>NW_024412391.1:81447278-81500639 GCF_014898765.1 Herpailurus yagouaroundi
ACACACACACACACACACACACACACACCACATCTTCTTTATCCATTCATCCATCAAGGGACATTTGGTCTCTTTCCATACTTTGGCTATTGTTGATAGTGCAGCTATAAACATGGGGGTGCATGTGTCCCTTCGAAACAGCACACCTGTATCCCTTGGATAAATGCCTAGTAGTGCAATTGCTGAGTCGTAGGGTAGTTCCATTTTTAGTTTTTTGAGGAACCTCCATACTGTTTTCCAGAGTGGCTGCACCAGCTTGCATTCCTAAAGCATCTGATTCTTGATTTCACCTTAGGTTATGATCTCACAGTTCATGGGTTTGAGCCCCTCATCGGGCTCAGCACTGGCAGTGAGGAGCCTGCCTCAGATTCTCTTTCTCCCTCGCTCTCTCTGCCACCTGCCCCCCCCCCCCCAGCTTGCACATGCTCGCTCCCTCTCTCTCAAAATAAACTTAAAAAAATTTTTTTTTAAATACTCAATATCAAAAACTTTGCCCCAGATTCAATAGGGCCAAGTTGGGCCCTGGCATCTATTTTAATAGCTTCCTGATCATTTTCTTGGACCTCCTTGATGAGCCACTGACTGAAAACTGGCCAGGCTATTAGGGGCACCCATGCCTGGGGAAGGAGCAACTTAAACATTAAATTTCCTAAGGTCAGTATTTCCATGCCCCAATTTCTTTTTATTTTTAATTAAAATTTTCATTAAGTTTTTTTTTTTTAACGTTTTATTTATTTTTGAGACAGAGAGAGACACAGCATGAACGGGGAGGGGCAGAGAGAGAGGGAAACACAGAATCGGAAGCAGGCTCCAGGCTCTGAGCCATCAGCCCAGAGCCCGACGCGGGGCTCGAACTCGCAGACCGCGAGATCGTGACCTGAGCCGAAGTCGGACGCTTAACCGACTGAGCCACCCAGGCGCCCCTTCATTAAGTTTTAAATTTTAATTCTAGTATAGTTAATTCTAGTAGAGTTCTATTAGCTTCAAGTGTACAATACAGTGATGCAACAGTTCTATACATGAGTCAGTGCTCATCATGATACGTGTACTCTTAAGCCCCTTCACCTATTTCACCCAACTTCCCCACCTCCATGCCCCAATTTCTATTTTCTAGTTTTTTTTTAAAATGTATTTATTTTGAGAGAGACAGAGAATGCGAGAGACAGCAGGGGAGGGGCAGAGAGAGAGGGGGAGAGAGGATCCCAAGCAGGCTCTGCATTGCCAGTACAGAGCTCAAACTCACAAACCCTGAGATCATGACCTGAGCCAAAATTCAGAGTCAGATGCTTAACCAACTGAGTCACCCAGGCACCCCTATTTTCTAGTTTTGATTTTAGATGTATCTTACTTTTTTTTTTTTTTTTTTTTTTGCTTTCATAGTTCAAGGACTGATGACCAACAAACCTCCTGACGCTGGGTCCTAGCACCCAACCTTCTCTCCTGGGCAGATACTAATTTTTCCATGTGTCATAATCACCCACATCTGAACATGCTCACTGTTTTGTACTCATCTGAGTTAATCCAACTTAGGCTTATGTTGTTTTCTTTGGCTAAAGACTTTGGAAGGCAGCATGAAGTTTGGGGATTTTTCTTTTCTTTCCAGAAGGAGAAAACTCTTCGTCAACAGAGGCCTTTAGTATTTTAATTCCTGGTCTTTCGACTTTATTTAACATCTTTGCACCCACTCAAGAAAAAGGAAATTTTCTAGACTGTTTCAAGGAATTACACACATGATTTATTAGAATGTAAATTTGTCCTAAAACTTTGACCTTGCTTTAGTTCACTGAAATGTGCAGTGCATTTCACAGGATTCATTTCTATTTTTTTTTAATGTTTATTTTTGAGAGAGAGAGAGAGAGAGAAAGAGAGAGAGAGAGAGAGAGAGAGCACAAAGCCGGGGAGGGGCAGAGTGAGAGGGAGACACAGAATCCAAAGCAGGCTCCATGCTCTGAGCTGTCAGCACAGAGCCTGATGCGGGGCTTGAACTCACGGACCACGAGATCATGACCCGAGCCGAAGTCAGATGCTTAACCGACTGAGCCCCCCAGGTGCCCCGGGATTCATTTCCAAAACACTTTTAGGTCTTGGAATGGGTTGCAAGCTGATTTTTAGGTTTGTTGGAATTTTTGCTCCTTCCCTCTCATCTTGCCATCGCCTGCCTGTGTGTGGCTTCCCTGCTTCAAATCACCAGCCTAAAATGAGCGTCTTGTCCTCTGTGTGCCAGGCACATTGAATGACAGCATAAAAGGCAAAAGCACATTCCCTACCTTTAGGATTAAAATGCAGATGGGGAGATAAGGCGATCACAAGAGATTATAAAACAGTATAAAGCAGTATATATAGGAATGACCGTGTTCCAAGCTGTGCCCTTATTAGTCTGCCGGTTTCATTGACTAGCTAGACTGAGCGGTTAGTTTTCTTCAGCCCTCTCTGACCAAGCATGTGAGCTATCAGAGAAAGCAATCTGGCACTTTCTCAGGGGGGCTGTGAAACCACCTGAGCTATGTATGAACCTGCAGGAAAAAGAAGGGAGCAGTCATGGCCTTTTTGTCGCCAGAACTTGTGCACAAACCTTAGGCGTCACTGGAATACTTTACTGAGAGGGAATCTGACTTCTAAGCAGTGCTTGGAAAAAGCCACAGCCAGGGCCACTCTGCACCCTCCTCCCCTTCTCTCTCACCTCGATCATGGCTGTTATGTCAGCTGGGTCACGCTTTCCCTTCCAGCTCAAGTCCACTCATCTGGGAGTACCTTTCCCCAGTGGGCCAGCCTTCAGTGACCTCCACACTGTAAAGTCTTCAGTCAGCTTTGTCACTAATGTGGGCCCTTGAAACACATCACGTACTGCCCAAAACATCCTTAGCTCTCATGTACATTTATTTTTAAGCAACATTT
Source organism: Herpailurus yagouaroundi (assembly GCF_014898765.1). Taxonomy (NCBI): domain Eukaryota; kingdom Metazoa; phylum Chordata; class Mammalia; order Carnivora; family Felidae; genus Herpailurus; species Herpailurus yagouaroundi. Next base: position 81,450,174 of record NW_024412391.1, read on the forward strand.
AATAATGCCCGGGGCACCTGGGTGGCTCAGTTAGTTAAGCATCAGACGTCGGCTCAGGTCATGATCTCATGGTTCATGAGTTTGATCCCTGTGTCAGGATCTGTGCTGACAGCTCAGAGCCTGGAGCCTGCTTCAGATTCTGTGTCTCCCTCTCTCTCTGCCCCTTCTCTGCTCATGTTCTGTCTGCCTGTCTCTCTCTCTCTTAAAAATAAACATTAAAAAATTTTAAGCACCATTTAATAATTCCCAAAGTCTGAGAAAGCAAAACCACACCCCAAGGCCCAGAGAGAGTCTGAGAACTGGCCAATTCATCTTCTCTTTGTTTTATTTTTATTTTTTTAAAGTTTATTTATTTATTTTGAGAAAGAGAGAGAGAGTGCATGCAAGCAGGGGAGGGGTGTAGAGAGAGAATCCCAAGCAGGCTCCAAACTGTCAGCCAGGAGCCCGATTCAGGGCTCGAACTCACAAACAGGTCAGATCATGACTTGAGTGGAAACCAAGAGTCTGACACTTAACTGACTGAGCCACCCAAGAGCCCCTTCTCTTTGTTTTAAAAAGCTAGCTTGTTACACCATTTCAAAGTGCTGGCTTTCATTCTTGGCATTTTCTGGCTTATAACCCGCCAAATGCACAGCACTGCAAGACAGCACTTCTGGATCCTTGGTCCTGGGCTTAGACTCCGATGCTATGACCCCCACCCCCCAACCCTCCGCCTCCACCAAAGTGCACGTTTGACACTGTACCCTCTGTGTCTTTCTCTTATTCAACCAAGGCATGGAAATAAAATAAAATGCCTGTTTGGGGTGGCTGGGTGGCTCAGTCAGTTGGATGCCCAACTCTTAATTTCGTTGGTTTCGGCTCAGCTCATGATCTCGTGGTTCGTGGGTTCAAGCCCGGGTCAGGCTGTGTGCTGACAGCGCGGAGCCGGCTTGGGATTCTCTCTCTCTCTCAAAAATAAAAAATAAACACTTTAAAAAAAAATGCCTGTCTGATACTCACTTGATTCCCCTTGGGAAGACAGCTGCGAGTGGTAAGGGAGGAACTTTCCCAAGAGACACATCTTAAAGGTGCAGCGGGACTCCAGGAAATTTGCCTCCTGGCCTTCCAGACTGTTGAATGCGCTCTTGTGCCTCCTCCACTAAAAGCCTCTTGGGAATTCTTTGAATTGTAAGTCAAATTTACATAGAATCCAGAATTTCTACATGCTTGGTGTTGCTAAAATCCAGGCTTTCTGTCTTTCTTACTGCATAGATGCTTTTTCCACCGAATTCACTAAGCCGAGCAGTGTGACCAATATCCCTTGGAAGTGAATGCTTCGTCTGGTTATCTTGTTGTCATGACAACATCTAAGCTTATTTTACCTTTATAAAAATGAGTCAGAAGCACATGTTTTATGACTCCATTTATATGAAGTGTCCGGAATACGTAAATGTGGACAGAAGACAGAAAGTAGATTAGTGATTGGCTAGGGTCTGGGGAGTTTGGGGTGGGGAAATTAGAGTGGTTTTTTATGGATATGGTGTTTCTTTCGGGAGTGATCAAATGCTCTAAAATTGTTTGTGGTGATGGTTACACAACTCTATGAATATACTAAAAACCATTGAGTCATACATTTTAAATGTGTGAATTGTATACAATGTGGATTTTTATCTCAATAAAGAGGCTATTTTTATTTTTATTTTTTTAAATTTTTTTTTCAACGTTTATTTATTTTTGGGACAGAGAGAGACAGAGCATGAACGGGGGAGGGGCAGAGAGAGAGGGAGACACAGCATTGGAAACAGGCTCCAGGCTCCGAGCCATCAGCCCAGAGCCCGACGCGGGGCTCGAACTCACGGACCGCGAGATCGTGACCTGGCCGAAGTCGGACGCTTAACCGACTGCGCCACCCAGGCGCCCCAAGAGGCTATTTTTAAATGCACAGGCAACACTGAGCTGGGTGTGTACTTGAATTTGTTCCAGTGAAGGAGACAAACCACCTTCTGTCACTAAAGGAGAAGAGTCTAGGCTCTTATCCTGTCTACCCTTACTGTATACACAGTTTCTATTTGGAGCCTTTTTATAGTTGTATTACAGTTAGTGAGCAACAGTTAAGTCAAAAACCACAAAGGCCTTGGTTACAGCTTACCCTTGTTTTTGATCAACAATAACATGACTGATGTCACTATGGCTCAACTCAACCACAAACATGGATTCAGGAAGTTCTGGAGATGTGCTGGGGGCTAGTGGAGATGACCAGCTGGAGATTCGGCTCCTTGGAGAGACAGTGGTTGGCTAGACCTGAGCTCCAGAGGAAGGTGTTGGTACAGGCTGGAAAAAACGTATTCTCCTGACCTGGAGGTGGAATGTTACTATGGAAGGAATCCTGAGGGAAAAAAGAGTTCTCTTGCTTGGCCTGGACATACAGACTGGGGATTCTTGAGAAGAGCTCATTTTGAGCCCAGCATTTCTCTAACTAACTTCCAGCCCAGCACCCCTCTACCACTTCACTGCCCCATCCCTGATCCCCAAGGGAAACCATACCAGATTGGGAGGATGGCGATGCTGGTGGGGGAGGGTGGGGCATCTGTAGTGAAGTGACTGCAGAGCAGGAGAACATGAGACAATTCTCCCATCACTTAGTAACAAGGCCTTCTGTTGGTTACATTTCATGTGTCAATTTGGAGAGGCCACCGTGCCTGGAGAGTTGGTTAAGTCTTCTCTGGATGTTTCTGTGAGGGTGTTTTTGGATGAGACTTACATTAAATCAGTGGGCTGTGAATAAAGCAGATTGCCTTCCATAATGTGGGTGGGCCTCATCCAAGCAGTTGAAGGCCTGAATAGAACAAAAGGCTGACCCTCCTCTGAGTAAGAGGGAATTCTGCCAGGAGACTGCCGTCGTTTGCAACATTGGCTCTTCCTGGCTTGCTGGCAGAACCTTTACACTCCAACTGCAACTGTTTCCTGAGTCTCCAACCTGCCAGCTTCCCCCTTCAGATTTTGGACTTGCCAAGCCTCCACAATGGCATGAGCATACTCCTGAAAATAGATTTCTTTATATATATGTATACCCTATTCTGTTTTCTGGAGAACCTTGACTAATACAGGCCCATATTTCTCTGGCTTCAGGAGGGACACTTGGAACAAAAAGGAAATATTGCTCTGATCTCACCAAAAGGAGACTGAAACACCGCCAACCAGGGACAGGAGCTTCCTGAGTAGGAGCTGAGGCCTCTGTGCGGCAATTTAGTGAGAGCATAGCCGGTGAGAGAACCTGTGAAAAACACGTGAGTCTCCAGCTAGAAGAGGGGATTAGGAGACCCGTGTCTGTAGATGTACCCATGGCTTATGGAGCTTGGAGAAACATGGGCTTACTAACATCCTAAGGCAAGCCCTGCCTGCCAAGTCTTCATATAGAAAGTGCTTCTTCTAGGGACGGTCAGTCCCAGGTTGGCTCTTCAGGCTTGGACAGGTTTGCTTCAAATTTCTGTTCTTTGTGGACATAGGTCATCAACTTCTTGTTGGGCAAAGACAACAACAGACATGTCCAAGTTCAGCCTCAGGAACCACCTTGGATGGCAGAAGCTGGCCCTCGAAGCTTCCCTAACAAATAACAGCAATTCTCGAGAGTCCTCGTGCACACAAGATAATGCTTTAGCGGTCAACAGGGGCTCTCAACTCTGGAATAAATGACGTCCACTTGGTCACTCTTCCTACAAACTATACACTTCTTTGAAACATACAGACACATGCATACTCTGAAGCCAGACTCATGCTGGTAAAAAAAGAAAAAAAAGGAGACAGGGGCTTGATATTTAGGACAAAGGGGTGGGAGCTCCCTGTGAATGACATTACACAAGAGAAGGTATGGAGGAGGAAATGGGGCAGCAGAGAGCAAGGCAATGACCGAGGCCAAGTGAAACAGGAACATCAGCCAGGAAGCATGTGGCTCGGTCTTGGAGACATTTCCTTCAAGTTCCCTCTTGCCCGAAAGCCTAACCAGTGTTGGGATGGCGAGTGCTGTCACCTCTGAGCATTGGAGACATGCATTGTCCACACTGCTCCTTTGGCACATGGCATGGTTTTCTGGAATCATAAGCATTTCTGTTCAACGGTCCTGACTCTTCAGTTAAATGCAAAGGCAGACTTTTTCTTTCTTTTTAGGAATGGTATGTTCCTAGTTTAAGAAAAGGTTCTAGGGGTGCCTGGGTGGCTCAGTCGGTTGAGCATCCGACTTCGGCTCAGGTCATGATCTCGCAGTCTGTGAGTTCGGGCCCCACGTCAGGCTCTGTGCTGACAGCTCAGAGCCTGGAGCCTGCTTCCGATTCTGTCTCTCTCTCTCTCTCTCTCTCTTTCTGCTCCTCCCCCGCTCACACTGTCTCTCTCTCCTTCAAAAATAAATAAACATTAAAAAAAAAAAAGAACATGTTCTAACTTGGGGCACCTGGGTAGCTTCATTAGTTAAATGGCCGACTCTTGATTTTGGCTCAGGTCTTGATCTCCCGGTTTGTGGGTTTGAGCCCCACATTGGGGTCTGCGCTGACAGCACGGAGCATGTTTGGGACTCTCTGTCCTGCTCTCTGCCCCTGCCCTGCTTTCTCAATAAATAAACTTTAAAAAAAAAATTGGTTGTAAGCACAAGGGAAATAAATACAGGAAAGTTGATGCTTATGAAACAGTTGGAAATACTGAAGGAACAGTCATCTAGCCTGAGGCCTTCTGGAATGCCCACCTGAAAACCAAAGAATTGACTAGCACCCCCTCTTCCCCAGGAGCTACGGCCTCTACCCACATTAGGAGGGTGAAGGATCCGGAGGCTGCTGCTGGAACTACTGAGCCCATGAATACACTGCAGTTGCTGTACTCAGGCAGTGTGGAAGCTGGAATCAGGAAACTTGACCAGCAGGCCAACAAAAGATAGCCCATGGCCTCTGCCTACTTCTCTCTTCTGAGACTTGCACAATCAGGAAGTTGCACATCCACAAATACAAAGGAGTCTGGGAAATGGGGTTTTAAGCTTTCCAGCCTCTGAAACACAGAAAGGCACCCCAGGAAGAGGTAGGAATGGATACTCAATGCCAATGGATTTCCAACGCAAGTGGTGATTTTCACTGAGGTGTTACGCTTGCCCTGGCTCGGGAGCAAACTTGTGCTCCTTCCGTTCCCTCGCCCTCAAGATCAAATGCAAGGCTTACTCTCTCTCCACTACCTCCCGTGCCACCCCCTGCTCAAAGGCTGATGAACATTCAAGCATGTTGCAAGGAGGGCTTATGCATATGGAGTTGAGAGGACAGAAACCCAACAATTTCTCATGCCCGTCAGGCAATGGAGGAAGACTGGTTGCTGTCAAGGGGAAGTCCTCACCAGACACCTGCCAGAAGGCAAGTGGCATAGCTCCGTGGCAAAAAGTATAGGGCTTATTCAGATTCAGTTCTGTCCTCATGGCCCACCCCACCTCTCTCTCATCACCTACCTCCCTTCCATCTCCTTCAGTCTGGGGAATACTTTGCTAATCTAGGTGAGGAGTTTTGCTTTTACTCTTGATGTTATCTCCTACGTCTGCTGCCTGTCGGTGCACTTCAGTCCACCAAAGGCCAAGACCAAGATGGTTTTCAAAGGTTGCCTGCACCCAGATCACCTGAGGGCTTGTTAGGACACAGACTGCTGGGTCTGGGTGGGGCCCAAGAATTTGCCTTTCTAACAAGGACACCCGGGTGACTCCGGGTGACTCCGATGTTGCACTGGTAGAACCACTGGCTCAGGCTTTGAAATTCCACCATTCTGTACTTTCTGTTTTCAATTCCCATCCCTAAAGGCAAGAGGAAGGAATGGCTGAACTCTTCAGATCGGGGAGATGGGGCAATGGGAATGAAAAATTGGGGAGAGGAAAAAATGTTTCCAAAGTCAAAACATTGCCATCGCTCAGTAATAATAATATATAACTCCTTGGCTATGCTTTTAATGCTTGAAAGGGTGGTGCTTAATTTAAAGGCAGACTTTGGGGCTGGGAAGGGTAGTATATCCTTTGTGCAAGAAATAAAATCCAGACTAGGTTTTAAGCACAAAAGAAATTAATATAGGGAAATTGGTGCTTCCGGAACAGTTGAGTCCTTTCTCCCTGGTTTTCCTCCTCCTTCCCTTCCTCTCCCTCACGGACCCTCCAGGCTCTCTTAACCACCCTGCTCAGCCCTCGGTCTTGCTTCTTTCCTCTCTGCTCCTGACAGTCATTGGCTCGGTCCAGTCTTCTCCCATGTGGAAGGGCCTAAGCTACTACTTCCAGACACAGTGCTGAGCAGTATACACACATCTCCTGTAGCCCTCCTGCCAATCAGGCCAGAGGGGATTTTAGTGCTCAGTTCACAGATGAGGACAGGAGGACTCAGAGAGGTCACACCACTAGCAGTTGGGGAGTCTAGGACTGGATCCCAGCTTTGTTTGGCTTCTGGTTCTGGGCCCTTCCCCCATCTTCATGATCTGGTGTCATTTTGCATCCCAGACTGGGGGACAGAGACCTTTAGCAGGAGACCTGCAATCACTGTGTGAGCACCGGTCCTGGTAGGTGTTAGTCTCTGGGCCAGAGCTTTATGGGATGTGTCACTCATGGTGGGGACAGCAGGACCAGTTTTCCATCCAAGAGGCTCATTCCCTGTACATTTGTTCATTTCTGGGACATTCTTTTTGAAAATGAACTTGGTGGGAACTTAGGTTTTATTCCAAAAAAAAAAAAAAAAATCCCACAAAATTCCCAGCAAACCCCAAATTGTGTAGATTGGAGGGAGGGGGCATGTTATTTTTTGGCAGAAAAAGTCTGGCAATAAACTTCTAAAAACATAATAAAAGTGATTTTTAACATCCTGTTTTTCCTCCTTTTGTTGATTTTTGAACATTTCTTCCCAAGCAAAGAGTTACGCAACAAGACCTGAAAATTGCCAAACCCTTATTTTATTGGTAGTTTTATTTGATTCCTTCTCTGTTTCTGTGCACCTTATCGGCTCTGAACCTTCACCTAGGAAATGAAGGGACTTTATAGCACTCTGACAGTGGCCCAGAAGCCACATGGGGCTAGATGACAGTTTCCTAACAGTGAAAAAAGCAAAGCCAAGTGAAGAGCTCTGAAAAGCTAACTGTAGGCTATCATGCTCATACATGATCTGTCCGCGGGCAGGTAAACCTTGAACCTAGGAATATGGAGATCTGTGATAACTGGTTCCTGCTCTTCGTCCTGAACCAAAAAATTCAAATCTCCATGTCTTTCTGAGTATTTTCAAAAACTTCCATTCTCCATATCCCATGAAAGCCAGTCTGGTGCAGGGGTTAGGAGTGCAGATACTAGAAGTAGACCAAATATATATTTCTCCAGATCTTAGTTCTGCCTCTTCCTAGCTGTGTGATCTTGAGCAAGTTACCTGACCTCTCTGTGGCTCAGCCTCCTTACCTGTAAAATGAGGCTGATAAGGTTAGGGTTGATAGGGTGGATAAGGTGGATTGAATTAGTTAATACATATAAAATGCCTACTTTAGAGCAGTCGCTGGTGTGTAGTAAATGCTCAATTAAACTTGCTATTCTTATTGGTCTTGTGGCATAAATTAGATCACAATGTGTGAATACTTCTATGAATACCTTTCTGGTTTCCAGAGTGGTAATGGAATCACAATGTCCTGGTCCTTGCCAATGATGAGTCATAGCAACAATTCCTGCAGAACAATTTGCTCCTTGTAAGCAACATTTGTCATCCTTTTATTTATTTTTTATTTTTAAAAAATGTTTACTAATTTCTAAGAGAAAGAAGGAGAGAGAATGGGGGAGGGGCAGAGAGAGAGAGAGAGAGAGAGAGAGAGAGAGAGAGAGAGAGAATCCCAAGTAGGATCTGCACTGTCAGCACAGAGCTGGGTGTGGGGCTCGAACTCAAGAACCATGAGATCATGGCCTGAGCCCAAATCAAGAGTCAGATGTTAACTGACTGAGCCCCCCAGGTGCCCCATCATCCTTTTAGTTAGGTCTCCTTTGCTGCCCCACGTCAGAGATTAAGACACAGAGGCGAAAGTCACACATTCAAGCCATCTACCTTGCCATCAGAAGGTCTACTGTGAAATGGGACTCTTTCCTTGTTTCCAACCCAAGCCATGACACCTCAGTCCTGGCCCAGCCATTAACTAGCTGCGTGATGTGGGATATGTTGCTTCACTTCTCTAAGCTTCCGTTATAAACAGGGAAATTAAAGGCTTGGGCCAGAACCCTAAGATATGGGGCTTCCTAGATCCCAGGGAAACCTGCATAGGCTCCGCGCTGATGGGTGATGCACTCAGGTGTAAAGTTCAGTCATCACCAATAAGCCTTGTCTACTGGCAGGAGCCAGCTGGAGTAGTGGAAGCATGGATATGAGAGGCAGAGCAACAATCTGCCCTTTCCATTCTATGCTGGGAGGCAGCAGAGTTGAGATTTAGCACAGCCCCAGAGACCCCACCCCCACCCCAAACATACAGTGTCTGGGAACGACGTGGAGGCAAAGTGAATATTGACAACACTTGGCCCATGTTTAAGAGTACCTAGCTGGTGGGGGGAACCTGGGTGGCTCAGTTGGTTGAGCATCCAATTTCCGCTTAGGTCATGATCTCAGGGTTCGTGAGTTCAAGCCCCATGTTGGGTTCTGTGCTGACAGAGCCTAGAGCCTGGTTCAGAATCTGTGTCTGTCTCTGTGCCCTTCCCCCACCTGTGCACACTCTTTCTCTCTCTCTAATTAAAAAGATAAAAAAATTGTCACATTAAAAAAAAAAAAAAAAGAGTACCTAGCTGGTGGGATACTGCAATTCACAGTAAGAAATATATTTGGTCTTTGGCCCCATTCCTGATGCAGCACTCCAAATCCCCCTGGAATTTCCTAAGCAGTAAGATCTAGAAGGGTGTCTTGTTATATTAACATGGTGACTTTGGGATCCCTACCTAAGGATGAGGTTTGGTTGCCAGAACCAACCAAGCGATTAGAAAGCTGGAACTTTCAGTCCCACCCACCTTGATTTAAGGGGTGGGGACAGGGGCTGGAGATTGAGTTCAATCACCAGTGGCTAATGATGTAATCAATCATGTTTAAGTAATGAAGCCTCCATAAAAACCCAAAAGGATGGGGTTCAGAGAGCTTCTGGCTAAGCAGGAGGAGTTTTGAGGGGAGTGGTGCTCGGAGAGGGCATGGATGGTCTGCATCTTTTCCCCCTACTTGCCCTACGTGTCTCTTCCATCCAGCTGTTCCTGAGTTACATAGTAAGTCAAAATCTGGTAAGGAAAATGTTTTTTTGAGTTGTGTGAGCCACTCTAGCAAACTAATGGAACACAAGGAGGGGGTAGTTGGAACTTCCAATCTATATATAGTTGGTCAGAAGCACAAGTGACAACCTATACTTGCTTGTGATTGTCATCTAAATGTGGCAGGGCAGGGGGAGGGGAGGAGAGCATTCTCGCAGGACTGAATCCTTAACCTGTGGGATATGATGCTATTTCCAGGTAGACTGTGTCAGAATTGAGTTGGATTGTAGGACATCTAGCTGGTGGCTGACAATTGCTTGGTGTGGAGGAAAAGCCCAGACATTAGGATTGGGAACAGAAATATACCTGGCATCAGAAGGATCTAGGTTCAAATTCTAGCTGTGTTATTTCCTCTATGGGTGATCTTGAATGAATCACTTAACCTCTCCCAGCATCCATTTTTCCAAGTATTCTAGTCAGTACTAAATAAATTTAAGTACATTAAGCACCTAGGACAGTTTGAGATAGACTAAGCTCCTAACATTAATTACTGTTATCATCAGCATTTTAACAGTGTCAGCTGGTGGGAAGAGGGAGGCAGGGGAACTGGCTTGCCTAGGCTGGTTCTGGAAAAGATAATCAGGTGGGTTCACTAGACAAGGCAAGCTAGGATCAGGTTCAGGCAATTCTCAGTACCTTCAGGGGGCAAAGGAAGCAGGGAATAATTGTATCTAGATGGTGGAACAAAGTCATGGCTCTTGAGCATTTGACTTACTCCAGCAGAGTCCCACCGTCCAGGGGAAGGGTGGAAAGAAAAGCTGGCAAAGAGCAAGACAGGGTAATTACACCCCAGCTAAGGGGCAGGTCTTCAGTCCTAATGAGGGAAACTGAGGCACAAGGTGGCTGTGGAGTAAAGGAAGGAAGGGGAGAAAAAGTTGTGATGTGGGAGACCTTGTGAGCTCTCAGAGCCCTGCTGTAGCTCAGGAGCTCATTACCAGCCCAACCAGTCCTGGCCACCAGTGGCTCCAGCACTCTGAGCACAGCTTCTAGCAATGTGGTCATCGGATGGCCAGGGAGACCAGCTGTCAGTGCACAACCATTTGAGGGAGAAAGGAGCAAGAATATTCGTCAACAGTGATAAGGGCTTGAGCTTGGGATAAAAAGACTTTTCCTAAAGAAAAACATGTATCTCTGATCAAACCTGGTATGCTCTTGGAAAAGAGAGCTCCTGCCTCTTTCTCAGTGGTCTACACCACTTTTTAACAACTTCTGGAGAAAAACAAAATGGAAAGGCTTGAATGTAAGAAGAAGTAAAATTACTTGGCCTGCAGATTTCGTGGAATTTCCCCAAATCATTCACCAAGTTTAAAATGTTTCAGGCTCAAACTGGGACTTGTTTGTTTCTTTTAATTTAGAAGCAACCCTGAATACTTGAACCCTGTTATAAACTGTGTTGCCAGAAGCCTGTAAGCTTACGCTGCAAATTTCCTGTCATTTGTTTCCTGCTCACTTGTGTGTAGGCATGCTCTACTCACAGGGAGGGGGTGGGGATCAACATCTGGGATAGGTGGCAGTTTTTCTAAACTGGTTTTCTACTTGCTCCTAAGATTTTCATTGAACATCTCTTTATGGTACAGTTCCAAATATCTATTGCTCCTGTACAAATCCCTGCGTGATTTTGGCCTCTGCCTTGAGCTTAGTAAGCTTGTTGTTTCTGCTGCCTTTGGACAAGTGTCCATATAAGGCTTCCTTAACTTCAGTTGTGTGTCACAGGATTTCATCCAGGCTTTAACTCTGAAATGAGTTCTCTAAAGGAATGAGCTCTCTTTGCTGATGCAATTAACAGTAGCCACAACCATTTCTTTTTATGATTTTAAAATGTTTACTTATTTTGAGAGAGATGGGGAGGGGCAGGGAGAGAGGGAGAGAGAATTCCCAGCATTCTCCCCACGGTCAGCGCAGAACCTGACATGGAGCTCCATCCTACAAACTGTGACATCATGACCTGGGCCAAAATCAAGAGTTGGACGCTTAACCAACTGAGCCATCCAGCACCCCTCTTTTTATTTCTTTCTAAGAGGAAAGCCTTCAAAGAAGTCTGAGGTTTGAAAAATTGGAGAAAGTGGCTTATATTTTCTGGATTAAAAATATTTATAGATTGTTCCTTTCAGTGTGGATTATAGACTTGGCTTAAGTTGACTTCATGGTCATCTGGTGATTAAGAAAATAATTTATCATACTTCTTTTGTAAAATTAAATTTTTTTTAACGTTTTTATTTATTTTTGGGACAGAGAGAGACGGAGCATGAACGGGGGAGGGGCAGAGAGAGAGGGAGACACAGAATCGGAAACAGGCTCCAGGCTCTGAGCCATCAGCCCAGAGCCCGACGCGGGGCTGGAACTCACGGACCGCGAGATCGTGACCTGGCTGAAGTCGGACGCTTAACTGACTGCGCCACCCAGGCGCCCCTGTAAAATTAAATTTTAAGAGGGGGGTAGAGGCAGAGGGAGAGGAAGAATCTTACGCAGGCTCCACACCTTGTGTGGAGCCCCACTTGGGGCTCGATCTCATGACCGTGAGATCATGACCTGAGCCCGAATCAAGAGTCAGAGATTTAACCCACTGAGACACCCAGGCACTCCTATCATACTTCTTATAACTATATCTGAAATAGCATCCAACTCCCTTTTGGCACCAAAATTTCAGTGTAGGTACAAGATCAGAGAAGATGGTTTGGGAACAAACGGGTAAAGATGATTACTTAGTGAATTTCGTCAAAGCCTATTTTAAAAATGTGCTGTTGGGGCACTTGGCTGGTTCAGTTGGTGGAGTGTGTGACTCTTGATCTTGGGGTTTTAGGTTTGAGCCCCATGTTGGGAGTAGAGATTATTTAAAACAAAAGATCTTAAAATAAAAAATACTGTTTTTTGGAGTGACAGTTATGTGGGTCTAAAGTTTTATATGAATAAGTAATTAAAAATTTCACTCAGCATTTGCATAGATTGAATTTGATTATCTATTAACAGAATATAAAACATTCTCAGGAGTAATTTTGGCTTTACACTGGCTTTCTATGTTTATGAGCTTTATTAGATTGAACTGGCCTAAAACCAGCTAGAAAAGATTCTGTTGCAGCTCTGATTTATTGGTTTCACATTCACTGAGTCAGAAGCTTTTATAAAGGCCTATTTTGTAGGTAAATCATATCGTGGGCTCAACACTTTTATGAGTACAACCTTTCATTATAAAAACATTCCCTTTTGGTTGGTTCTGTTAACGAACAATTTTGGTTAGAAAGTAAATATTGGTTGATTTATTCTTGGTTATTGAGTATGAAGTGAATGAGCAAGAAATGTGTGTGTGGTTTTATTAATGGACTAGAGTAAATGTAAATTTTTTCCTTGAGTTATAAAAACATGTTTATAATCGCATTTCCAGACCAATGATAAGAGTTGGGTCATAAACCAGAGACGATTATTGATTTTCATTCTGTGTTCCTGAGGTCTAATTTATTTTTAATTTTTTAAAATGTTTTTTTTTTTGGGGGGGAGACTGGGGGGGGGGGGGTAGGGAGGGGAGCAGAGAGAGAGAGAGAGCGAGAGAGAGAGCGAGCGAGAGAGAGAAAGAAATATCTCAAGCAGGCTCCATGCTGTCAGGCTGTCAGCACAGAGCCGAGGTAAGCCCAATCCTATGAACCATGAGATTATGACCTGAGCCGAAACCGAGAGTTGGACGTCTAACCGACTAAGCCACCCAGGTGTTCCTTTATTTTTGTATTTTTAAAGATTTTATGTTTAAGTAATCTCTACACCCAACATATTCACAACCCCTAAATCAAGAGTTGCGTGCTTCGCTGACTGAGCTAGCCACATCCCCCTCCTGAGATCTATTTTAAAAATAGCATATACACACAATGTAAAGGAGGGAACCGTAATTCATGTGTGTACAGTGTGTGTATTTTCATGTGTACGTATCAGTCATAAAGCGGTATTTAAGTTCACTCACCTGAGGAATTCTAGTCGAGATGCCAAAGAGAAGGAAAGGAAGAGAAAAAAGTGAACCAAGAAAACCTGGCAGCATTATTTCTTCCTGTTCAGTGTTGTTGGTAAAATGGTAACCAGAGGTTTTTATTACATACAACTAAAAAGGACCAATTAAAGTGTGGGAAATGTTTCCTTTGCAGAGTCCAATGCTAGGCAGGGAAATACAGCCTCACCAGAAATTGCCATAGCAAGTTTCAGTAGAGGATTGTAGAACAATGGGGCCTTGTTAATCCCATACTGTTTTATTCAAATAGTGTGTAATTGAAAGCAATTGCTGCTCCCCAGGCAGGAATTTACAATTGCTACATTGGAAGGGAGGATGATGTGTCATTCCAAGGCAAAATCAGGTCTGGAAAGGGCCTCGTGGTTGGAGAACCGCCTAAGTCCCAAAACAGCTCCCAATCAGGCCAAGTAAAACAAATGGGTGGAGAACCACCCTGTGAAGTCAGTCTACCCACCCCCCACCCCCCCAAACTGAGCTGTATTTCCCTTGCTTCTTTCCTGCCTTTCTGGTGGATTGCAGAAGGTCCCCAGAGCAAGGAGCAAGGGGGAGAAGGCAAAGAAATTCAAATCCTGGATATGCTGTCACTTAACTTCTTGCCCCCCTGGTAAGGGCATACAAGTTCATTCATGAGCATGCATGCATGTGTGTGTGATTTGTAAGTATATATGATCGATAATGATGGTGAATACAGAGCATCCTCCCTTGGCATAAAAACAATGGACAAGAATCAGACATGAGTCAACAGCAAGAGTAGGCTTGACTCTTAATACATTTTGAACAATTTGGTCAATAGTCTTTCAGAGAACAGTCTTCCAGCTTTATGTTGCCATTTTCATGGAATCTGAATAGTTTAAAATTCCATGATTTTTAAAAACTCCGCTTTGATTCCAGTGACTGACCAGGGACACCAAGCTATGTCAGTTTCCCAACAACACTATGAGGCTAGCTAATTAGGTAAATAAAAAAATGGGAGTGGTGTGTGGGGGGGTGGGGGGTGGGGGGTGGGGGGGGGGGAGTGTGAGGGTGTCGAGCGGGTTGAAGTAAAACCCTTATGTAGAACTCACCTTAAATGGGGCAGGTTGTTTTTGACCTGAGAGCTGCCTGTTAGACACTCAGGAAGTTATTAAGAAGATGTTTACATGAGACATTTCAGCAGATTTGGACTCACATGTTCTTTTTCATGGTCTGGGATTCTGAGCTGCCATTACATGTTGTAGCATGCACTTGGCTTTAAAGTGCTGCTAGGGCAGAGGCATTTATTGTTCAGCAATATCTTTGTATTTTTCCATCAATCCCAGACCCTCCAGACTTTGTTCTGTCCAGACACTGAGACAGAAGTGACACAGGTCACTTCCAGGCTGAAGCACAGAAGAGCATGTATGAATTCCCCATGCCTTGTCTTTTTCTATTGCCAGGATGCTGGAGACCTAAGACTCCAGTGATACAGCTCCAAATGTCAGAGCCTCTATCAGCCAGAGTTCTTGAGCAGGATCCCACGGTCTCCACCACCAACGCACATCCATCATGTACTGAAAGCAAGAATGCATTTTACTGTGTTGAGCGAAGATTCTGGACTTAATTTGTTAATTGCAGCACAGGCTAGGCTAATAAAGCTGCTCTTCTAGATCTTTTTTGTAGAAAAGGAAACTCCATCTGGAGAGAAGATGAGCAATCTGAGCTATGCAGTTCTTGAACAAGCCCCTGAGGCTTTGCCAGACTGCCTTTGCGTCATGTACTCCCCAAAGTCATTCTGCGCCATTGTTGGGTCACTGTTTTTCAGGGACTGGTGAAAGAGGAAGTGAGGAGGAGCTCTAGTCAGTGGGGGGTTGACATCTGACAGTTCCCTTCTGGTAGTTTCTCTTCTTATTCACAACCTTCTCTTGGGATTTTAGGCTTGCTTAACATACGGTACAAATCAGTGAAATTATTCATTGTGGTTTCCATTTGAGTGAGCTAGTTTCCGCTCCTAAGACGGGTCTTAACAAAACAGGAAGTTTTTCTTGGATCTAGAAATGGAACTCTGCCTTCTGACATTAGTTTTTACCAACTTCTGTAAATCTCTATTTTCCTACTTCCCTGTCAGAAGGTGGAGCACAGAGAAGAGTAGGTGTAACTAAAAAATGCTGATTAGTAGGATATTTGGTTTGGTGGTTTGGTTTGGAGGAGAGGTAGAGAAGAAAATGACAGCCTGCCCAGGCCAGACCACATCCTCCCATCTGACAGCTTTATCTCCTACCTCTTCCTCCACTTTAGCCTTGGCGAGAGGTGTGAAGGGCCAAGGAACACTATGATGGTTAGTAGGCACTCCTGGATAGTAATCCTTGACGTTTCCCAGCTCATAGTCCTCAAAAGATTTTGCTATGCGTCACCCATTAGATTCCACTCCAGGGGAGGGGTCAGGGAACATGTCTGTCTTATTCTCAACATCTGTTATGCAGAGGGCACCCAAGAGTATTTGAAGGAATGCAGCAAGACCTGATGTTTAGAACTATCTTGTAATGAGGATTGAGAAAATATTTGAATTTCCATTGTATGGATGGGGAAATGGAAACATTATGAATTTGTTACTTGCTCAGGGTCACAAAGGGGTCAACTAAGAGGTAGAACTAAAACCCAAGCTTCTCAATTTCTATTCTCTTTCAATTGTAGGGCAGGTTAGATTTAAAGTCTTCTCCCCACCCCAGCCCACACAGTAACATAGACCATGTATCATTCCCACCATCATGTAATGTAAGTTCCCACCCTGAGATTCAACATCTACATTTGTACCAGACAAGTCTATCAGGAAAGGCCTCAGAATCCGGACATCCTTATCACCAGAGGATAGAGTCTAAGGATGCTCATTCTTTTTTTCCATCAAGTTTTTTTTTTTTTTTTTTTTTTTAACATTTATTTTTGAAGGAGAGAGAGACAGAGCATGAGTGGGGGAGAGGCAGAGAATGAGGGAGATGCAGAATCTGAAGCAGGCTCCAGGCTCTGAGCCATCAGCACAGAGCCTGATGCGGGGCCTGAACTCACCAACTGTGGGATCATGACCTGGGCCGAAGTCAGACACTTAACTGACTGAGCCACCCAGGCGCCCCATCCATCAAGTTTTTATTTAAATTCCAGTTAACATGCAGTGTAGTATTAGTTTCAGGTGTACAGTATAGTGCTTCATAAGGATGCTAATTCTTAAAACTCTTGCTGATTTGTATTTTCTATTCCACCCTCCCCAAGAATAAACATGTGTTACCTATGCGATCTAAAAATAAGAGAGTAAAATTGCCGCTAGTTTCAATGTCTTTCACAAATAAGGAATTCAATGGGCTTCTAGCTCAATGCTTGGACTGATTAATCAAGTAGGTTCGGGGCAGAAAACCACAGGAAGGGAATCGTCGAAACTGCTAGATGTTCTCTACTCTGTACTTTTCTTACATAATAACAGAATTTGTAGCCAGATACATGATCACCCCCAGTTTTCCAGCTTCCCTTGCAGCTTGATATGGCCTAAGTTGCAAGTAGAAGTTGATATATACAACATCCACATTGTTGGAATCTGTGTTCTAACTTTCTGGCCTGAAAACAAATGTGTTGTTTGGAAAGAACACATAACTGAGTTAGTCAAGTTTTTTGTGTTTATGGGTGTAAGTGTCCAATTTTACTTCAGTGATCAAGAGTGAGTCCTTAATCCAGTTAAGACATGCTTATAAGGATGATGAAAAAGCTGTGGAAATTCATCTAGCATTTTCAGCAGACCACGGATACTTGGGCTCTCCCCCTACCCAGTTCAGAATTTGTGCACATGGTGCCAAAGGTTTTTGTAGGAGGGGCTGCCTCAACAAATCATCTTGCCGTAAGCCTCTCCAGCAGTATGGTAAATTCCTCTCCTGGGAGCACAAAATAGGCTTCCCTTCTGAATGGAGTTGCTCAGGGGCTGGATTCCAGCCACAGACTCAAGTCTATGACCTTCCTGGGTCATGCTGAGCCCCTTAATAATCTATATCGAAAATGTCATAACTTAGAGGGTTGATGAAGCTCTCCTAAACCCAAATTAATTAGCAGCTCCAGTCTGCTCATGAAATGCTAGATGTGTCTGAGAATTCCCTCACAACTTCCAAGGTTATTCTCTAATGCCATCTGTGGTCAAGGCACTTGGTATTTCATTTCTCCTGGTGTTCAAAAAAAGGAATCTAAAACTCACACAGCAGCATCAGGATTTAAGCCTTCCTCTGAGGCAAAACCCAATTTGTTTGCAGCCCTCAAGAAGCAGAGTTGGTCCAGAGGTTGAAAAAGTCATTGGACAGTATTCCAGCCCTGTCAGCATCTTCACTGAGTAGCTTTGTTATTTGCTGTAAACAATTGTAAATTTCTAGAACCGCAGACACACTCATATAAAAACAACAACTATCAAAATGCCTGGTAAAACCAAATGTAAACGAACCAAATGTACATTTATTTGGAAATCTGGCTAAATGTACATTTACCAAATGTAAATTGAAGTCCCATTGGAATTCTGTCTAGGGATACCCTTCCCTAGCATGGATCATGGTGAACTGACAGGATTTAATTTTTCTTAAATTACAGTCAGATCTTTCGAATCTGACCCCTTCTGTCATTTCGTGAAATTTCTGAGTTACCAAGAAAATGATGGTTGATGATATGCTTCAGCTGCCTTTCCAATAGGAAACCTATATTTCTGTGGGAGAAACTGATGCTTGTTTAGTCAAACTTCTTTAGGCTCCCAGTTTTGTTGAAACTCTTGCAGAGAACACACACATGGACACAGATAGTGCTTCTGCTTTCTAAAAGTTCCAGAAACCATAGATTCTGGTGAAGTGCCCTGCTGGAACAGCAGGCTTTAGAAAAACAACAAAAATTCCACTGGGATGAAAGAAGCTCATTTGTTTCCAAGTTGTGGCCCTTGAATCCTCTGGGGACCGCCCCCCCCCCCCCCGTGTCTGCGTCTTTGATTTATAATCTTCCACCCACGCAAGCCTTGGCATTCACTGGGATCCTATAATGAGGTTAAGGTGTGAACCTGGAAAATCATTTAAGGACAAGGGTGAGGTGGGGGAAGGGCTGGGGGGGGGGGGTTGGTTAAAGAGAGTAAAAGCAATTAGGAGACCACATGCTTGGCATACATGAATGAGCCCAAGTGGTGGAAGGCCTGCCTGATGCGGGGCTGCTGAATGTGATTTTGGCGTCCAAAACCATGTCTTTGCCTCCACAGCACAACCTCTGGTGGGAAGAACTCCTTGCCCAATGCGCTATGACCAGGAAGGCCAGTGTGTGAACACCCCTCCCCCTCTTTGTCAAGATTCCTTTTATATGCTTGCAAAGCCAGATTTCCGTATTCCCAGCTGTAAGGTTTGGGATTTGCAGCATCTTCCCTGGGGGATGGGGTAAATAATAGCAGATGCAATCTTTGGCCAGAAAAGAACTCGCTGCCCCAGCTTGGAGGTTTAGTGCATGATGAATGCAAAAGGTTTTCTGGAAGAGACAATGAGAGACCCCATGGATCAACCTTGGAAAACTGCAAGTTGCCAAGCCTATGCGAGCCATCCTGGTTCTAATAATTATTACAGCAGGGCTAGATAGGTGGGCATTGTTGAAAAGGAGGAAGTCTCATAACTGATGTCTTAGTGCCTGAAGGGAGTTGCAAGATTCTCCTTGCACATTTGAAGGTTGCATAACTCGCAGTTCTCCTTTTTTGGAAAGTGCTTCCGATGTGATGTTGAGGCCATGGGCTCTAGAAGCTGACTCAGGTTGGAAGTCTGACTCTTAACACTTATCTGGTGACCTAGTGTGATCTTCTCTGGAAAATAGGAGTAATACCCTCTACTGGATTGAGGTTGTGGGAGTTAGAAGTAACGTATGTCAAGTACTCCTCAAAGTGTCCAAGCTTATAATAGAGGCTCCATAATGGTTAAGTAGTTCATGAGAAAATTCATCTGGTGTAGCACTTAGGCAGTGGAAGGGAAGGAGAAACAATACTGACTTGTCCAGTAGACACAGAGGAAAAATAGCATCGTGACATTTATTAAAAAAAATTGTTTTTAATATTTATTTTTGAGAGTGAGAAAGAGAAAGTGAGAGCAGGGGAGGGGCAGAGAGGAACAAAATCCGAAGCAGGCTCCAGGCTGTCAGCACAAAGCCCGACACCAGGCTCGAAACTCACTAACCATGAGATCATGACCTGAGCCGAACGGGGACGCTCAACCAATTAGCCATCAGGCACTCCAGCATGGTGACATTTATTATAGGCAAGACCAAACAAAAGTTCCAGAGGGGCTTGACTAGGGGAGTCAGAAGCACCCAATGCTTTTTCTTCAGGTAACTGGGCTCTTAGGGGAACTCAGGAGGTAGATGTTAAGCATCAAAATTCATGTCTGTCAATGCAGGCAAAGAAATACAGGTAGTCTCCTACAATGTCTGGAAAGAGAAACTATTTCTCGGACTGTGTCAGAAGAAAAGTTTTTTTAATTCAATTTTTTTCCCCCCGGTAATCTCTATATCCAGTGTGGGGTTCAAACTCCTGACCCAGAGATCAGGAATTGCATGCTCGGAACTGAGGCAGCCAGGTGCCTTGGAGGAAATAAATTTTAGCAGTATAGCCTAAGCAAAGCTGGAATTAAATGAGAATGGATGAGCATTCTGGAACCTACTACTCTCATTGATTTGTAAATCCTGATTCACATGGGTTAATTAGCATCAATTATTCTCTCAGACTTGTACACAGATCATACAAATATTGTCCACAGCTTGTTCAGAAACTAATCCAGAAAAAGGAATTTGGAGCTTCCAGCTTAAAGTTTGAATCCACATCTCCAAATTTTTAGACTGTTATTTCTCTCTCTCTCCATCTTACATTTTCTAAGATTTGCCATAAAACCATTTACCTTCAACATTAAAACAACAAATATTTTTAAGGGTGTGTAATTATAGGCACCATGAAGAATGTGAAAAATGTTTCCAGACTTGAGAACTGGCATGAACTGACTCAGTAAGATGGGGCCAGAGATTAGAGTCATACCTCGGCTTTTATTCTTTATTTTCACACTGCTCTTTAACATTCTTCACATTCCCAAATTAGTAGATTGTAACACATGAGTCAAGATTGAATACTCTCTCCAAGCATGGTTAGTATTGGCTGAATCTATTTATATATTTTCAAAAGCTAGCAATTATTGAGGTCCTCCTATGTACAGGGCATCCACATGACATGTAATGGCTCACTTAGTCCTCAGGGAAACGGTATACAGTTCTTGTGATTGTCATCCTTACTTTACAGATGAGGAAATTGAAGTCTGGAGATTAAGCAACTGGTGCAAGGTCACAGGCTAGCTAGTGTCATGACTAAGAAATAATGTGTAGGTTCAAGGAGCTGTAAATCTCTTAGGATGTCATGAAAAGCAAGATCAATCACACTGGAATGCAATTTATTTTATTTCTACTTATTTTTAAAGTAGTCTCTATGCCCCTCGTGGGGCTCAAATCCACAACCCCAAGCCCAAGAACTGCATGCTCTACTAAGCCAGCCACAGGTGCCGCAGGGAGAACGGAAAATTACATTTTATCTTCCAGCTAACAGCTCAGCAAGGATAAGCTGGCTTTAGGGGCGCCTGGGTGGCGCAGTCGGTTAAGCGTCCGACTTCAGCCAGGTCACGATCTCGCGGTCCGTGAGTTCGAGCCCCGCATCAGGCTCTGGGCTGATGGCTCGGGGCCTGGAGCCTGTTTCCGATTCTGTGTCTCCCTCTCTCTCTCTGCTCCTCCCCCGTTCATGCTCTGTCTCTCTCTGTCCCAAAAATAAATTAAAAAAAAAAAAATCATCATTCAAAAAAAGGATAAGCTGGCTTTTGTCACTTAAAATGATGCACTAGAGGGCGCCAAACACAAAAACTGACTTTCAAACTGTTTTAGTAATGCAGTTCCCACAGTGCTTCAAGATCTATAATCAGTAGTGGACTCAGGCCAAAAGACCATCCCAAAAAGAGTATGACGTATGTCATGATAAATAAGAAGCTGTGTTTTCATTCCCTCAAACAAACAAACAAACAAAAACACTCATGCTTTATGTTAAGCAATTCATAATGTGTTTCTACTTGATATTGTTATTCAAAGTACCTTTCAGCTAGTTGTTTAATTTGTTTGCTGACTGCTGGGTGGTGAAGCAGAGAGTAAGCTTGGAAAGAACAGATTGATCAAGATGAACATAAATCTTAAAATATACATCAGTGTAATTTTTAATCTTTTAAAATTTCGTGGAGTAAAACATGCATATATTTTTAAAAGAAAAAAAATCCATATCCAAGAGCTTAAAATGAAAAGGAATAAGACACCATTTTCAACCTCAAACTTGAGAGGCAACGTCTTTTAGAGGTAACTCCAGATTTTTAAATGTTTATATTTTTGTTTTATCAAACTGACATTATGCTCTTTGAAAATTGAGGCGATAGCTAACAGAATAGACATCTAAGTCATAGTTTACAAAATAACTTCCATATCCTTAAGTAGTCTTCCATTTTGGTTTTTGTTATTGTAGTTTAACTTACATACAAATTAAATGTTCTAAAGTATAAGGAGCTTCCAACTGTTCAACTGAGTTGGGATCAGATAATTTCACTCCACAGTGGGTATTGTGGTGTTGGAAGGTATTACTCAGTTTGAGTTATGGGCTGCTTAGAGTTCGAAGGGGCAAAAACTTGAGTCCTGCAAGGACAACAGACACTAACCAGAAAATTAAGTTAGAGCTCTTCCCTTCCGGGATCACCAATGAGTCTGCCACCAGTTTGTGAAGTCTCTCCATTTTGTGTAGGGATAATAATATCTTTGGTATGTTTAATTCTTTTATTCCCTTATAAATTATCACCAAAATTATCTAGCATCTCTCATTCTTTTTTTAAGACCTGAACCTTCCCCATCCCGTCCCGTGGCCACTCTATACTTGGTTCCAAATAGTAAGGGATCAAGTGTAGGGAAGCATTATGGCCTGCTGTCAGGCAGCGGCCTAAAATGCCTGGGAAGAGGCTAGTCTACCTTTTCATCCATATGACGCTACAATCAAACCAATGCTTGTCCACCATCCCTACAAAATACTCATCCAGTACAAAGAGCTGCAACAACAGGCAGGTCAAGTAAATGCAGAAACTTTCTTAGGAACTAGAAGCATGAAGGGCTGCGTGGGAGATACAAGCAAACTCAGGAGCTATCAAACATCCTCTCTTTCAGGCGCTGTAAGGCCATTCCTGTGGGGATGAAGAATCAAAAGCACTCTACATATCTAACACAACTAACATGCCTTGAGGAAACAGGTGCTCAATAAACCCTCATAGCTTTTCCTTATTTTTAGTTTTATGCCAGATACTACTCTATGCCCGATACTGTCCCTAAGGGTTTTGTATGCATTACCTCATTTGATCAACCAACAAAGGCTCAGAGATTAAGTCCTTTTAAACTTGGGACACAACAGGTTAAGGAGTGTGGGGAGGTGAGAACTCAAATACATGTCAGTCCCACCGCAGGGCTACTGTTACTCCCGCCTCCCCCCCCAGCAGAGCATCAGCAATACGGACAGTCCCCTCTTCTGGGCACACAGGACAATGGCCGCCCTGGCCGCCACTAGCATTTCTCCGGAATATGGCGGCTGCTCCCAGCTCACGGCCTGAGCTAGTGCGTCACCGCCGGCCAGGGGAAGCCGGAAGTGACACTATACCGTTTTTTGTAGAAAACGACGGGCAGAGAGGATAGAAGGGAGAAAGGAAATCCAATAAGGTCCCCAATACCGAAAAAGCTAAAGCCCTGGATCCCAGGTGCCGCAGAAAGCGCTGGGCGGAAGCGGTCCTGGCAGAGGCAATCTAACACCGCCCGGGCGCTCGGCCGCGGCGGAAGTGCGTTTCTGGCGCTCCTCCGAGATGGCGTGGGCAGGAAAGCAGCGGCGCTTCTTCGCCGACCCTTTTCGCTCCTCGGTCCTCGCAGTACTAGAGGCCGTAGGCCGGCTGGGCCCTCGGGACTTCTAGCCCCGGAGAGAAAGAACCGCTTACCGGGAGACCCCAGGGTGAGGCGCCGACAGACACGGCGCGCCGGACCCTCCCTCGCCGGGAGGGCGGTGCCCCGTGACGCAGCAAGCTGTCGGGGATACGCCCTTTAGAGCGCGGGCCAGCACGCTGCCGCGACACAAACGCCGGGTCCGGACTCGCTTGGGCCAGCGGCCAAGCCACGAGTGTGCATCTACTGGCAGCCACCCACAACTCGCTCTTCCAGAGGCGAGGCAAATGTCTGGACGGCTTGGTAGAATTCACGAGAGCAAAAAAAAACCACCCCACCGAGAGCGCGAGAGAGGTCTCAAGAGTTCTCAAGTGTAAAGTGGGTGGTGGGCCCTTAAGAGGATCTTAGGTGTGTCCGTAGTCATGGTAAGCCAGTTACCTATTGTGTATAGAACTAGAGACTACTACCACAAAAGGTCAAAACTGGGTTGCGGAACCCCTCTCTCCTCTAGACTGTTCAGAATGTTTGAATTGCACTTA
Source organism: Herpailurus yagouaroundi (assembly GCF_014898765.1). Classification (NCBI taxonomy): domain Eukaryota; kingdom Metazoa; phylum Chordata; class Mammalia; order Carnivora; family Felidae; genus Herpailurus; species Herpailurus yagouaroundi. The sequence goes on from NW_024412391.1 coordinate 81,473,944, forward strand.
AGTTTTTTCTTAGTGTTTCTTACTAAAGAAAAATTCCTTCTCACCATAACCACTTTTAAAGTGTGCTTGTTTCTCCGTTGAGAAGGGATCCTCCAGCCAGAAACATGGAATGACAGTGTACCCCCAACCTGAACAGGGTGCTCAAATAACACTGGTTACAGTCTTCATTAACTGAGTTTACACTCAGAATTTTAATACCGGGCAAAGAATTGCTAACTAGATGTCCGTAGGTTGAGTTGTGTGTGCGGTATGTAATACTCATTTAAAACATACCTGAGAAAGGATGTACAGGTTTTAAGGGGCCAAAGGCCCATGGCACAGAACTAAAGAATCGGTGTAGTTCGTGGCAAGTGAAGCAATCTCTGGGACTAACTCATGTAAAGGTCATTTCTGGGAGCTTCAACCAAACAAATGAAGCTTACAATGTTAGCCATTAGGGGCTAACACATAGCCTCTAAAGCTTTATTCTGTAAGGTACAAAGAACCTGATTTTTGTTCCCGGATTACCCTGGACTATTTTTGAGTTATGGTTGGGTTCACAAGGTAGTAATGTAACTTCTAAAAACATTTTTTTAAGCCTGTCAACACATGGCCTCTTGAATTACAGAATAAATTTATGTCGAACCTACTATATAAATAGGTAACTTCTTTTTACCAAAAAATTGTCTTCATGACTGTTAATCCCTTTAATTCATTTGGTCAAGCAAATCCCCTCCCCTGACAATCAATGTTAGAGTGTTATTTTATTATTCTTTCTTCTCCTACAATTAAATATTTTTATATCAAGTTACCTTTAATCACAGTTTTCCTGTTTAACAGGAATAGAGAGGGGAGAGACTATCAAATCTCGGATATGATGGAATTCTTCTGTGTGAAGCTCAATATAGCATTTTCTCCCCCTTTTCCCTGTAGAATTCCATTGTAAATTCAAAGCTCCCTAAAAAATATCCATGATTGCTCAAAATACATTCCACTTTACAATTGTTTATGTAATGCTATATATATATATATATTTTTTCCCCCTTCCTAAAGGCTTGTTAAAATATTGACCTGGGTTTCATAAAACATCCCGTTAATATTATGGTATTGTTCCTCATTTATTTTAAAACAGGAGACCAGCTCTGCATTGCAGTTTCAGGATCTCAAAAAAGAAGCATTTCTTTTCATGATAGTTACCTTTTCAAAATACAGAAATGATCTGATTTTGATGTGGTAGGTTTGTCAGGAATCTGAACTCTATAAACAGGCATCACAGATAATTCTGATGCAGGGTTGACGCAGGATCTATATTTTAAGAACCACTGGCTTAGAGGCAAATAGATCATGCTTGCTTGGAATTATTTCTGTGGTTGGTCCCCAAATTCTGGCAACTTGTAGATTTTGTAGAATCAGATGGAAAATATCTACAGAGGTAGCCAGAAAACCAAATAACCTATAAAAATGCAAATAGTTTTTGAAATTCTTTAGGTTGTACTGTATTATAAAGGAACACAGCCAAATGAAATGTGCTAGATGGAAACTGTGGCCTTCCCATAGAAAAACCTGTTTCACAAAGGCTTTGTTATTTATTAAAGATGTTCAGGCTCAGATATTATATATTCCAAATTTATTAAACTAGTCTAATTCTATATCCATTTGTGGCTAAAATTTACAATTCTTTATTACCTTGGTTAATGCTAAGGGTCTACAGGTTGAGGGAAAGTGCTGGAGTTAGGAAATTGAGACTTTGAGGCACAGGACTTGAATCAAAATGCCATATACCTGGCAAAATTCACTGGCCTAACCCAGTAAGACATTCCCCAAAGATGTTAGACATTGTACTTTCTCTGTAGCGGTGTCTCTGACAAGCAACTACAGGGTTCTTTTTTTCATTTGAGAGAGAGAAAGTGCACGTGCGAGAGAGCCAGCACAGGTGGGGGAGGGGCAGAGAGCCAGGGGGAGAGAGAATCCCAAGTAGGCTTTGTGCTAACAAAGAAGTGGGGTCAATTCTCAGGTTCGTGAGATCATGACCTAAGCTGAAATCAAGAGTGGGATGCTCAACCAACAGAGCCACTCAGGCGCCCTGCAACTACAGGACTCTTGAGTGAGACCTTGCATTAAGGATCAGAGCTACATGGCAGAACATAAAATCTGACTGTATCTGGTACATCCTAAGCAAGAAAATACTTGCTAGATTTATATAGTGTCCACAACTGCTAAACGGTTCTGTGTAAGACTTAAAGGAGGAAACTTTAGCAAGACTAGGCAGCTGTGAGAAACAAAAGCTGGAGAAATACTGTACAGTGCACTTTAAAATCTAAGAGGGTAGCACTCACGTTTCACTGCAATTAAAAAAATACAAAACAGAAGTATATGAGATTTTATGGACAACCCCGGGTATACTGCAATTTAGATTCCTACTCAGTCTATCTTGTGAAATCATCAGTAAAATAAACATTGCTTATTTATGTCTCATGAAGTAAAGTCTTTTTGGGAAATGTGATTAAGTTTACCAACCCTGTTTTACATTTTGGCATGAGTCAAAGGCTGCCCATGGAGGGCAGCTATATTTAGGATGTTTCATGCATGGATGACCAATTTTTAAGTCCAATACAGTCTTGGTAATTGCTTTATAAAATGCTTACATCTCACTGAAGAGTCCCATCATCTTAAAAGAAAATCTTGACAATGTTTATTATGTCATATTAACTTCACTGGTAGTGTTAAATAATAATAATAAAAAAGCATAGTAATTTGTGATTCCATTGTAGTAAAAACTTACTTAGTAGTGCCGTATTTTGAAGGTTAGGTTTTTCCAGCAAGGAGGCAAATCTCCTTCCATTAATTAATGTCACTTCTATCAGTTTATTCTGTTTGAATACTGAGTACAATACAGGCCTGGGCTCACAATTTACTTATTAGCCTAGTAGTTTCCAAAATAGGGTACTGCCAACATGATACTTGAGAGAAATACTGTTGTATAACCAACTACTTAACTCTCGATAGGTAAGAGTGAGATTAACCCTCCTAGAGAAGTATGCATTAAATCAAAGTTGGTATGTCTGTATTTGCTATATGTGGTGATGGATCTTCTATAATTATGTTTTCTTCCTAGATGTCTCTAACATAATTGGGTATAAAGCCCTATCCTAATAGTTTAAACATACCAAAACAATTTTTACATGTTCTTATAAATTCATTTTAATGATGACATATTACTCCATGTATTGGCTGTGACAGGATATATATAATTATTTACCTATTCATTAGCTAGCTCTTACATTATTTGTATTCTGATCTGGTTAAGCTGGTTTCCCTTTTTTCTATGTACCACCTGATCCCTCCATCAACAGCAGGCTCTCTGGTAAACTAGTTGCCATTTCAGCATTATTTGGTTTTAGAAGTTTTATGTTCAAAATATTTCCTTTCCTTTAACTGCTCTAGTCCAGGATTCCACTTTGTTGTCTGGGGCCACCCAGAAAATATTCTAGCCTTTTCAGGCCACAGTCTTCAGTCACATGGGGGCCCCCTCAACCATTCCATAATTTTATATAAAACTCTAACTCCCAGGCTATAGAAACCCAGCCTGTGCTTGCTGTGTGTTGTTTGTCCATTTCTACCCTAGTCCTTTTTGGGGGAAAAAAGGGTACATCTCAATTGCATGCATGTATGATCATAGTAACTTAAAAAGTTCCGGGCTAGAGATTTAATTCAATTTGGTCTTCCCACAATGCTTTATGGCATCTCACATTGTCACTGAGTACTTCTGCTTGGCCAAATAAAACAGCAAGTATTAAAATACATGCATACTATACCCTGGGGATAGAGAAACTTCATGACTAAAGTAAGAAATCATCGAAACAAAGATTTAAGTTTACTGCAACAATGGTACAATCATATACTTAAATGTATAGTTTTAGTGTTCCATGTTTCCATCTTACATCTCAAATAGCTCCTAAAACTTGCCACTGTGATTCTAGTAGCTAACATAAGGAAAGTTAGTGTTATTTTATCTATCTAAAGGTGCAATAAATGCCCCAACATCATAGTGGTTATTTAAACAGAAATCAATTACTTTTTAGGCAAACTAATGTTTGCATGATGAGGGAGATGAAGTAACTAACATTGGATACCTCAGAGGTTTTTATATTAATCCCAAATTCTGTAAGTCTCCACTAATATTTGTTAAGTTTATGATGAATGGAGCAAGACTGACCATTTTGATAGCCCAAAGATACACCTGGCTCTTTTAAGATATACAGTATGTGTACGTGTGTGTGTGTGTGTGTGTGTGTGTGTGTGTGTGTTTAAAGTAGGCTTCATGCCCAGCATGGATCCCAACAATTCATGACCCTGAGAAAAGACCTGAGCTGAGATCAAGAGCCAGATACTTAACTGACCGAGCCACCTAGGCACCTCAAAATACACATATGCTTAAGGAGCACCTAGCTGGTTCAGTTGGTAGATGGCTATCAGTGAAGAGTAAGACTCTTGATCTCGGGATTGAGTTTGAGCCCCATGTTGGGGGTAGAGATTATTTAAAAATAAAGTCTTAAAAAAAAAAGATATGCAATATTCGGAAGGAATTTTAATGAGGCATTCTCTTGTTCATATATTTGGCACTTGTTGTAAACTCTGGTTCAAGGAATAGTGATACCTTAGATGACACTCTAGGGGCAACAGAGACCGTCAAATGATAGACAACAAAGAATGAAGGCCAAGGGGCGTCTGGATGGCTCAGTTGGCTGAGCATCTGGCTTAGGCTCTGGTCATGATCTCACGGTTTCTGAGTTCAAGCCCTACATCGGGCTTGCTGCAGTCAGGACAGGGCCTGCTTTGGATCCTTTGTCTCCCCCTCACCTTCACCCTCCCTCATTGTCTCTTCCCAAAATAAATAAAATATTAAAAAAAAAAAAGAATGATGGCCAAATTCTTCTCTTTGACAACTATAATTCCATTCTTATCTCCACCCTTGAGTGCTTATATAGCACACTATTTTTAACTGCAGCCAAATTACTCAATACCTCTTCGAACAGGAAGAACGATTTACACAATGGAATGTTGGAAGGACTAAATTCCACACCTCATTTATCCTTTCAGCCATGAATTTATTGGGTAGAATAAGTTAAAATACAGTCCTGTTAAAAATATTTTTTTCCTGGGGTGTCTGGGTGGCTCAGTTGGTTGAGCACTTTGCACTAACGGTAGCATGGAGCCTGCTTCGGATTCTGTCTCCCTCTCTCTGCCCCTCCCCCATTCGTATGCTCTCAAAAATAAACATTGAAAAATTTCTTTCCCACATAATTGCTTATTTTATTAATTTACTTTTTAAAAAAATGTATTAAAAAACTTTTTAACTTTCACTTATTTTTGAGAGAGAGAGAAAGAGAGAGCATGAATGGGGGAGGAGTAGAGAGGGAGACACAGAATCCGAAGCAGGCTCCAGGCTCTGAGCTGTCAGCACACAGCCCAACGCAGGGCTCGAACCCACGAACTGTGAGATCATGACCTAAGCTGAAGTTGGATGCTTAACCCACTGAGCCACCCAGGCGCCCCTAAAAAACTTTTTATTTTAGAGCATGGGCATGAGCTGGGGAGGGAGGGGGAGAGGGACAGGGAGGGAGAGAGAGAGACCGAATCCCAAGCAGGCTCCAAGCTCAGCACAAAGCCCAACCTGGGCGGGGCTCGATCCCATGACCCTGGGATCATGACCAGAGCCCAAATTGAGTTGGATGCTAAATCAACTGATCCACCCAGGTGCCCCTATTCATTTACTCTTAAATGCAACTCTGTTGTCTTTTAATTTTCACGTTAAAAAATCCCATAGCTAGTGATGTGGACTACTACGTTTTCTAATTTGGAGAAACCCAATGCTTTAACTTGAAAAAAAATACCCAAGTCCCCCAAATTAGTAAGTGATTTCTGCCCAGTGCTCTGAATGTCAAAGTGAAGAAATTCAGTGAAGTGAGGGAGGGTATCAGGGAGTAAGTATAATTCTCAGGGTAGCCAAATACCTCATCATGTAAATAATGATGCCTATGAATAGAGGAACAAGATCCCCAATATTCCTACCTAGTATTCAGCGAAATGCAACCAAGGAACTAGCTTGGCAGAATCAGAAGGGAAAGGCCTGGTTGAATTTAACTTTGATCTAAGGGAAATTAAATTTTATTTTTTCTTCCTGGTTAATCTTCTGAATATAGTGACCATGGTGGAAGTTACTCCAAACTAAAGGACATGTTCAGAAACAATCTCTCACACAATGTTTATTGCCAGCTTGATGAAAGACATTTTTGTATTTACTCTATTTTTTCATATGTATCTCCGTATGCTCTGGCTGTATTATTGACTTTCTGAAGCAATTTGTACTTCTTTGTATTAACTTTTAAAAATGTTAAGTTCAAAACAATGCTTATTTACCAATCTAAGGTGGGGACCTCAAACATACAGCTCAAGACACCAGACTTAAGCAAACTGATGTCTCTCAGGCTGAAGGCATACTAACCAAGAGACAGGTGTGTTTGAAAAAGAAAAGTAATTTATCAGTTTATGAAGAAAAGAAACTTAAACCTCCTGGTCAGTATATTACCTCCATGACTCTACAGAAAGTCTAATTATACTCATAAAGTTACTTGGTGAACAGGATACCCAAATATGGAACTATGCAATGAGAATATTTACTGGCATTAAGACTGATTTTTTTTTTTTTTTGAGCGAGAGAGAGGGCGGCGGGGAGGGGGGAAGGGGGGCAGGCAGCAAAAGGAGGAGAGAGAATCTTAAGCAGGCTCCATATATCCAATTCAGTATCACAACGTTGAGATCTGACCTGAGCAGAAATCAAGTCAGACGCTTAACCAACTAAGCTACCCAGGTGCCTCTGGACTGAATTTTTTATATTGAAGTGCATCCTGAAAAGTCCTAGCTCATGACTTCTACACTTAAGATCCACTACTCTTAAATTACTAGTATTAAATGAGGCAATGCTTCTTTCTACTCTGAGTTGTACTTCTAGGATTTAAAATTACTGGTTTGAGCTTTAAGGGAAAACATTAACCTTAGTTAAAAGATCACACTGTCTAAACATCTCAGAATGATTCCTTGTAAAAGTAGGATGAAATGTCACTGTTTAACAGTTGATAGCTTCCCCCCCCCCCTTTTTAAAATGTTTATTTTTGAGAGAAAGCACATGTGAATGAGTGGGGCAAGGGCAAAGAGAGCAGAGACAGAGTATCTAAAGCAGGCTCTGTAACAGCGCAGAGCCCTATATGGAGCTCGAACTCAGGAACCTTGAGTTCATGACCTGACCTAAAGTCAGACGCTAACCTACTGAGCCACCCAGGCATCCCTCTCCCCCTTAAATTTATTTTATTATTTTTCAGGTACAACCCCAAGATCAAGAGTCCCTTGCTCTAGCAACTGACCCAGACAGGTTCCCCAAAGTTCCTCCCCTTTTAAGATGTTCATATATATTAAAGGTGGGGAGTTCAGAAATAAGGCACTAAACCTAACCACCCTTAAAAACAAAAAACTAAAAAGCACACAGACTGGTTTGCAGCCTAACAATATTTGGCTCTTACTTACTAGAGAAAAAAAGTTCAGTCCATCAGAATACTCTACATTTCTTTGAAAACAAATTGTTGCTGCTGTTACTGATGAAGTCTTGAAGAAGAAATGTAAGAAATGGTTCATGACGATAGCACTTCCAAGCTTCTTAGGTTGGAGAGATCTAATGTCAGCAACACTTTCCAAAAAAGTGAAAAAAATATTGTTTTTGCACGGTAGCTTTACATAGGCATTTTAGTGAAACACTTTTCATAGATCTATATTTATTAAATAGACATTTGCATGAAAAAATACTGGAGGTTTGTCAAAAATGCAGATTCCTGGGTGACAGTAGTTCAGCATATGGTTCATCAGGAATTGCTACATCCTACGAAAATTATGAATGAGGATACCTAACATCTTGTTCTGGGGGAAGTTTGGGTGTGGAGCTCAGGAATGTATAATTTAATAAGCTTCCCAGATAATTATGGTGATCAAACTGGCTTGGGAACACTGACTTGTAGCATTTTAACATTCCAGTATTAGGGAAACGAACTTTAAAAAGTGGATTTTTTTACAAAGGCTTGGTAGTCATGACCTAAAACCCTGGGCATAAGAATTTGCCTTTACCAGGGGGCGCCTAGGTGGCTTGGTTGGTTAAGCAGACTGATTATCAGCTCAGGTCATGATTTCGAGCCCTGTGGTGAGCAAGGAACCTGCTTGGGATTCTCTTTCTGTCTCTTGCTCTCTGCCCCTCCCAGGCTCTCAAAATAAACTTTAAAAAACTTGCCTTTAATGAAAAATGGATTATTAGAAATGGACGGCCAATTAAGTTTTACTTTGAGAATTAATTGCTTTATGTTTCTATTAGTTCTTTATGTAGTATCTACAATTAACAATTTGGAAAATAAATTTGATGGTATGTAACAACATAGCATTCTATATTTAATATTACAAATCTTAGAAATGATTTTTAAATTAGTGCCACACCTTCCCAAAGAATATAAAATTGCTTGTGTTCCAGGAGATTCGTTAGCACGTTGATGATTCAAGTTTATAAAAATGAGAACTAACAGGGCACCTGGCTGGCTCAGTTGGTGGAGTGAGTGACTCTTGATCATGGGGTTGCTGAGTAGAGAGTACTTAGCTGACTGAACCACACAGGCACTCCTACAAATAATTTTTTTTTAAGGGAATGACAGTAATCTGTTGATTGTAAACCATCCAGAATGTAGGCTAAATAACTTTCCAGCAGAGATAAACGTATATTTTCACCAATGCCACTGTGGGATATTGTGCATACTGGTAAGCATTTGTGGATCTCCCATCTGTATTTCTGGGTCCACAGCCATTCTTTTGAAAAAAGATGCCAGAATCTAGGCACTTCCATCCTGTTAAGAGGGAGTTGTTGAACTGTTCAATAAAGTTAGCGATGGAAAAGTTCTCTTCTTTAATTAAAGTACCTTTACAGTTATTTTTCTTTTTTATGCACTGGAAAGGGAGATTAAATGTGAAAAATAAGAATTTATAATCAAACACCAGAGGAAAGACAGGAATTTTCAATATGCCTAACACAACTTAACACTCTTTTCAGAGGCTTTTATCTGCAAATGATAGAAGTACCAGGATGTCTGACCTGGGAGAATTAATCTCTGGAGATAATTAATTGCACCTGAAGAAACCTAAGAGGAATAGATAATTTTAAGGATAAGGATGACTTTGCCCTTGGGCACAGATCATTTGCAATTTTGTTTTTCCTAACTTTTAACTACAAAAATTCATCTCTAATCCTCCTTCCTTCTCTTCACAGTCAAAAGATATTTTGCAGATTTATACTTATAACAGAGAGAAGATACCTAATTAAGCCAAGTGTACACAACCTAAACATTGTTTAATTCTTGGGGAAAGCATGATGGCAAGGTTTGCCCTAGGTATTAATGCAAGCACTATGCATTTATCTCAGGGAGACAATGAAAGTGAAAGTGCCTTCGGGGACTCACATTCTAACAGAGTGAGGAGATTCTAAATAATTGTAACAAACTACAGTAAGTGCTATAATAGAGCTGGATAAAAGGTACATGGAATTTGAAAGAACAAAGGACTGCTCGGAAAAAAACACTAGAGAAAGCTTCCTAGAGGAAAAACACTTGAACTGAAGGGTGCATTCAGAGGGAGGAGAGAGGGAGGGAGCACTTCAGGAAGAGATGATCATACAAAAGGTGGTCTGAGAAAATAAAGTATGTTTGGGGAACTGAAAGCAGTAGTAATATGGGTGGAAGCAAAAGGAGCAGCAACTGAATCTTTGGAAAAAAGGGAGCCAGATCACAGAGGCCTTGTTTGCCATCCTAAGGAACAAGTACTCCATTAAGGCATTTCTTTTTTTTTTTTTTTTTGATTAAGGAATTTCTACTAATATCAGATTCACATTTTAGTAAAATCACTTTGTAGGATGACAGATGAATTTGAAGGGACACGACTATAGCCAGGATAAGCTAGGAGGCCACTACATGGTTATAAAATAATTTCTTTGGCAAATATTCAGGGTGACCGTCTATTCAATGCCGGGCCTGAAGTAGTGGCAGTGGTGACAGGAGACTAGGGCAGGCAGACCAAGAAATAAAGTGGACATTAAAGTAGACATTACTTAGGAACATAATGGACATATGGTGTTAAAGGACTGAGGATGGTTCCTAGGTTTCTGACAAGCTAAGACCATAACTGGCTTTAGGTTTGTATCTCACTTTTTAGTTAATATACAAGCATTTTCTGATACTACAAACTAGAATATCTAAAATACCACCTTCTGGTAGTACATGCCTGTTGCAGAAAATCCATCCGTAAGCCTACAACCCAGAAAGACTCAGTGAAACTATTCTACTTTACCTATTTCTAGAATACTTACAATGTACAAAAGTCCCACAAAATCATAACCCTATTTTTGTTACCATTTCTTTGTAGTATGTAATACTTCAAAATGATTGTTTGAAAATAATTTTAATGGCTGTTATTTATGTACTTACCCTAATTAGGTAAGCCTTTTACACATTTGTTTACTATTAAGAATGACTTGTCACAAAATGAGAGTTGAGATACCGGAGTGATTCCTAAATAATCCAAAATGAATTCTGAACAATTTTTCATTATTCCACAGCAAAACAAAAAGAACAATGTGACAAGTTTTTCAAAAAGACATTAATTTTATTTTTTAAAGTTTGAGAGTGCGTGTGCAAGTGCACAGGGGAGGGATGGAGACAGGGAGACAGACAGGCTCCCACGCAGGCTCTGCAGGCTCAGAGTCCAGCATGGGGCTTGAACTCATGAACCCGGAGATCATGACCTGAGCCAAAGCCAGAGTCAGAGGTATAACCGAGTGAGCCACCCAAGTGCCCTACGACAAATTAATTTTTAAAACCATATGTCCTTATTTGCTGTTAATAACTATTTTAAAACCAGGTGCTGACCACACTATTTTAAGAACTAAAACTGGCAACTATGACCACACTGTCACTATTTTAAGAACTAAAACTGGCAACTATGTTGATTTCCATTTTCCCTTATTATTTGATTCATTCAAGAAATCCCAAAATCTGGGAACCAATGGATTTGATTAGCTTGAAAACCCTGCCAACTCTTTCGTCTGTCTTATAAAAGAGATTGATACATTCTACCAAAAGAAACACAAGAGTTTCCTAACTGCTTTGTTGATTCATATCCTAGAGATCTAGATAACACACATTGTTTGATAGGTCCTAAATCTTTGAAGTTATCCTGTTTTCAAACAGCGGCTCTATATTCAAGGGATAGAGAATGTGAACCTTTTCCATGTTAACCATTCTAAGCTCATGTGAAACACAAGACCTACATTATGAAGTTAGTGGTTTAGAGGGAACAAATCTAACCTGCTTGTTGAGAAGCTAGATCTAGTCACTGACAGATTCTAATACACAAGGGAGTTACCCAGGCACCTTGACAAAGACTGTTTATTATGATTAATAATTATAACTCTGTTCTTACAAGCACTTTTTTCTCAAGTAGCTCAAAGCCTTCTGGTGTACAATGCCTCCTTGATGAACAGTAACAACTGAATGAGCAAGAAAATAAGGCCTGCCAAGTAAGAGGGAGAGGCTACAAAGAGCATGAATAACCAAACTCTAAATAATGAAACTACTTTCAGATTCATAGATTTTTCAAAATTTTTATTTAAGTTCATACGTAATTAACATACAGCATTATAGTAGCTTCAGGTGTACAAAAATCCATAGGTTTAAGTCTAAACAGTTTGTGATGTTAACTTTTCCTACTCCTCTCTCAATCCGGAGAGCCAATACCCTACACATTTACCTTCATCTGGTCATTATAACAGAGCCCTAAGTTTTAAAAAAAAAAGTTCAATGGTCTGACTGTACTTACTGAGTTCTAAAGTACCAAATTTTATAATAGTTACAAAGATATCCTTTCCACTGCAAATTATTTTCCAGAGTATTAAATTCAAACTCCATGCACAAATGCTTAACTGTCTTCTTCCCATCTCCCCAAGCCTTGTTCCATGACTTGATTTTTACAATCTGGTTCCTTCATTTTACTTTGCTAATTCATACTTAGAATGATATTTTAATTTACAAATTATAGTTATTTCATAAAAATGCATGGCACAGAAAAACTCTTTCAGTTTATTTACCAATGTAAAATTAATTCCAGGGAATATATGACTTGTTTGTTTTAGAAATGGAAAACATAATCTAAGTATTGTCTAATTTTCGGGGGAAAGCATGATGGCAAGGTTTGGTAAGGGAGGGAAGAAGTTTATGCATAGAAAACCAATCAGCTGCACAGACAACTTAACTATGAGTTTATAGAGTTCAATCTTTTTTTTTTTAAATTTTCTTTTTTTGAACGTTTATTTATTTTTGGGACAGAGAGAGACAGAGCATGAACGGGGGTGGGGCAGAGAGAGAGGGAGACACAGAATCGGAAACAGGCTCCAGGCTCCGAGCCATCAGCCCAGAGCCCGACGCGGGGCTCGAACTCACGGACCGCGAGATCGTGACCTGGCTGAAGTCGGACGCTTAACCAACTGCGCCACCCAGGCGCCCCTATAGAGTTCAATCTTAAAAACAAAACTATAACTTTATTCTAGTCCTCCAATTAAACTACTCTTGAGTTTAGTCCTAATCCTTGACCATAATTTGTTTTGCCATTTAGCTGATAGAAAAAAGGCAGAGATTACACAGAAACGACTGTAAGTCATAGATAGCTATTAAGATCTAATGATAGGGGCTCCTGGGTGGCTCAGTCAGTTAAGCATCCAACTTCGGCTCAGGTCACGATCTCACGGATCCAGAGTTTGAGCCCAGCATTGGGCTCTGTGCTGACAGCTCAGAGCCTAGAGCCTGCTTTTCATTCTGTATCTCCCTCTCTCTCTGCTCCTCCCCAGTTCATGCTCTCTCTCAAAAATAAATAAATGTTAAAAAAAAAAAATCTAATGATAATTTTGATTTTTATGACCTAAACCTCACTCGTATGATTTTAGTGTTTGTTTTTAGTTTCTGAGACAGCTATTTGGGCCTAAAGGTATGAATTAGGAAGTACTCTGCTACCTACATGCAACTTAAGAGGTCAGTTTACTTTGTAGCTTAATACGAGAAAAGTATGAGTCTTGATTTCCTTCTCAATTTAAGTAAGCTAACTCCTGGTCATCTTTATAGAGGCTGAGCACTTCTATAATACAAAACTTTGATGTGTTATTATAAATAAAATTCATTCTTGCCTCCAGAAGCAAGGATAACAAACTTGGAACACCGATACATGTGTACTTACAGAAGAGTATACACTGTTACATTAACTACTGAAATTGTGTAGTTGTTAAGAGGGAAGCCGGTAGAGTAGAGATAGAAAAAATGGAGAGGGCAGTAAAAATAGCAACTCAAAATTAAGGTGCTCACTTTATGTTAATGATCACCCAAGAGATCAAGACAGAGAATACAGAAGTATTGAAAACAAAAATGGGGGTGCCTCAGTTGGTTAAGTGTCCGACCTTGGCTCAGGTCATGAACTCAGTTTCCAAGTTCAGGCCTATGCTATCAGCTCAGAGCCTGGAGCCTGATGTGGATTCTGTCTCCCTCTCTCTCTGCCCCTCCCCTACACCACTCTCTCTTAAAAAAAAATTTTTTTTTTAAAAACCCAGAAAGGACTTATTTAACATAAGCATTAAATGACTAGATTCATATAAAAAATGAAGGTAAAGTAGGATCCAATTTGAAAATACCTAGGAAAATAAATTACTGAAACCTGAGTTATTTTGATGGGTATCAATTTCTTCATTTGTAAGAAGGGCTAAATCAGGGGCGCCTGGGTGGCTCAGTCGGTTAAGCGTCCGACTTCAGCTCAGGTCACAATCTCGCAGTCCGTGAGTTCGAGCCCTGCGTCGGGCTCTGGGCTGATGGCTCAGAGCCTGGAGCCTGCTTCCGATTCTGTGTCTCCCTCTCTCTCTGCCCCTCCCCCGTTCATGCTCTGTCTCTGTCTCAAAAATAAATAAACGTTAAAAAAAAAAAATTTTTTTAAAAAAGAAGCGCTAAATCAAAAATCCATCTCTTCTATCCCTAAAAACAAACTGCTATAAGATATACCATAAAACCAAAGATAATGCAAGTTCAGCTGAAATAAAGTATAAATGGTATTCATTCTTAGCTAGTTCTGACATTTAGTTATATGTAAACATTTAGAAAATAAGAATTTGGTATCTAATATAGCTGTCCCCCACCCCAAATGTTTTGAACTACACCAATATGACTACATATAAATATAAAACACACACACACAAACGAGACACTGGATATAAACGGCCTATAAATCAAACTTTGTTTTTCGAAATGTTTAACTGCTGGAGCCAAGGAACCTTCAGAAAAAAGGAATAAGCTACAGTAATATACAGCTCATCCAGGAAACCATTATTTGGTGACATCTTACATGATGAAACAAGGACTTAGATGTATCTTTATTTAAAAAAAATGTCTTTTAATGTTTGTTTATTTTTGAGAGAGAGACAGTGTGAGTGGGGAAGAAGAGAAAGGGAGACACAGGATCAGAAGCAAGCTCAGGCTCTGAGCTGTCAGCACAGAGCTCGACACAGGGCTTGAACTCACAAACTGTGAGATCATGACCCGAGCCAAAGTTGGATGTTCAACCGACTGAGCCACCCAGGTGCTCCTACATATTAAAAAAAAAAAAAAAAATTCACACAGGGGTGCCTGGGTGGCTCAGTCCTTTAAGTGTCTGCCTTCAGCTCAGGTTCATGAGTTTGAGTCCTGCATCGGGCTCACTGTTGTCAGCACAGAGCCCACTTCAGATCCTCTGTCCCACCCTTTCTCTCAAAAGTAAATAAAAACTACAACAAAAAACAAAAAACAAAAAAATCCCGCTAATGATACCACAGTTTTTCCTCTTCCAAGTCAATGTCCTAACTTAACTGGGTATTAGTATATAAGTTGCTTCTGCTTTCTAATGGGTGTGCTCCAAGATGCATAAATGGGTAAGTTCTTCTGAAATATACACTGTAAAATGGTGAGAACATGGAAGTCACCTGGAAAATATGAGAAATGTCTACATAGGACTATATTCAAGTCACAATCACAAGTTTGTTACAGCAGTTTTATATGGCCAGATAATGTAATGTTTAACAATAACCTCTTGTTCATACAAGGATAGCATTTATACATTACAACAATTTGACTGTTAGAATTTCTGCCAATTGCCAAATGTATATATTTTGTTCTAAAGCCAATTAAAAAATATACTTGGCATGGACATAATAATTCAAGATATACAAACCTGAAATCTGGAGCCTCTTAATAAAGGTTTTTGGGCTAGAATTTTAATAAGGAAAGCAGGGGTCAAGAATTATTTCCTTATGCAGCAGCAAAATTACAAATTCTGGCTTTTGCTATATAGGTAGACACAGGTTGCCTGTGCTACATGTATTTTCAGCATAAAATTTAAAATGCCAGAACTCTACTAAATCCATGTTATTAACGGTGGCTATCAATTATTTACTATCTAATGCTGTCAGGAACGAAGTTACACATTTGCCAATTGTAGCTTGTAGGGGCACCTGGCTGATTCAGTTGGTAGAGCGTGCAACCCT
This sequence comes from Herpailurus yagouaroundi, assembly GCF_014898765.1. NCBI lineage: Eukaryota > Metazoa > Chordata > Mammalia > Carnivora > Felidae > Herpailurus > Herpailurus yagouaroundi. Next base: position 81,489,605 of record NW_024412391.1, read on the forward strand.
TGATCTTGGGGTTGTGAGTTTAGCCCCCACCTTGGGTGCAGAGATTACTTAAAAATATAATCTTAAAAAAGAAAAGAACATATGTTTTAACAGGTGAGCATAACTGGGAAAGGAAAGTCATCAGACTTGCTCATACTTGCTCTCTCATTCCCTCTTTTTTCACGTCCAACCAGGAAGAAAAAAAATGCAGGAAGAAAAACAACATGGTAAGAAATCAAATACTTTCTCTAACCCTAATTCCACTGAAAACTGAGATAAGGAAGATTAGAAATGAGATCAATAATCTAATACATGACAGACTTTTTACTAATGGCCCAATTTTCCATTTGGAATTAGTTGGCACTATCTGGGTTCCAGGCCTATCCTAAGACTTATACCAATCATTTCCCTCTTTAAGAATATTTTCTCAAAACAGAAAATGAAAAAAAAATAATAATAAGAAAGGCTTGGGTACTGGCAAAGGACTCTAAGTTAAAAAAAAAAAAAAAAAGAGAGAGAGAAAAAGAAATTATTTGGTCACAATCCACCCTCTTTTCTCGTTTTATCTCTCAATGTACTGCATACAAGCTTAGTCAAATTGGTTTCCTATATTTTAAACACATGTTCTCTATTCCTGTTCTATGCCTTCACACGTAAAGCTATGCCAACTACAAATATGTTGTGCTTCACTGCCCTTAACCTGTCACTATTGAAATCCACAAATATTTTGCCTTCTAGTCCAAAAATTTGATTTCCTTTGACAAACACATTACCTGTGGACGGGGGTTCTGCCTGAATGTTTATAGTACATACCCATATGGCTTAATCCTAAACTACATTATGAACCATTAGAGTAAGGGCCCAGTCCTACATTGCACAATGACAGATACACAGAAACCAAATTTGAGAGCTAACAGCACTGGCAAAATAAGTCAAAAGTGGAGGGAAAAAAGATCTCAGTTTTTAACATGATGGTATAGAATAAATCAGAGCATGCTGCATCTAATTTATTTTACTGACTTGCTATTTTGCGGTAAACATAAAGTATGGCAAAATTTTCAAGCACCTGGCATCAAAGGAGATTATCTGTTATTTGTGCAACAAAACTAAGTGCCTATTACATGCCAGGGACTTTGCACTTTAGCTACAAAAATGAATGAGACACTGCCTATCACTACCTCCTACATGAACAGAAAAGAGGAACATAAACCTGACAGTGTGATAGGTACAGAAACAAGAAGAGGGAAGAAATCTGGAGATAAAAAAAAAATAATTGACAGTTTATAACAAGTCAATAATTGCCCCTGAGCTCTCACTTCTCATTTAATCCCTATTACTAGTATGATAAAGTAGTTACTATTTTACCCACTCTATGGATTATGAAACTAAGGAGAGCAAACCACCTAGTTTCACTGAAGTGGAATATCAGATACTAAAACTTCGGTCATTTTAACTTAGTGATGTTCATGATCATGATCCTCAATCTTTGGTGAACTAATTGGAGTGCTGTAAGCAAAACAGATTTACTTTGGAAAGATATTTGATTATATGAATTACACTAAAAGGGTAAAAGAGAATCATTATCAAGAAAAAAAACTCAAGAAGGAAAGGTGACAGAAATAGTTCAGTTTTGAATTTGTTTAGTTTCAATTCTGGATTCCTCAATAGGTAAAGATGTGGGAACTGATTACCACAATTGGTGAAAAGGTGGCTGGGACATAGTACTGGGAAAATACCAACAGTTAAGAAGCAGAAAAAGAAACTCATTAAAACAGAAAAGACAGAAGTAGCAACTAGCAGAGAGTATTTAGCATTATCAACTAGAGAGTTTCAACAATGTATATTCTAAGGAATAGAAGACCACCCACATCTGGAGCACATAATACAGAACTTTCACAAAATGTTACAAATGCAGAGAATTGCATCTTAGTCTTTCCTTATTCCCTAGGAGTAAGAATATTTACATAGAAAACTGAGTCGGCAAAGGGAGCCAGTTAACTTTTAGACATTTAAAAAACCCACAGGTGCCTGGGTGGCTCAGTTTAAGTGACCAACTCTTGATTTTGGTTCGGGTTATGATTTCAGTTTTGTGGGTTTGAGCCCCTCTTTGGACTGTGCTGACGGCACAGGGCCTACTTGGGATTCTCCCTCTCTCCCTCTGCCCCTCCCCGATACTCCCTTCCCCCACCAAATAAACGAATAAACTTAAAAAAAAAAAACTCAAAGGTGGCACAATGAACCCTGAGTTCTGATGTTATTACAAGATCTCCTCTCTCAGTAATTTAGTTTTTAAAGGACTCTTCAATCATCCATTTGATGTATCCTCATATTTTTACTCCCATTTGCCCTTTAACTGGCCATTAAGTGAGAACATGCAAACAAAGAGAGTAGCCACAGAATATCTTGCACAGATGTGGTCAGGAAAGTTGTGTTTGGGACAGAGGAGAGATGCATACACTACCATACTATTATTGTTATCATATGAACTTGAGAACAGTGAATATTTTTTGCTGCCTTTTCATTCTGTAGGTTTCATCTACAGAATGAAAAAAAAAGGGGGGGGCATCTCTTGCTATCTAAAAGAAGTTTCTTCAGAAAGCAGTCGGCACCTTAGCATAGCCTTCCTTCATAGAAAATGTAAATACTAGGGACAAAACTAAACTAGAGGAATAGGTCCCCCCCTTTATCTAAAAACATTGTTTATCAGAAAGACAACAGGAACCAGGCACTGGGCATAAGGTATATGTGAAAGAGGTGCAAATAGGCCAGAGTGGATTCATTTTTAACATGTAAAAAGGTTTATGAATTCTTCCAAGATTAGTTAAGTTCTGACATGCCTATAGTAAGAATTGAAGTGTCTAACAAATCAATATCAATTTCCCCTAGTCCAGAATTGGATATATTGCTAAACCAACTTGTGCTCACCAAACATGTGTGTTACTTTACCCGTCAGGCATCAAGTCACTGGTGGTGGAAGCAACATGGTTTGAAAAGGTTAATTAAGCAGTGCTTGGTTTTCAGTTATCAGAACTAATTTGTACTCTTTTACTAAGGAAAGAGAGAACCTAAATTAAGTGAAGAAAAGCCGAAAACTTCAAGTTTAAAAACAAACTAAAATCCTAACCTAAGACAACTAGGCTCAAAAAAATTTCCACTCAGGGTGCCTGGGTGGCTCAGTAGGTTAAATGTCCAGACTCTGCACTGACAGCGTGGAGCCTGCTTTGGATTCTCTCTTTCTCTCTCTAAAATAAACATTAAAAAAAAAAAAAGTACTTTAAAAGGCTACCATTTTTGTGCGTTATGGAATAATCCAACAGTAAAAAGTATCCTTAGGGTAGTTACAAATAAAACACATTTTGTGGGATGCCTGGGTGGCTCTGTCAGTTGGGCATCCAACTTCTGCTCAGGTCATGATCTCACAGCTTGTGGTTTTGAGCCCCACGTAGGGGCTCTGTGCTGACAGCTCAGAGCCTGGAGCCTGCTTCAGATTTTGTCTCCATCTCTCTCTGCCCCTCCTCCCACTCATGCTGTATATCTCTCTCTCTTTCTCAAAATATAAACATTAAAAAAAAGGACACTGTGTTATTATCCTTACTATGACCAACAAGACTCAGGTACTAAGTATGTACTGGCATATAATTTATTTATTCATTTTATTTTTTCCTAACTTTGTTTCTTAAAATTTTAAGCGTAGTTGGCATACAATGTTACATTAGTTTCAGTATACCACATAGTGATTTGATAAATTTATACATTATGGCACAAATGTAGCCTATTGTCTCCATGCAAGACTATTACAGTATCATTAACTATATTACACTGTATCTTCCATATAATTTTGCCGTCATGGAATCTGTTCCCTCTCTTAAGTCTAAAATGTGGACGTGTCCACTTCCTACCATATCTATTAAGACTGAATACATTCAGCTTTGACACTCATCTTTTCAAACTGATTTTTCTTGAAAAAGTTTTTCCACTCCAAATCCAAGCAACACGCATGGATGTTTTTGTAATGTGTTACATTATCTCCTCCTTATATTCCATTACTCCTACTCTCATTCAGGATCTTACTCCATCTACATTAAGGGCTCTTTAAGAATTAGTCCCTTCCTCTAAGGTTAAAAGTAGGTGAGATTTAAAACAAGTCCCAATATACTTCACTGTCGTGTGTCTTGGCTTAAAACGAAGTCTTCATTCAGACAGTGTAACTAGGACAAGGAATATAAACTTTGGTAAAGTCAGAGAGGTGTTGAAATCACTGCTCCACCAACCTCAGGTAAGATTAGCAGGTAACTGAGACAAAGTATATGTAACAGTATCAAATATGTTTCTGGGCATTCCTTTTTTGGGGGCAGGGGACTCACTAGCAGTTAAAGATTTCTAGTGCTTAAATTAAGCTTTCCCAACATTTCCTCTCCAATTCCACTAGTATCAATGACCTAGTGTGGCTTACTTTGCCAACTTAAGATTTTATTTCATTTTTTAAGTAATCTCCACGCGCAACGTGGGGCTTGAACCCACAACTCCAAGATCAAGAGTCCATGTGCTCCACTGTCTGAGCCAGCCAGGCGCCCCTTACTTTGTTAATTTAAAACAAAAACTCTTGTTATTCCTAAATCCTTAATTCTTTGTTATTCCCACACTTAGTAACCAATGATCTTTCCTTTCTTTGATGATAACTGTTAGCAACAAACCAACCTATATACAAAGAAATGGAAGTGGCTTTAAAACTTCACTTAATTTAAAAAGGTAGAATAAAGGCTGGGAGAAACTAGCAGGTAAATATTTTGACTGATATAAATGCTTCAAAAGTTGTAATTACAAAGTAGTTTATCTTGCCAACCCAAATAAAAATGTAAAGCCTAGGAATGTTTTGTAGGTCTTAAATACAGTAGGAATGCAAATTATTTTGTTCATATTAGAGCTGGAGTTCCTATCTGTCCCAGGAACAAAAGCAATCAGAGGGGAAAAACAGATTATAGCTTTAAATCTGAGACACAAGCATCAATATACTTTTGGAGGGCGCTTTAAAAATACTTTAGAGGATAAAGAATATTAAAGTGATATAAATCTCTTGGAATAAATTCATGTGTAATTTAAATTCCATTTAAGTTTGTTGTAAGAAATATCATTTATTCTAGGTTGATAACCAATTTATTAGGACCAGTTCTATAGAAGAGATAGTTAGTTGTTCAGCGAAGGTATACCCTGTACCTCAAAAGGACGATGCTGACCCATACTGCTGTTTCGTGGTATGCTTACAACAAAGGAGCAAACAAAAAACAACCCCAAATCCAATTTTCTTTTATAAAAAATACAAATGCAAGGTAAACTCTGCATACTTCAATGGTTATGGCAAACAGAGCCAATGAAGGGGAAATACCAGTATAAAATAGTTTAAGAAAGCAAAACATAATCACAAGCTCTAAATAAGACATAGTTGGCAAACTAGATGCATTCAGAAATTTTGTTGTTTAAACTACCATTCACTTCGAGCAAAGAAAGGACCTCCAACAGATTTTTCAGCTCTTCGCCCCTGGCTCCATTTTTTACATTTGATGCTGAAATTTGCAGTTCACACAGAATATTAAAAGCTCTTTTTACTATATCTACTGTTAAATCATTCCAGAGAACAGAATGGTGGGCTCTATAATCTTTTGCTAGCCTTCTGTTTGCTTCATTCAGGTAGAAGCAGAATAGTTTCTCTACTTTCCAATTCCAACTCCACTTAAAGATGTTTCAAACCTGAACTGAACAATCAACAGGGAGATTAGAGGCCTGATCTTTTTGAATAGCAGAGGGCAGGTAGCTTTCAAAATGTTTTCTTCCTTTTTTAAAAATTTATTTATTTTTGAGAGAGAAAGGGAGAGAGCGAGCGCACAAGCAGGGAAGGGGCAAAGAGTGAGACACAGAGGGAGGGACGGAGACACAGAATTCCAAGCAGGCTCCAGGCTTTGAGCTGTCAGCACAGAGCCCGATGCTGGGCTCAAACTCAAGAACTGTGAGATCATGACTTGAGCCGAAGCTGGATGCTTAACAGACGGAGCCACCCAGGCACCCCTGAAAATATTTGCTGAATGCTCAAGAATAAACTTAATTTCCTCTTTCAAGACAAGCAATCAAGTTCAAGGTATCCACAACCCTGGAAGGTTTTTTGAGCACTGTTTGCAAATACAGATTTCAGGTTTAGTATCAACATAACACCTTGCACAGAAAGGGATAGCATTATATTCATTTTTTAGAAGTTAAACTAATCAGGTGATACATATTTACCCCTAACATTTTAAGGTATATATTTAATGGTTCAATTCTGAAACATAAATTTTTTCATTCTAAAAGGACACTGAAGTCAGAGGTGGGGCAGAAAAAAATTCCATATAAAAACAAAATCCAGGGGCAACTGGGTGGCTCAGTCAGTTAAGTGTCCGACTTCAGCTCAGGTCATGATCTCACCGCTGGTGAGTGCCAGCCCTGAATCAGGCTCTGTACTGACACTGTACTGACAGCTGAGAGTCTGGAGCCTGCTTCAGATCGTGTCTCCCTCTCTCTCTGCCCCTACCCGGCTCACGCTCTCTCTCTCAAAAAAAAAAAATTAAAAAATAAAAATTAAAATAAAAAATAAAAACAGGTTAAAGAAAACAAAAAACAAAATACAGTGAAAGTCTATTTTCTTACTTTGAACTTTCTTACTTTGAAATTTCAAAAGACAGATAAGGACTACTCAAAAATACCCCAAAAGGCTTTAATAGCAGACAAAAACATCACCAACGTTTACGTTTATAAAGCCCAAATCTGATTCCTAGAATTTTTATTGCGGAGCTTCATTTTTTATGCAATTCAATAACTCCTGTTATTGGAATGCCAACCTCACAATACATACATGTAGCTACTAGAGGCTGGCAAATGGGACACTTAACAACAGCAAGAAAAATAACAAAACCTAAACTCAAAAGCAAAACAAATTGGGTCCTATAGTATCAGAGCAAGCAGTAATACATACTTTGATAAGCCCCAACCACATCAAGGAATTATAAACCCAATCAATCAGTTCATATATTGTTGAAGTTTGTAGGTTAAAATGTCCTCTAGAGTTGAGAAATATGGATGTTAAAAAAAATAAGGTCAGTTTTTTCTTCCCAACTTTCTGGAGGTAGAACTATCCCATCAGGAGCATCTGCCCTGACATAAGCAAAAGGAGAGGAAACCTGCTTGTGAGCCTCCCTAAACCTTGATCTCCTCTCCAAACCCTGGTGGTCAAGGGCATTTTTGAAAAAGTGGGAAAGCTACATTTTACAGTTTGGATTATACACTCTATTAGTGGAGTGTTATCTTCCTCAGAAAAAAAACAAAAAACTTGTACACCTGAATGCCAACTAAGTGTCAAGCACGGGGCTGGGTTATCAATGTCAAGAATTGGCTCATTTCACTTGGGATTAAGGATTTGGAAGAGTTTTGGGAGGCAAGGTTCAAGTTAACCAGGAGTGGGAAGAAGTACTTCAGGTAGTGTGGACAAAGACACAAAAGTATGAAATAGCACAGCACTCGGGAGGTACTTTAGCCCACTAGGGTTGGTCTGCCATCTGAAGCCAGTGATAAAAACTATTCCCATTGTAAAAGAGATGAGAATGTGAACAAAAATAGATAAAGGAAGGTTGGGGCATGGTTTACTCAAATAATGAAACATAGGAAGAGAAGCAAAAATTTTTTGAGGGAATGGGTGAAGAAAATTCTTAGGAGTCTAGTACAAGCTCAGTATTTTTATGGGAGTTCAGGAAGCCTGTGGTCCCCCTCCCTAAAAACCTTAACTTTGCATCTACAGCTGAGATGAAAATTTAGGCTCTAGTGGAGAATAACAGGCATGAATAAAATTGCCCAAAGAGAACATGTAACACAAAAAGGTAGTCAAAGTAACTGCAAGTAGTACTTAAAATGCCACAGAAATGAAAAGAAAAACTAAAGCTCAAGATTTAGCAATTAGGAACAATGAGGACACATGTTGATGAAAAACTCAAAACACGGATGTGTTTCTATTAGTTTAAAAATGGCTTCTCTTCCTTATTAAGGCAGAGTGAAGCTAGGAAGACCATGAAACCTTACAATCTGACTTCATATTCCGTCCCTCTTTCCTAAGTCAAAATAAAAATTGCTATGACAGTAAGGGAGATAGATATAACTTACACATGACAAGTAAATCCTCGAAGATATTCAGTTCTTATAGACAGAAGGCCCATTTTATATTCACAATGGACATAAAACACACTTTGAACTCTAAAATCTTTCTTCTTCTATATTAACAGTTTAATTACAGAGTTTTTAGTTCATTCATATTGGTAATTCACTGAAAAAGAAAACCACAGAAACTAGTAAGGGTTTAAGTATAAACAAATGAATTAAAAATTCAATCTTGTTTTCAAACTATCAAGTCCACAACTAACACTAAAGGAAGTAACATAACCTGGACCCCAGGTTAAAACCCATCTTTTCAGGTTCAGCAAATATTTCCTCTTAGCACCAGATGTGTTCTGTCAAAAAAAAGCAAGCCAAGTGTCAGTGCAAATGTCTTTGTTGTGTAACTCCCAGCTCAACACCACCCAAGGGGAGAAGGCTTTTAAATCTTGACTAGTTTAGTCGATGGCTACTATGCTTGTTTGGCCAACTGGGAAGTATCAAAAACAAAAATAGTCTTTCTTACTGAATCTACCAATACAGACCTTAAGAACTCCTGAACTAAAGATCTTCAACCAACAAGGTTTCGGAAACTAAAGTTCATACTTCCAGAAAAGTGATTAAAGATGTAGGCTTCATAACGGTGCAGGCTTCTTAATGAGTAACATTTACCGAAAGTGAATTCATGTTTTATTTTTAAAAACCATAGTTAAGAGGGCGACAGAAAGACGAAAGTACTGAAAACATCCTTACAACTTCATACAGATCACAACACTATCGCTTTTATTGTTATTACTGATCACGCCTAAATTTAGAAAGAAAAGCAAATCCGCTAAAATTACACATTCTTGTAGAATACACAGATAAGGAGGATACGAGAACAAAGTACATAGGAAAGGAACAGAAAGCCTGAAAAAGGTCCTCAAAATTCAGATGGCAAATTCCCTGTAACTTCGGAGATTTTAAGTGTTCCTGGGTGTTTACACCTTTTACCTTTGCTTCCAAATTTAGGAAACATTTTTCTACTAGGATCTGAGAAATTTTACGTCTTCTCAAAAAATAACTGATACCGCTCGTCGTCGTGGCCCAGGAGCTAGTCTCTCCCCTCTTTACTCAGTCCAGAGGCCCTCAGGGACTCATAGTAGATTCCCACATTAGGAACCTGCCACCTTACGTAAGTACTTTGCAAGGAGAAAGGTAGATAAGAAAATAGGGCACCAAACCTTCTCCTCCACCAACAGCCGTCACACCCAAAAGGAGTGTCCCTCCAGGGGCTTTCCTCTGGGAGCCGCAACCGTAAGCTGTATGGGGGAGGGGAAGCGCTCTCAAACAGTCATCTCTTCCTCTTCAGGCCGCCAACGCCGACCGCACCACAGTCTCCTCCGCCCAAGCCCTTTCCCCTCCCCCGCCCCAGCCTGGGTCGGAGCCAAACCCCACAGGAATGCAGCCCGGTCACATGCGCTGCGGCGGCGGTGGACGTGCCTCTCCCCCCGCGCCCCAAGGAGACCCAGCGCCATCTTGCCCTGACGCAGTTACAAAAGTCATGAGAGAAATGGTGTCTCCTCGTCCGCGCCAGCGCCCCAAGGTTTCGCAGGGGCCGAGCCGGGGCCCTCACCTCGCGCAAGGACAGGAGAAAATACTCAGGGAAGAGCCTTGAGATTCTCTTCGCCACTGCTTGGGTTCCATATCGGCCGCGGCAGCAACCATCACCATCGTCACTTCTCCCTCTCTGCCTTTGCAACAGCCTCCCCCGACGGCTCTGGCCCCACCCGCTGCTGCAGCATGAGGTCATCGCTAGCCAATCACTACTAGCCCGACAGGACACACCAGGCACTGATTGGCCGCATGGACCGCCTCTGCCTCTCCCCACTCCGCTTACCAAGCGCTCCGGGTCTCTGTGGAGCAAGAAGACGGAAACCGCCATTTCGGGGAAAGACCCCGAAAACAAGAACCGGAATCACAATGTTATTTTAGTGGGGAAACCCTTGTTTTATTCTTTGGCATCCCCCTTTTTTCTTCGAGATAACCGTCTCTCTGTCCCTCCCTCGTTTAATCACCGCCACATAAAGGTTAACTCCTGCTCCCCACCCCGCACATTGTCCCGCCGGCGGGGAAATCCTTCCCCGGGGCCAAGAGAAGTAGGAGGCAGCGACGGCAACTGCACCGACGGCAACGGCAGCTTTTTACCCCGATACACGGTGGCAGGGAAGCGGCGCTGACGGTGGCTGTATTTTTCCTGCTGCTTCTCCCCCCGACCTCTTCCGTTTCTCGCTCCTCCATCGAGACGGCGCTGGACGCTCCAGCTCCGCTTTTATCCGGTGCCCGGAGTCTGCGCACTGGAGCCTCCTCAGCCCCTAGTGGGCGTCGAGTGACACCCAAAACGAGTTCACCCAGCGCTGGAGGCCAGACTGGGGAGGGGGAGGGGAAGACGGAGACTGAGGTTGTTTGGGGAGTGGGAGAAAGTGCATCGCTTTCGGAGGGTGATGGGCGGGAGGGGGGGGGGGGGGAGTCGTTCCCAGGGCCTACAGTCTTAATCCTTCCACCCAGTAGTGGCGTGCCCATGCTCGCCGATATCCAGACTTGAGGGCTACTCAGGGTAAAGGGATAAAGAACCAATCCCATCAAATATCGAAACTATCCCAAACCTTCTGTAAATTGTTGAATGCATCTGTTCTGAAAAAAGACGGAGACTCTGCCCACCTCTCTGCCTCCAGTTGCCTGTCTTCAAGCCTCTGTGCCAAGAGGCAACAGCGGGCGGCAGCCCACAAGCAAAATGGCGGCAGGCAGCTTCGTCCCCTCCCCCTCTGCCCCTGCGGAGCGGGGCGGGCGGGCCCCGTGCACTTGCCGCCGCCGCCGCCGCCGCCGCCGTCGCCGCCGCGGCGGCGACCGA
>NW_024412391.1:81501039-81554357 GCF_014898765.1 Herpailurus yagouaroundi
GCCGCCATTTTCCCAGAGCGAGAGGCAGTGACACTGAGCGGGCGCAGGGGGCCGAGTCGGAGACCGTGCCTGAGTTCGGGAGCGGCAACAGAGGGGGCATAGACACTCTGAGCAGCCTTGCCGTCGCCTCTGCGTTCCTGTTGACTATCTGGGTGCCCCCTCCCCTACTCCTTGATTGCTGGTGAAGAGGCTGCGCGCTGCTGTTTGGGGAGGGGGTGTGTGGAGCCGGGTCCTGTGTCCGCAGTGGCTGCTGTCGGGGGTTCGTCTGTTCGCGGAGGTGTGGAGAGACTCCTTGGGGGTCGAGCAGATAACGGGGTTCGGGTGTCTGTTGTGTGAACATCGCAGGTCAGTGCTTGTCGTCTCCTTGGGAGTTCTTGGGGTTTGCGGGGTGGAGGGACGCGTGTTTCAAGAGGGAGGGGGCTTTCTCATTTTTATCCTTCCGGGGGTGTTGGGGGGAGTCGACGCTGCCTCTCAGGTGTCTGGGCTGGGGCAAGACGTTGCTTGGTTGAATCGAATTTATCCTTTCTCTTCCCTGTCCCTGGAAAGGGAGCATTATGGCGGGTTTTAGGTTGGGGAAAGGGGAAACTGGCAGTTAAACCCCCTTGAGAGTGGGAGTTAGGGAGGGGGCGCACTCCTCATTGGCAGCGGGTTAAGGCCGCTTGGGTGAGGAGGGAGGCTTGTGACTGTTAGCAGGGTTTGTGTCGAAGTGGTCCCAGGAGCTGCCAGCTCTCCGTTTCCTCGACCGCATCTTGTTCAGGTGCTCAGAAGCCGTATAGGCCCCATTTTCGTCTCCCATTTCTTGGCTGGCAGTCTCTGGTATAATTTTCAGGTAAATACGAAGGGGGTTAAAAGGACGCTCTGGGTCTCTATCTCCCTTTGTGGGAGAACGAGACAGCTCCTCATCCTCTCCGGGAGAGGGTAAACCCGCCCCTGAGGTGGTCACCCCAGTACCCAGCCTTCTCAGTCTCCTCCCCCACTCCGCTTGCATTATCGCCGTCCTTTACTGTACCGGAGGCTTAGAATCCACAATATGGCACATTTCAGAAAAGCTTATTTTGACCAAGGGATTGGCACAAACACTGTGGCAGCAGATACAGAAGAGAAACAAACGGCTCACTGTGCTAAACGGGGGAGGGGGAGAGAAAAAACAATCCGGAGTGCTCTCTTCCACTGGCCTCAGTTCCGTAGAGATCCGTTCTTGCTAAAGTCTGTCTTAAGAATGATAATTTAAAGTCGAAGAGAAATCGCTAGAGTTCGCTTTGGAGTAAATCCCGGGTTGGTTTCTTTTTTTTTTTTTTTTTTTTTTTGGCGATTTCCCCCCCCCCCCCCCTTTTAGAGATGTGAATAACGTAAGGTGTTGGAGTTCTGGAGACCTTGGAGAGAATTAAGTGAAGTGCATTCAACTCTAGGCTGGAGACATCAATACCTAATTGGAAAATAGTCCCGTTTTTTCCCTTATTTTCTGAGATGGGAAGTAAAAAGTGAAATTTCCCTCTTTTGTCCTTTACAGATTCTAAAAATGGCGGCCCCAGGCTGATGTTGTGGTAATCTAATCAGCTCGGGTCCTCCACACCCCATGCAGTGCGTTTGTCTGCAGCATATTACAGGCTTATTATGTTTACATGAAAAGACTGTGCTGCTTTTCTTTCCCGAATAGTTTACAAAAATGTGTTGATTTTACTGCAAATTACAACGCTGTGTTTTAGTTGATTAATTTTGTTGGTTTTTCCTGAGAGGCAAATGAAATGACACCACTTCCAAAAAAAAATAATAAAAAACACTCAGGTAGCCTTAGAAATTTGAGTAGTGAGGATGGGTGCACTTAAATATTCAAAAAAAAATTACTTGGGACAAATATTAGTTTTCTGCTCGTTTAATCCGAGTGTCTTTTATTCACTGTGCTAAAGTCAGTTAAATGTTGAATAAGTGTATAAGTGCAACATTTTGTGTGAGTAGATGTTTTAATTTAGAGTGTAATGTTTCCCATCCAACACTTGACCAATTTTATGAATTTTGGTTTTTGTACTCTTTCAGATTAATTTTTAGGGAGCTGTACAAACAAGCCTAAACCTGTTACTTCACTGGGTGTGGAGATGCTTGTTCTTCTCACTATTATATTTTGCATCCATGTTTCTCATATATTTAAGCATTCCTTATGCATTTTCTAAGTTTGTATATTTCATGAAGTGAAGCTCCATGCTTTGCTGCCTTTTAAAATTGTTTTATAGCATGCAATCATAATTATGTAAGTAAAAAAGTAAGGCTTTAGTTCTTGATACCCCGCCCTGTACCCATTTACCTATTATGGGATGTGGAACTTAGTCTGTTTTAATAGACTAAATAAAAGCCATACCATAATATAGAGTCTTGAATCCATTTTATGCTAATTTCAGTATCTTATAGATGGAGGCAGAAAATTAAATGGTGTTACTTAACAATATTTTTAAAAGTGGGAATGATTAGAATTTATTTTTGGAGTGGAAGGGTGATCTTTTTGCCTGGACTCAGCAGCGAGATATCAGTGGGCCATTAATGGCATTTAATGACCATTCTGATGTGGAATAACTGAAAGATGAGTAGTTATTGAAATCTAGTAGTTCTTGAAAAGGTTGGAGAGTACACACCCTTTCATGATTCTTTTATTCCACAGTAAATTCTGCTCCAGTATTTACAACGGAATAAGGGAATCATGAAGTTCGTATATGAACTAGTTGTCTGTTGTACAAAATAATTGTAGCAATCACTGCCTTAGTTTCTTCATGGAAGACAGTGTACAACTGTACTTAGAATCTTTGGAATATTTTAGTATGAAATGAAATGTTGGTGGGTAGTGGGAGAGTTTATGTAGGGATTTGGGGTCAATACTCATTTGTATGTGCTCTGATCGTATAAGTCTAGATCCATAACTGCTGGGTAAGGATTGTGCATTTATTTTATGGACTACATAGTTACAATCTGTGGTTCAGAAGGTTGGTAGTTTAAACTTGCTATCTATGGTAGGAAATCAGTATACTCTTAGGAAAATTCATTTTATGTAGCCATGGAAAGGAACACTGTATACAACCATTGTTTTTTCTTGATAGTGACCTTGATCAGCTCTAGACACACAAAGCATTTGGACTTATTTGGCTTCAAATAAACAATACCAAGTTAGAAATTATAAGAAAAGCTGCCTTGACTCTATTAGCTTTCTTCATACTAGCCTGCTTCATTTGTTTGTATTTTGTTTGTTTCTTTTGATATATTTTTTGAATGTATTGTACTCTTTTAAATGGTTACTTTATAAATAACATGGCTGTAAGTGTTTGGTTTTTGTTAATGTGTATGTACCCCATTGACCATCTGTGTTTTAAATTAGAAATTGTAGGGGCAATTTTTTTTTAAAAAGGTTAAGTATAATTTTTTCTGAGTGAGTTTTGAAACATTCAGTCTCTTGGGGGAAAACTAGTCAAATAGTCTTTGTTCTTAGGGTAGCTAAGGTTGAGGGATTAGGTGTTTGTCTGTTTAAGTGGATTTGTAGAAAATCATAATGTAATTGGTGAGCAAATTTTATTTTTAGAGACTGTAGTTTGATCATACTTCCCTTTTGTTGTCAGTGTAAGTTATAGGATCCCTTTGATCTCAGTTTAAGTTAGAACCTTTACAGGGCTCCTGTATTTCCCTTCAACTCTTAAGATTTCTGATAACTCCCTCACAATTTTGTCTTGTTTGTCTTAGAGCTTCCAGCTGGAGAATTTTTCCATGTATATACTAAAGCAAGCTCTAGGACTTCTTGGATCTAAAATGAGGAAGTGAGGGGAAAAGCCAATTAATAAGTTAGGAGAAATTCTTCCTTTAACACATAACCTTAGTGGTCTTAGTGAAAGTCTAACTTCTTAAATTGGTTTTTTATTTCTAAGAATAATGTACCCATTTCATGCATCAAACTCTTAAACGTATGGTTTTATTTTTAAAAATGTGTTATGTAAATCCTAACAGCTCTGCTTAGTTCTGGAAGTTACTACTAGGACTTTAATGTGTACTGTCATTGTGTGTTTAAAATGGAGAAAACCAAAAGGACTTTGAAGAGCTACCACAAACTGCTAAAGAAATGTTAGTATGTAATTTTTACAAAAGATGCTGTTTATTTTTTTTAAAATATTTTAGTAATGTGTAATTAGCTTTTATTTCCAAAGGATTTATTCACAATAGAAAGTAGGTGCTCAATTATTTTTTGAGTTTAAAGCTTTCATTTGAGCAAACACATCTCAAATATTCAGGGTAATCAGGGACTTTTCTTTGTTACATGTTAGGAAAAGCATTTAATACTTGTAGTCAGGGAGACTTGTTAATATTGACTATAGAATTATTTTTATTTTGTGGTAAAATTTTTTTTTATATTGGCTGGCAAAATAAGGATACTATTTTAGGTGCTGCTGTATAAATGTTAGCTTTTAGGCTGGTTTGAAATTGGAGTGGCTCACAATTTTTTACTGTCTCTTGTAATGTACAAATGTTGGGAAGAGCTTTATTTTTTTTTTAATATTAAAAGGATAGTATATATTACCTAAAAACTTATTTAATGTGGAAGAGCAATATTTATGGTTGAAAATAGTTTTTTAGTGCACCAAATTTGAAGTAACCATATTTAACTAAAAATCTTGCTATTGCCATTAAACAGTATTTTACAGACAGGTAGGAATTAACCAAAAGAATTTTTTTGTTGTTATTGTGAGCATTTGTGATCAGTTCTACATAAAAAGTCAAAATGATGATGACTCAGGTTAACTTAATTAAATGTTATTTGTATCTTTAAGACTATGAGAAGTATTTATTAACCGTTAGTAAATAGGATGCTTTTTACTTAAGTGAGAGTCAAGAAAATAGGTGGGTCTTATATTTCACTTGATAAATATTTTCACTTAATATGAAATCAGTTTTTTTTTTCCTCAGAGGGGTCATAAATCAAATTTTATTTTTAAGACAGTTTGGGAAAGCTATTTTTATATTGTTAGGTGAATTTTACAACTTTATTGCAAAATCTGATTTGATTATTTACAAAAACTAGTTGAGCTGTTTGGGATCTTGAACTTTTCAATGCAACAGGTCAGTCAGAATTCTTTTTTGATGTGTTCAATTAAGATGCCATTGAAAACAGACATTATGACTTTTAATGCATAAATAGTATGTAATAATTCAATGAGTAATCAAGTCCACATCTATTATTTTTAGTTAAAATATTTATTTTTGCCTTTTAAAATTATTTCAAATGTGAAATTTGGATTTAAGACAGGACCTGAGAAACAAAATGATTTATGCAGCTTTCTTTGTTCTAGTTTTACAGTTGGAGAAGACAGGGAATTTTCTAGCAACTCTTAGATGTTTGCTTAGAGTTAATCCAAAGGAATAAACATCTTGGTCCTGAAGTTTATTATTGAGAAAGAACATTAAGTAATCACACCTGTGTTATAGCTAACTTGGTTGCATTTAAGGTCTGAGCCTGTGGCATAAAATTAAGTAATAGAACAATGGGATTGAGGTAGTTTTGGTTTGTGGTACTCGTAAGGTAAAGTTCAAGTTCACATACTTATATTATGTAACATTTTATCTGAGACAAGAAAAATTTTTATTAGTTTTTAAATCTATTTTGGCTTTTGTTTTCAAAAGGTATTTAAAACATAATTTTTATTTAAAGACTTTTATTTTTTTTTTAATTTTTTTTTTCAACGTTTATTTATTTTTGGGACAGAGAGAGACAGAGCATGAACGGGGGAGGGGCAGAGAGAGAGGGAGACACAGAATCGGAAACAGGCTCCAGCCTCCGAGCCATCAGCCCAGAGCCTGACGCGGGGCTCGAACTCACGGACCGTGAGATCGTGACCTGGCTGAAGTCGGACGCTTAACCGACTGCGCCACCCAGGCGCCCCTAAAGACTTTTAACTGAATTTACCATAAATTATTTTAAACTTATTTGAGTTAAGTAAGTTTTTAGCTTTGCACAGTGGCAGTATTGTAGCCAGTGAGGTTTATCTGAGGCATGATTATTGCTAATTGAGTTAAGTAAATTTAAAGATTAAATCTTTTCCCATTTGTCTCACTGGTCTAACAATCATGTAAAGCCTAGTATCAGTGGTTTTTAGCAAAAAGTGAGGAATGTGGTGAAAAGAATGAACTATTATCACTTAGGATGTTGTCAGAAAATAGTTTTGTTTTTTCAAAAGTTTACATATTGGGACACTGTATATGAGAAAGCTACACTTTCGTAATATTTTTTCTTATTTCACCGACTAATAATGAAAGATAATAGTTTCTAATTTTGATTTCACAGAGAGACCTCTTGAATTCCTCTTGTCCTGCTTTATATGTCATTCAAAGAAAGACAAGTTTCAGGAATTTGAAAACCCATTTTCTCTTTAACGATGTTGCAAAGGATGGGAAGATTCTTGATGTGACTGATTTGAATGGTTGGGACTCTGCTTCATTAGCTATAAATTGATGGGGGGTCTGAGGTTGGTCTGATACATAGTAGCTCTTCTTGAGAAAATAAGATTGTTCCTTTTGAATTATTTGCTTTTCTGCTGCCTCTCTTTAAGTGAATCTGTGTAATTGGCTGAATTGACAGCCTTATTACATCTTTACCATTAAGCCCCCAGCAAAACCATATTTTTCAAGCACAGACAAAAGATGAATTTAAGTAGCTGCTATTTCCCTTGTACTGTTTATTTCTACTCTTTAAAAGCCTGCTGTTTCAGGGTTTGTTTGGATGCAGGGTACGGAAATCATATCCAACCAGCTTAAGTAAAAGATTTGTTATAAGACTATAGGGAAATCTTAGAGAACTTTTTTGAAGAAAAGTACCGTTGGACCTCACAGGAATTGGCAAGGTGTCAGTGAGCCACTGTGCTCCATCTTGAGCCCTTTAATTAGCTGTGACTGGTTAAGGAGATGGTGGTAGGGTGGGTATTTGTGGTGTGAGGGAATTTGCTTGGATGGAGAGTAAGAGACGGACATCTAATTCATCGTGGAACAATTGCCTTTTTTCAGGGATGTTCAAATGTACTCGAGAGGGCCTCTGCAACTAAATAATTAGTATCAAATTGATGATTCCACTTTTTAATTTATTTTAAATGTATTTTTTTTAATGTTTATTTTTGAGAGAGAGAGAGAGAAGGGGGAGGGCCAGAGAGAGGGAGACAGAGGATCCGAAGTGGCTCCGTGCTGACAGCAGAGAGCCCAGTGCGAGGCTTGAACTCACTAGCTGTGAGAGCACGGCCTGAGCCGAAGTTGGACGCTCACCTGTCTGAGCCACTCAGGCACCCCCTCCACTTTTTAATTTTAAAAATACAAGTATTATATATAAATATATGCATGTGTTTTGAGGAATACTCCCAAAATACCAGTTTTTTTGTTTTAATTTTTTATTTTATTAAAACAATTCTTTAATATTTAATTTAATTGAGAGCGAGAGAGCAGGGGAGGGCAGAGAGAGAGGGAGACACAGAATCTAAAGCAGGCTCCAGGCTCTGATCTGTCAGCACAGAGCCCAAAATGCGGCTTGAACTCAGAACCATGAGATCGTGACCTGAGCTGAAGTCGGACGCCTAACCGACTGAGCCACCCAGGCGCCCCTTAATTTTTTATTTTAAAGTAATTTCAGGCTTACAGAAGTTACATGAATGCTACAAAACTTCTTATACCCTTTATTCACATCCCCTGATTTTTAACATTTTGTCACCTTTGCTTTATTATTCTCTCTATGCATGTAAAAAAAAAATTCTTAACTAGAGTAGATTGCATATAAGATGCTGTCTTATACTTAAATATGCATTTTTAAAGATCAAGCATCTTTTCTTAGGTAACCAGAGTGGTTAAACTTAGGAAGTTTGGCATTGATGTAATTCTTTTTATCTAGTCTGTTGTCCATATTCCGTTTTCATCAGTTGTCCCAATTATGTCCTTTATTAGCACTTTTTTTTCTGGTGCAGTCGCCAATTCAGGATCACGGATTGCATTTAGTTCTCTGATCTCTTTGTCTTTCATGACATTGGCAAGCTAGCTATTTATACAGTGCCCCTCAATTGGGTTTATCTAAGGTTTCTTCATGATTAGATTCAGGTTTTGCATTTTTGGCTGGAATACTAGATAAGCAGTATGTGGGCTTTTTTTTTTTTTAATCATTTTTGTTTGCCCCTTACCAGTATGTTCATTTTGATCGCTGGGTTAAGGTGTTTAGTAGTTTTTCCATTGTATAGTTACTGTTTCTCATTTTGCCTTTATTAAGTAATTTGTGGAAAGATATTTTGAGATTGTGTAAATATTCTGGTCCCTGTCATACTTTCTTAGATTTAGTGTCTATAGGTGATTCTTGCTTAAATAAGTTTTTACTTTGCGTCTGTATATACACCGAAGTTCTTAGCAGTGATTTGTGTCTGAGTAATTGGAATTGTGGGAGTTTTCTTTTCTCTTCTGATTTTTCTGAGACATATGGATAGCTTTTGTAATCAAAAACAGATGAAAAAAATTGAAGGAAAGTGTAGATA
The DNA here is from genome assembly GCF_014898765.1 of Herpailurus yagouaroundi. Taxonomy (NCBI): domain Eukaryota; kingdom Metazoa; phylum Chordata; class Mammalia; order Carnivora; family Felidae; genus Herpailurus; species Herpailurus yagouaroundi. The sequence goes on from NW_024412391.1 coordinate 81,509,559, forward strand.
ATTTGGATAGTATCAGATATTATTCTTGCACAGTTTTCTACATAAATGTGGGTTTAAAATAGCTTTCTGAATGCTGATCTAATTTGAAATTCAGAATATAGAAAATAAGTGCTTAGGTTGTTAAATTATTTTTAAAAAATTATGACGTTCCAATTCCTTATTTAGCTTTTAGAATTATTGCTAAATGAGCTTTGAATTACAGTTATGTTTAGGTTTATGATTTGCTACTAATGCTAGCACTTTGATTTCTAAGACAAGACTGAAAATACATATTTTAATTATGGTGTTACTCCCCTTCCTCCATTAAAAAAAAATCCTTGAAGTAATTCTTTTGAAGAAAAGTATTTTTTTTCTGAAATTGAGATAAGTTCTTTTTGTTTTAACATACATGCAAGTTGGATGTTTTATTTATTTATTTTTAAATATTTATTTTTGAAAGAGAGAATGCACACCTGCGTGAGCCGGGGAGGGCCAGAGAGAGAGGGACAGAGGATCCCAAGCGGCTCTGTGCTGACAGTGCAGAGCCTGATTCACGGCTCTAACTCAGGAACCTTGAGATCATGACTTGAGCCAAAGTTGGACACTCAACCGGCTGAGCCACCCAGGCGTCCCCAAGTTTGCTCTTTAAAAAAGGTTAGTGAGATGGTACACTTAACAAAGCAGAGCTTTAAACATCTATAACTCTTAGGACAAAGTGGTACGTGATTTTGGAATAAATACAGTACTCATTGTAGAAAAGTTCAGAAGGACAAGAAAGGGACAAGAAACAGGAAAAACACTGATTCAAACTTTAATTACATTATAGTGATACTTTTATCAGTTTTGTATAGTGATAGCAAGATATTCATAGTGAATTTGGATGATAATTTGAATATTTTACTGATGTGAATGAAAATTACTAATTTGATTGGAAATTTTCAGAAGAATGGGAGAAGAAAGTTTGAGACTTGTGAATACTTGTAGAGTGGAGATTATATCTTTTAAAACTTAAAATTTCAAGGCACATGGGTGACTTCGTCAGTTAAGTGTCCAACTTTGGCTCAGGTCATGATCTCACAGTCTGTGAGTTTGAGCCCCACGTCAGGCTCTGTGCCAACAGCTCAGAGTGTGGAGCCTGCTTCAGATTCTGTGTCTCCCTCTCTCTCTGTCCCTACCCCACTCCCACTCTGTCTCTCTCAAGAATAAAATAAAAACAAAAAAAATTTTCCTTGGGAGAAAATTAAGGTAATCATATTTCAAATAAGGAGGATTAATAAGATGATATAGTTGATTCTTAGTATTTTGCAGGTGCTTAATTAATTTAAAACTCATTTGAATCAACCGTATCTATCTGTGTCTTAAGAGAATGAAAGTTCAGTTTGTAAAACTACCAAATCTTACCCATTATCTTAAAAAAGTACAGGGTGAAAGGTGCAAAAGCAAATCCTATGATAAACAGGATTTTCTTTTAGGCCACAACCCCCATCCTGGACATGTAAAATAACACCCTATTAAAGTTAAAATGTTTTCTTTTTCTTAGAGTTTATTCACTTATTTTTGACAGAGGGAGAGAGAATCCCAAACAGGCTTAAATGCCAGGCTTGAACCCACAAATCATGAAATAATGACCTGAGCTAAAATCAAGAGTCAGACACTTAACTGACTGAGCTACCCAGGCGTACCCTATTGACTGAAGTTAAGAAACCAGAGTTAGAATTGATTGGTGAGATCTTTTAGTGAGCTATTTTTCATTGTGGCCCAGGGACCCCATGTGTTATTTATGTAGAGTGCTTATTAAACATTCTTGGGCCCAATTCCAGACCTACTTAATTACATCTAGTGGAGCCATGAATTTGCATTTTAGTTACTAGTCTCAGAAATTTTTATACTGTTCTAGTTCTTTCCTTTTATTTTACAACTAGACCAAATCCCAGGGAGGTTAAATAATTTTCTCTAGGTCATATAGTTAGATAGTGGTTGATCAAGGATTGAAATTTAGGTCATGATTCTTGATGCTTTAAACTTTTCCAAGAAACCATGCTGACTGCCCTCTTGAGAAGCCAGGCCACTATTTTTAGATTCTCTGAATGAGGGAATACTTTGTGCAATGTCATGTGACAGACTCTATATGTTTAGTGTTTCTGTACATCCTAATTCAAGATGATCTGTTGGTTTCCAGAACCTGCGAGTTATTTGGATAAGAGTCTTGGATTGGAATTGTAACAGTACAAATTGTGATCAAGTTACGGTGAGCCTTGAATGCCATGATAAAAGATTATGGCCTTTATGGGGAAGTTGCTGAAAAATTTGCTTTGGGGAGTGACATACTGGGACATGCTTATTTATCCCCTCCAATTCTTAAGATCATGCAAGTGTTATATGCTTATTAAAAGAGCTCAAACAATACTTCTTTAGCGGCAATATTGCACAGGGCTTAAGAGTAGATACTAGAACTACAATCAAACCAGGTTGTATTGCCTAGTGACCTGGGCAAGTTAGTTATCTTTTAGTGCGTTAGTTTGTTGATATGCAACATTGAGGTAACAATAGAGCTTATCTTATACAGTCGTTTTGAGAATTCAGTGTTAATATGTGTACAATCCTTAGTAGGCTCTCCAGCTGTTTGTGTTGTAGTTGTTTCTTGAAAAAACAGAACCATCCCTAGTGTCTCTTATATGCTGAGGTGATCACTATTTATAGCTTCTATATTTTTCCTAAAGTGTTTTTACATAGATACAGTAGAAGATTCTTACCTTCATTTAAGATATATTTTTAAAAAAATTAATGTTTTATTTATGTATTTATTTATTTTTGAGAGAAAAAGAGGCAGAGAGAGAGATACAGAATCCAAAGCAGGCTTCAGGCTCTGAGCTGTCAGTACAGAGCCCGATGCGGGGCTCGAACTCACAAACTGTGAAATCGTGACCTGAGTCAGAGTTGGATGTGTAACCCACTGAGCCACCCAAGTGCCCTTCATTTAAAAAATATTAATGCTGGGGGTGCCTGGGTGGCTCAGTCAGTTACACGTCCGACTTCAGCTCAGGTCTTGTGATTCATGAGTTCCAGCCCTGCATCGGGCTCTGTGCTGATAGCTCAGAGCATGGAGCCTGCTTCCAATTCTGTGTGTCTCTCTCTCTCTGGCCCTCTCCCTTGCTTGCACTCTGTCTCTCTCTCTCCCAAAGATAAGTAAACATTAAAAAAATACTTAAAAAATATTAATGCCAATTGAATGTTGAATGATGTAAACTTTGTGCTGCCTCCATTTGTTGAGTTCAATGCTCGTAAAAGTCCTATGTTTCCAAATTGGCTAATCCCATTGTACTTGTATTGTGTTTATATTATTAGGTATAATTAAACCATTGATAAATGAATGTGAAAAGAGGGTTGTATTTTTTTTTTAAGTTTATTTATTTTGAGAGAGCGAGATCGAGAGCGTGCCGGCATGCGTGATCAGAGAGGGGCAAAGAGAAAGGAGAGAGAATCCCAGGCAGGCTCCCTTTATCACGAAGCCTGACAGAGGCTCAGTTCCACAAACCTTGAGATCTTGACCTCAGCTGATATCAAGAGTCTGAACCTTAACTGACCGAGCCACCCAGGCATCCCTGAGAATTGACACAAACTAAGTTAATTACTTTGGAAAACTTGTTAAAGATACATTAATTGTCAAAGAAAGTTGTTAGGTATGGGTAAGGTAACTAAAATAATACAAATCCAAATCGAGAAGGAGATCTGCATTCTCATTGCTCCACAGGTGTCTAAGTAATTTGTTACCTTGAAATAATCTAAAACCAAAAATTATAGACAATGCATTATAGATAGGGTTTAAACAATAATGAGAACCCAAAATTCCAATTAGCAGAGCCATGTTCAAAGAGAACATTTGGGCTTGACATTAAAATATTGATGAATTATATTTTAAATGAAAAAGTTCAGTGTTTATAAGGTATACGTAACTTTTAAATGGTTCTCCAGGTTAATTGACTTTGATGAACTAACCAATTTTGAGTTACTGTTTTTTATATATATAAATCCAGATTTTTTTTTCAGTCCAAAAGGAGATGAATCTTACTGTATTCTCTAGCATTTTTTTTTCCATTTAGTATCTTAGAAATATAAAAATGCTCTTTCATGCTGACATCTTGGCCTCTAGAATTGTTTGTGGTCATGTGTTGCAGCATCCTTAGGAAACTAATACTCCCCTCAATTCCAGTTACTCTCAGTGAAGCCCACTGCTAGACAACACACACACACACCACGCACACACATACATACAAAAGAAAAATAATTAAAATGCTGTTTCAGAGTCTGATTGTGCTTTGTCTACTTGGGTTTGTAGGATTCTGCCTAGATGAAATGACAGATTTCGCATGTCCATGGAATTGAATAGATTCATTGATGTATCAAGATCCAGTAACCTTTATTATCTTGTGAGATTTAAATTCTACTCTTCTTTAGGACTCTTCTAACTGTTAATATTGTAAACTAGATTCCTTCAGTAGTAAATAGTTGAATGCCCTCTATGTGAAAGCATTAGGGTGCTACTGATTTTGGCTTGCTGATCTTGCACATATTTCCTAAGGGAAGTAACTGATTGTGTTGGCTAATAACTCTGGGATCAGTTTGTGTGGTTTTCAAATTTTAGCTTGCAATAGTTTGGTATATTGTTAATGTGGTTGCTGTATGTTAGTAATAACTTATTAATTATACACTAATGTAATAACTTTGATTTTTGAATTCCAAGTAAAAACTGGCAGATCTTATGGACACAGTATTGTGCCAAAAGACACAAGTTCTTTTATTGTGTAATTACTTTGAGAATATCTGAGAAACTAATATTTATCATTTAAATTTAATCTAGAGTGATGGTGGATTTTTAAAAAGAGATTCTGCTGGTATAGCCTGTAAGTTCACTTATAGGAAGTTTAAAGTTTATGCTTCTTGCCTCCTAAATTTAATGGCTCATTAAGGATTTGGAGAAAAGTATTTCTAGTTCAGTCCCCAACTTCACACAGCAATTTCTTTATATACAAATGACTTTTATAAGGGTGGCCAATCAGCTCAGTACATGTTAATTATTATTATTTTTTTTTACCTACGTGTATACATAATGTTTTCTATCTGTAAAGACGGAAAGGTCTTTAAAAGTAATTTGGAAAGGGAACGTGGATGTAGCCTCTCATAGCAAATGTACTGGTTAGTAATAGTACCTGCATCTACCAACTTCATTCTTGACATTTTATTTTTCCCTTTATTGTACAGTTTTTCAGTGATTATATGCCTGTTCAAGACAAGCTACTTTTTTTTTTTAATTTTTTTTTCAACGTTTATTTATTTTTGGGACAGAGAGAGACAGAGCATGAACGGGGGAGGGGCAGAGAGAGAGGGAGATACAGAATCGGAAACAGGCTCCAGGCTCTGAGCCATCAGCCCAGAGCCCGACGCGGGGCTCAAACTCCCAGACCGCGAGATCGTGACCTGGCTGAAGTTGGACGCCTAACCGACTGCGCCACCCAGGCGCCCCAAGACAAGCTACTTTAAAAGATCGTCTTGAACAAGACGTATAATAGGTTAATGAAGTTTGTACATCTGAGTAATTTTCCTAATGGAGGCTTAGATCTACTAATTCTGTATTTTATTCTTGAGAGTAAGATGCTTTTTCCCTAAGCTTCAACTCTCTACTTGTTATGCACTTGTCGTTCATTTCCAGTTTTTTGTTTTCATTTTTCTATTTACATTAATGTATGAAGAGGAAGAACTTGATCGTTGAATTCTGTAAGTCTTGGGATTAAAAGGACTCTGTCTGGCAAATGCTGCAGAAATAAGTGGTTTAAACATGGAAAGTATTTTTTCTTATTCGTTTTGCTAGTCTTTTGCAGATTTATAGGCTAATACTTAGAAATTAAAGTGCTCTTGTTTTAGACTTAAGGTTTTTATAGTAAATATTTTAAACGTGGAATAGAAGATATCTTTTCAGGTATTTACAATAGTAGAGCTGTTTTTTCACTATTTTAGTGGCCTTAGTGGTCAACAGTTTTATGACTGGGGTTGATTAAATTATCATTGGATTGAGTAGTATGAACTTCATGCTTTTAATTCTAAAGAGGGAAGGCACGAACATACCAACTCTGCAAGGTAGAATTTTACCCATTTTTCATGAGAGGCCTAGAGAGACTGACGGTCACGTAAGCTAAAGAGGGACTGATCAAGAATTTGAATTCAGATCATTTGAAAAAAATCATCATAGCATTCTATTGATCCTTATAAAGGAATAATTTTTGGCTCAGTAATGAGAATACACAAATCGTTATCAAAGGCAGTTATTTAAAACTACTCTAAGATACCTTTGATTATATTAATTGCCTTAGCTCGATAAAAGGACCTTAAGGGCAGGGATGCCTGGGTGGCTCAGTGGGTTAAGTGTCTGACTTTGGCTCAGGTCATGATCTCACAGTTCATGAGTTTGAGCCCCACATTGTGCTCTGTGCTGAAAGCTTGGAGCCTGGAGCCTGCCTCCCTCTCTCTGTGTCCCTCCCCTGCTCACACTCTGTCTCTCTCTCTCCCTCAAAATAAATAAACATTAAAAAAAGTGGGGGGTGCTTAAGGCCAACTTAATTTTGTTCACTGCTCATTCCCTAGCACATAGAGCAGTATCCAGAACATAGTATATGCTCAATAAATATGTTGAGTGGATGAATTTGAGTTTATTACATTTAAAATGACAGAATAGTCCTAATCTGGGGGATAAGTGCTTAAAAATACACAAGATTTCTTCCATTGTTTGGAGACAAGAAATTCAGAACTTGATACGCTGGAAGGGTTGTTGATTATTGGAAATTATTCAGATGATGGAGACGATGGTAGGGGCCTTGGAAATTGAGGAAGAATGAATCTGAAACACTGAGGAGACACAAAAGGCAAGGTGAGCAGATATAATAGGAGACTAGAAAAAAAGAAGGATTAAATAGGGAGCTGGGAAAATGGGGTACTGACAAGAAATGGAATGGAAAGCGTGTGGAAAAGATTCAGTTTGAAAGTTTAATTTTTGCAATGATGGCAGATATTTAAATGGGTACACATCCTATAGGTGGCTGGGAGTAGGAAATCAAACAGGAATGAATGGTAAAATCTGAGATTGATGGAGATGAATAATGGAGAGGGTTGAGCCTTTAGGGACAGCCACATTTTAAAAATAATAACAGAAGGAAGCAATTATTAAAAATAAAGTTTCAGAAGAAAATCAATAATGTTCTTCTGTGGCACATTTTTCATTTTGTTTTAAGATGTGTTCCTGTTCATCTAAAAGGGGAGAAGGGGATTAAGTGTGTTAGGGTGAGGAAAATTTGATATAATCAGGAATAATTTAGGTGGTGTTGTCACCACATTCTAGGCTTTGAGAGCTAAAATATAAATATCTCGTTTCTTGGTATGGGGTAAAGTAGATGATCCAGTTTTGGAAACTAAATGTCTAATAGCTATTTCAAAATAATAGGTCGAAATGTAAACCAGTACTTTAAAAAAGTTAAGTAATACGGGGGCACCTGGGTGGCTCAGTCGGTTGGGCATCCAACTTCGGACCAGGTCATGATCTCGCGGTCCGTGGGTTCGAGCCCTGCGTCGGTCTCTGTGCTGACAGCTCAGAGCCTGGAGCCTGCTTTGAATTCTGTGTCTCCCTCTCTCTCTGCCCCTTCCCTACTCACGCTCTGTCTCTCTCTGTCTCTCGCAAATAAACATTGAAAAAAAATTTTTTTTAAAAAACAAGTAATGCGTTCTTTGGAAGGTTTACAAGGGAAGAGATTAGCATGGGACAAATTTTATGGCTCAAATAGTTTTTTGAGTTCAGCTAGTTAAATTTTTGTTTATTGAGAAAATAGTCCTCAGGAGGTTGATCTGCTAGAGACCTCAAAGCTAGTTTTGTATCACAGAAGTCTAAGTTGTGAAGTTGAGAATGCTTCAAGGAAGCATTAATGCTTAAATGATCCCTGAAGGTTTAATCAGATTTTTGTTGGGTGGAATGGTTATATGTAAAGGAAAATTACTTTAGAAATTTTGAAGGGGAATGAGCAAAGATAACGCCAGCAATAGAAAAAGACTGGCATAATCAGAGGATTTATATATTGGAATATTAGTGTGGAACAAGGTAACCTGATAATGTCAAGATTAGGAATTTAATTGGAGTTACTGTGAGCTACTATTCTTTTTTTGAAGAGGGCAAACTAGGAGACTTGTGGGCTTTGAAGTATAATCTGTTCAGAGTTTAAGCAGTTGTTCCAGAATAAAGGGCTGGAGCAAATGCCTTTTTAAAAAATAAGACATCTAGGCCACATCTTAGACCTATTAAATCAGAATCTCTGGGGGTAAGGCCTAGGAATCCATAATTTTCAACTACTAACCCCAGGTATATGAAAAGTAGCAGTTTGTGATTTTATGTTTGAGAACGATTGGTTTAAAGGTCAAGTTAGAATAGGGAGAGAGAGAGACCACTTAGAAAATTATTCTGACAGCCCAAGTCTGAGATAATAAAATGTAGACAGTAGAGACAGAAAGATTTGTTTGAATCCTATTAATTAGCTTTGCTACACATTGTGTTTAGATAGGGGAAGAAGAGAGGGCTCACGTTCTCTAGTCTGAAATAAATGATTCAAAATAGTGATAGAAAGAATAATTCATTCTGGAGGGGACGTTGTTTTACTTGAGACTAGAATGAAGAATGAGAGAATAAAATTATTGCCAACTTTGATTGTTTCAGTCAAAAATTATGCCCTTACCTAATGGCATACTTATTTCAAGGCTGAAAAAGCAAGAATGAACCAGCCCAATAGTCTGTACGGGTTGACTAAAAGATAAATGCAGGGTTTTTTGTTGTTTTTGTTTGATTTTTTAATTATAACAGACTCTAACACTACTTTTTGGGAGCATATTTTTCCTTTTCTGCTTTAGGCAGATAGAGTGTACCAATCAAGTAAGTTTTTCATGTCACATGATGAGTCTGTAAGTATTTTCTTTTAGCCAGTGATTTTTGAACTATTCTCCAGGAAGCCTTAGGCTTGTCATGTGGTAGGTGGGAGGATGTCAGGCAGGGCCATTTCCGTGCCACCCTCTTTAACTATAGACATAGCAAATATGAGGTACAAATGCCTACTATATCTTTTAGCAGACATTACTAATTACTTGAGGCCTTCTCCTGTTATATTTGGCTGTGGCCTCCTTAACACAGTACTTCAAGTTGATATCAGCAATCGGAGAAAGCATAGTAGATTAAAGCTAATTTTCATCTTGGAATTAAAATACATGCTTAGATTATGGTTTAAGAGTTCATTTGTGGGGTGCCAGGGTGACTCAGTGGGTTGAGTGTCAGACTCTTGATTTCAGCTCAGGTCATGATCCCGGGGTCGTGGGATCAAGCCCTGCTTCAGGTTCTGTGCTGAGCATGGACCCTGCTTAGGGTTCTCTCTCTGTCTGTCTGTCTCTGTCTCCCCCCACACCTCTTTCTCTTCCTCTCTTTGCCCCCCTCCCATGCGTGTGCTCACCCTTTCACTCTCTCTAAAAAAAAATAAAGATTTCATTCATAAGAAAATTTCTGTCAATACTCAAAAAAACAGGTTTGAAGGCCACAATTTTAATGTCATTTTTTTCAAATTAAATTTTAAGTTTTGAAGTAAGATTTACATACATTTCTAAGAAATAATACAGAGAAATTTTTTCCTTTATCCAGTTTCCCTTAATTGTAACATCTTGTAAAACTGTAGTACAGTGTCACAACCAGAATATTGACATTGATACAATCTATCCATTTTGTCCAGCTTTCCCTAGTTCTACTCCTGTGTGTGTGTGTGTTTAGTTTTCTGTATTTTTATTACATTTGTAAGGTTCCTGTATCTACTACCAGAGTTAAGATATAGAGCATTTCCATCTCCACAAGTTTCCCTGGACCTTACAACCACACTGATCTGTTCTCTATTTCTATAATATGTCATTCAAGACTCTTACATAAATGTAATTATATAGTATGTGATCTTTTTGGAACTGGATTTTTTATTTCACTCAACATAATGTCCTTAATATTCATTGGAGTTGTTGCATCTATCAGTAGTTCTTTAGGGGTGCCTGGGTGGTTCATTCGGTTAAGCATCTGACTCTTGCTTTCGGCTCACATCATGATCTCAGTGTCATGAGATTGAGCCCTACGTTGGGCTCCATGATAAGTATGGAGCTTGCTTGGGATTCTCTTTCTCCTTGTCTCTCTGACCCTCCCCTGCTTGCGCTCTCTCTCTCTCTCAAAATAAGTAAACATTTTAATAAAAAAAAATAGTTCCTTTCAAAATAAGTAAACATTTGAATAAAATAATTCCTTTATATTGCTAAGTAGTGTTCCATTTAATGTCATTTTCCCGTTTGGTAGCTACCACATAGAACATGCCACTTCAGGGACACCTGGGTGACTCAGTCAGTTAAGTGTCCGACTTTGGCTCAGGTCATGATCTCATGCTTTGTGGGTTTGAGGCCTGCATCGGGCTCTCTGCTGTCAGCCCGGAGCCTGCTTTGGATCCTCTCTCTTTCTTTCTCTGTGTCCCTACCCTGGTTGCTCTTGCTCTCTCAAAAGTAAAACTTAAAAAAAAAAAACCAAAACAGGCAGCTTCTGAGTTTAACTTTTAAATTTGTAGAACATGTTGTCTTTCATTGTCTTTTGTGAACTTCCCTGATTCTGTTTTCTCCTAATATCTCACTCCTCAACTCCATTGAGGACTACTGGGAGCACAGTTTAAAAATTACTAATGTAGATAGCAATTTTTTTTTTTTTAACAGAAGGAAGTTTTAGAATCCATGAGTATGTGGTATTATGCTTTACAGGTATTATGGTTCACACATGTGATATTTTACATTCACACATGTGATATTACTGCTTTTGTACTTAAAAGTAAGCTTTTGAGGAATTTAGGAAGATGTGATTATTAGGTTTGAAGATTCTTTGTCTTCTGTGCTTGTATATTGAGCAGTATATTCTAAGGTACGTAGTTGTGGGCCATATGGCAAATAGAAAGTGGAAATAGGTAACTATTTTAGAAGGAAGTTGCTTTTATTCTATTCTCAGATGTGAATCAAGACTAACCTCATTCTAAGAATAGGTTTGTATGTATAGGAAACAGAAATTGTGTGTTTATGCCCAGAGACTCTAGTCTACCCTGTCAACTCTATTATCGGTCACTGAATTGCTATTTTATTTATTTTTTTAATTTGCAAACCCCATACCTTTTTTTTTTAACTTTTTATTTATTTTGAGAGAGAGAGAGAGAGAGAGCCAGGGGAAGGGCAGAGAGAGAGAATCTCAAGCAGGCTCAATCCCACAAACCGTTGAAATCATGACCTGAGCTGAAATCAAGAGTTGGACGCTTCACCAATTGAGCCATCGAGGCACCCCCTGAATTGCTATTTTAAAACACCACACTTGGAGCACCCGTGTCTTGGGATTCTCTCTGTCTCTGTCTCTGTCTCTGTCTCTCTTTCTCTCTCTCTGCCCCTACTCCACTCACACTTTTTCTCTCTCTCTCAAAGTAAGGAAAGTTTAAAAAAGCCACATTTTACTAGATTTTATACTGTAGTTTGGTGATCTCCAACACTTCAGGGAATGACAAATACTATTCAAAAATGCATGGTGCATTAAAAAACTGATAGTATAGAAATTAATTCTTTTAACTTGTGGATGCTTTGGCATGGTAAAGGAGATTGAATGTACCAATACTTCTGTTGGTTGCAGAATTGATGTTTAAAAGTTTTCCCAAAACCCTGGTAGAAGGAAAGTTATCCCATTATATAATGCCAGACAATTCACTATATTCATACATGTATTTTTAAATTTAATGGACTTCATCTTTTAGAGAAATTTCAGGTTCACTTCAAAGATGAAAGGAATGTATAGATTTCCCACATGCCTCCTCCCCACACAAGCACAACCTTCATCATCATCAGTGTTCCTCATTATTATGGTACATTTATAACATTCAATGAACCAGCATTGAAACATCATTATCCGGGCACCTGAGTGACTCAGTTAGTTAAACGTCTGACTCTTCCGCTCAGGTCATGATCTTATGATTCAATGGTTCAAGCCCCTGCATTGGGCTCTGCACTGGCAGTGCGGAGCCTGCTTGGGATCCTCTCTCTACCTCTCCCTGATTCATGCACTCTCTCTCTCTCAAAATAAATAAATGAACTTATTAAAAAAACAGAAAAGAAACATCATTATCATCCAAAGTGTATAGTTTACATTGGGGTTCACTCTGTCTTCATGTATTTTTTTAAAAAGGTTATTCTTGACACTTTAATACTTTGATTCCAATGTCACATTACTAGTGAGCTAAAAGATAACATAAACTGAGTTGTAAGCTAGTATGAAGTTCCAAAAAATACTGGCAGATTTGGGAAAGTACCTTATTCTTGACCCTGAAGGGATGAGGTGGTGCTCATTGGATAATATCACAAGGATTGCCATTGATTTGTTAAAGTCTTTTATTCAGAGCCAATTTCTGTTGTGACAAAAATTCTGTAAAAAGAATTTCAGGTCCAGATTACCTATTGATTTTCACCATTACTGTGCACACAGATTTTTAGTTTAAGAAAATAATTGAAACTGTGTTTGGAGTTTATAATAAAGAGGTTTGTTGTTTTTTTGTTGTTTTTTTTTAAGTGAAACTACTTCTGTCAGATTCTCTGAAATTGAAGTCCAATACAGAAGTATCCTCTCACCTTTCTTGGCAAGAATGGATTTTGGAAAAGATCATAGATTCTATTTTTTTTTTCATTCAGATCATATTTATTGAGCACCTACAGTGCATGACAAAAGTGCATTTTATTTCAGGGGCGCCTGGGTGGCGCAGTCGGTTAAGCGTCCGACTTCAGCCAGGTCACGATCTCGTGGTCCGTGAGTTCGAGCCCTGCGTCAGGCTCTGGGCTGATGGCTCAGAGCCTGGAGCCTGTTTCCGATTCTGTGTCTCCCTCTCTCTCTGCCCCTCCCCCGTTCATGCTCTGTCTCTCTCTGTCCCAAAAATAAGTAAACGTTGAAAAAAAAAATTAAAAGTGCATTTTATTTTTTAATTTTTTTCTAGTAAACTCTCCCTCCAATCTGGAGCTCAAAGTGTGAGATTAAGAATCTCATGTTTCACTGACTGAGCCAGGCAGGCACCCAGATCAGAAATTCTTAAAAAAAAAAATTTTTTTTAACATTTATTTATTTTTGAGACACAGAGAGAGCATGCACAGGGGAGGGTCAGAGAAAGAGGGAGACACAGAATCTGAAACAGGCTCCAGGCTCTGAGCTGTCAGCACAGAGCCCGACACGGGGCTTGAACCCATGGACTGCGAGATCATGACCTGAGCTGAAGTCGGACGCTTAACTGACTGAGCCACCCAGGCGCCCCAGAAATTCTTTTTTTTTTTTTTTATTAAAGGTTACTTATTTTTGAGAGAGAGAAAAAGAGGGAGAGCATGAGCAGGGGAGGGGCAGAGAGAGAGGGAGAGAGAGAATCCCAAGCAGGCTCTGCACTGTCAGCACAGAACCCAATGGGGGGGTTCAGTCTCACCAACCTGTGAGATCATGACCTTAGCCAAGATCAAGCGTTGGACATGTTTAACCAACTGAGCCACCCAAGCTCCCCCCCATCAAAAATTCTTAAATTACTTGGACTGTACAAGTATGTAGTTGAGAGTTGTTCTCCAGTACTGATCTTTTAGGGACTTTTTATCTGGTCACCATAGCTAACACTAACTGAGTGCCACACACAATTCCTTGAAACAATTCAGGAAAACATGTTCTGTGATTATTCTTTTTTACAGATGAGGAGCTAAGGCTTCAAGAGAATAAGTAACCATTATTAGTTAAGTGGCAGAATGTGAAATCTGAAGCACTGTTACTTTGATGCTGAATTTAGTTGTAACAGTTAGTTGGAATTGTACTCAACAGGATCCAGTGAAACTCTATGAAACTCTTACAGAACCAGAAAAGACATTTCTCGAAATATAGGTTTCCATTTTTCAAACATTTCCATGAACTGACTCTGACTACAAGAATACAGATTTTTCTAAATAGAGATTTTATTTGCTATAAAAGTACTATAATGTAGGTTGGTGTAATTCTTTGTTTTTAGGAACCAAATGGTCATTAAAGAGAGACTCAAGTTAAAATTTAACTGATTAAATACGTGGTCTCAATTAACAAATAGTTTTGTACATGGAATTGAATATCCTTGTGCAAATTAGTAATCTCAGATTTGGAGCATGGTTCCTTTTTTAAATTTTTTTTTCTTTTTTTTTTTTTCAACGTTTTATTTATTTTTGGGACAGAGAGAGACAGAGCATGAACGGGGGAGGGGCAGAGAGAGAGGGAGACACAGAATCGGAAACAGGCTCCAGGCTCTGAGCCATCAGCCCAGAGCCTGACGCGGGGCTCGAACTCACGGACCGCGAGATCGTGACCTGGCTGAAGTCGGACGCTTAACCGACTGCGCCACCCAGGCGCCCCTGGAGCATGTTCCTTTAACTTCAGTGTATTAGTGAAGTGTACTGGTGAAGCATGTACTGAAAATAATAGAGTTTGAATATTCTTTGATTATGTGCTTTGCACCATCCCTGAAGTATTTTAAACCCAAATTTTAGACTTTGAGCCCATTCTTCTCTACTTCTGCAGTGTTCTAATGCATTTTTGTGGAATGGATGTGAGTTCATTAAGTAGATCAGGTTTGGGGGAGGAGCAAAGTGGGTTTCATTATTCTTTAAGTGTGCTAGAATAAATGGCATCCAGATAAATGAGACATTTATGTATTTATCTAATTTCTTCTCTTTTTGAGCAAGGCAGTTGTATTTTTCTCTTAACTGTAAATTGTAGGTTACCAATTATCTAGCAAATTTTAATTTCACTCAAACTAATGGGTAGGTGCTGGAATCAGACTGTTAGAATTCAAATTGGTTTTTTTTCCCCAAAAATGTTTGTTTATTTTGAGAGAGTGTGTGAGCACTTGAGCAGAGGAAGGGCAGAGAGGAAGAGATAGAATCCCAGGCAGTCTCCACAGTGTCAGCACAGAGCCAGATACAGAGCTCGATTCCATGACCCTGAATCGTGACCTGAACTGAGATCTAGAGTCGGACGCTTAATTGACTGAGCCACCTAGGTGCCCCTAGGGTTCAATTATTGAGTCTGTGATTTATTAGCTATGGAACTTTGGACAAGTTTAATCTATCTTCTCTGTAAAATGGGGATAATAAAGGTACCTACACCATAGGTTCATTGTGAGGATTAAGCATTGTAAGCACTCAGTATTTGTTATCACTGTTATAACTTCTGTTTGGGGAGGCTTGAGTATCAGGTAAGCGCTTGTAGAGAACTGTCTGATACTAATATTAACCCAATTGGAAAAAAATCATTCTGTTGTCAGAGTTATTTTTTGTTGTTTTTTGGAATCTGATATTTATTCTGTTCTTTTGATTATCAGGAGTACTTGGTTAATATACTCGTGATTATAAGGTGTAAACTGTAATATCAAAAACCTAACCTTCCTGTTTATAGTTGAAGTCCACAGAGCAGTGAAATGACTTGTCCTAAGTTTCATAGGTAATAAATTGGTAGTAGATCTTGATCAACCAGTATTTTTTAAATTATACCTTAGTCAACTGCTGTAGAGAAAGGAAATCTTAAGTGCATAATGAGGGCAGTTTAATTTCTAATTTATAAAGAAACGTTAGGTATGTAGTCCCTCACAGTTTCTTTGAAGTTGCTTTATTTCCGCTAGTAATATAGCTCAAAATTCACCTGCTTATTAGTGATACGTATCTAAAACATAAAAGTGTTGATTTAATTTTAATATTTATTGAACTCTGTGTAAGGTAGTTCCGAAAGACAGAAAGATAACAAATGACCCTTTCTTCAGAGAGATTATGTCAGGAGCACCTGGGTGGCACTGAGAGTGCAGAGCCTGCTTGGGATTCTCTCCCTCTTTCTCTGCCCCTCCCGTATTCACATGGGCTTGCTCCCTCACTCTCTCAAAAAACAAAAACACACATACGTTTTTAAAAAATATTATTTTAGAATACACTTTTATTTGTAATATTAGAAACAAATGTTCCTCCTGTTTCCATCCTTCTGCTTTTTGGGTATGGTATTCATCTTCTCAGTGGTATTTTTTGCTTCCTGAACTTTTTAACATGGTCTTAAAAGCAGCCTCAGTCTTAAACTGATAGACTATTTTGTAATTGCTTTTCCTAGCCTTTTATCTTGTTTTTCCTTCTTTAGGGTTTTATGTGTTTTTGTTTTGGGATTGTTGCCTTTGCTTTGCCAAATCTGTTTTTAATACTGTATTTTCTCAGTTTCTCCTCAGTTTGATTTGATACTTAGCTTTAATCGTTGCCTTTACTGTGTTTACATTTATTTGCATACAGAAGCGAAGAATAAATTTATTTTTTTAAGAATTAGCTGCTGTCTTTGTGTGAGCCCCTTTGGTTTTTTAGGTGCCATGTTAGGTGCCAAGCATCGATAATTTTATGCCATTTAAAAACAGCTCAATACTCCTATGTTCACTTGGTTTCTAGGTCTATTCTGGATAGCAGGTTTTGTGAAGACATTTGTTCTTTCTTGGACCTCAGATTTACCAGACATCTCATGGTATTTCCTTTTATATTATTTCTTTAATGGCTGCCATTTGTTCTCAATGTACTTTGTATATATTTTACTTGCCAGTTGGATAACCAGTTTCTTATTCACATATAAGATGTGAAACTTTGTGTAATTGTTTGGATTGTGTTGAATTGTTTTTTCTCCAGTTATGCCTGTGTTATAAGCTCACACCTTTTCTGCCTACTGCATTGGCTTTCCCTTTCGTTTCTTCTTAATTTTCAAGACACAACAATTTGACCCCAACGAATTTATGATGTTATTAAGTATCAACTGAATTTTTAAACAGTGTGAGTTTTCTGGTGATAGAGTTTTTGATATTAATGAATATAGTAAAATATTTGCCATTTTATGGTCTCAATAGATAGGACCTCTTGCCTTCTGGCCTCCTGTGAATAAATTCCTGAGATCCTCTTCCCTGTTGAATCAAATACAGAGTTTGTGGTTCTGTTTCAGATGTGATGATGTGTCTGTCTTGGGGAATGAAGTTCTGTGTTCTTAGAGCGATGCATTTGTGCAGAGGGTGTCATGAAGTTGCTGTTATAGCACTTGATTGTATAGGTTGACCACTCATTTGGCTAATGAGGCCAGGGCTGCAGTTTCATTCTAGGTGCTCTGATTCATTCACCAGTCCCTTATAGAGTGCTCCAGGCACTGTGCAGGGTTTGAGAGACAGGCAGTAATCATACAAACACAGGCCATTGTCTGAAGTAGGTTAATGGCAAGCTCTTCACTGCTACTTAAAAATAGCTCAAATGTAGTGTTTATTGAAGATTGTATATTTACATAAAAATGGAGCACACTGTTAGATACGTACTCAAATAGATTCTTTTAGGTTGGAACTATTAATCAGTTAACTAAAAGAACACATAATGATTTGATTTCTGCTTTCTAGTTACCGGTCTGGTTAAAACAAAAAAATGCACTACTAAATATTTAACAACATATGTCTAAAATTTAAGACTTCTGTGAGTCGAATGTAAAGATATGCTGAGCTAAAGAAAACATCTCCCAAGTAGATGCTACCAACAAGGAAGATGGTTTTTCTTCTTAAGTTTTAATTGTTATCTGTTGTTATATCTGTATCTTCAGCATTTTAAAGAAATATGGAATATTGTCACATTTGAATGGAACAAACTTATAGTTTTGTTTATCGGTTGTGTTTTGTCATTTGGAAATTTTATAATTTTATAGCTTTGTGTGGGTTAATGCAGCTTGTATGAAGCAACTCTAATATGGTCACAGGGGCAGCAAAGAAGGTAGGGCAATCTTTCCTTTTTCTCACTCTGCTTTAATTTTTAGAGGATGATTTTAATTTGATGAGCACATTATAAAAACATGGCAAGTTGAAAACCATAATTATTTTAAAAAACTATTAGAAGAATCACTTTAAATGAGGTCTAGACAGCTTTTCCATGAAGTAAGAGCAACTCTTCTTATGTGACTGCCACTTACTGATTGCTGAAAATGTGCGGTGCTGTGTATGAAAATGCTTTACATTCATTCATTTTCCTCATGGAAACCCTATGAGGATAAAATCTCATTTTATAAGCAAGGAACCTGAATCTTAGGTTAAATAACTTGCCTAGCTCATATATCTGGTGAGCATTAGAGATAGGTTCCGGAGACTATGTTTTGAACTTTTAGGCACAAATGCCTATTATTGTATATTTTTATTATAATATCTTATAATCTAGTAGCTCCCCAAGTTATACATGGTTTAAAAGTAGAGGCTAGTTTTCTTGGAGAATTCAAACAACTGTTACCACTTTACTTCCCTATTTTGGTATTTGCTCCCATAAGGTATGAAGTCACAATCTTTATTACCTGTGAAATAGAAATTAACCTGAATAGTTATTCTCAAGGTTACTCGTAAAGATTAAAGATAAATATAAGAATTGCCATTTGAAGAAACCTTGCTCTTCAGTATTTCAGGTATAACACGGGTAAAACAATTTTGACTGTTGCCCTTTTCTGTTTATAGTGTTATCTGTTTTGTTCCTAAGTTGTACTGTATTATTACTGAAAAGAGCACCCAAGTGGGGATGGGGGAGAGGGAGTGAGGGAGGCAGAGAGAGAGAGAGAGAGAGAGAGAGAGAGAATCCTGAGCATGGTCCACACTGCCAGCACAGAGCCTGATGTGGGGCTCGAACTCATGCACTGCACAATCATGACCTGAGCTGAAGTCAGACATTTAACTGATTCAGCCACCCAGGCACCCCTTACTACTGAAAAGATTTTGAGTAGATATTTCACAAAGAGTATCATATGCAAGTGTCATACAGTGAATTAGATTAGAAACATTGATGTTGAAGCTGAATATATTTTGTTATTTGGTAAATTTGTTTAAAAAACACTTCAAGTGTATTAGTTTTCTCTACTAATTACCTGTATTAGGAAACATTAGTTCTGGGGAGTTAATACTAACTGAAGAAATAAGACAACTCCCTCAATATACGTGTACTTATGTGGTATGGAAAATGACAGCCACTTAAAACATTGGATTTTATTACAAATAAAATAGCTTTCCTTTTATAATACATAAATAACAGAGTAGAATTGGTTCAAATCCTGGTTTTAGTTTTTAAAAATGTTTAATTTTTGAGAGAGAGAAAGAGCAGGAGTCGGGGAGAGGCTGAGAGCAAGGGGAACAGAGGATCCAGAGTAGGCTCCACCCTGAAGTAGAGAGCCCCATGCTGGGCTTTAGCCATGAGATCATGACCTGAGCCAAAGTTGGACGCTCAACCCACTGAGCCACCCAGGTGCCTCTCCTGGTTTTATCTCTTAAACTGAGCAACCTTGGTTAAGTTATTTAACCTTTCTTGCTTTTGTTATCCTCAGTGGGAAAAGGGAGAGCCCTGTTTCAGAGTTGTAAGGATTAAATAGATCATCCATGTAAAAGCATAGTAAGTACTTGATATTTGTTAGATCACTTACTGAATCAAGAAGCCTTATTTTGGATACCAGTGCTGTAAGAAATTCCATTTTATCTTTGAAAATGAGTAATATTTGTTGGTTCTTCACTAAGCAAGACAGCTTAGTTCATCTTTCTTTTTGGCATTTTCTATTCTTTCTCTAAGTAAGGTTATGATTCAGAAACTTCTTTTAATCACAATCCCATAACTTAATTCCAAAATAAAATAAAATAAAATAAAATAAACGAAGTGGAGACTCCCTTGAGCAAATTCCAGTTTATATGGATATTTTAATGAAGAATGCTTTTTCTTCATGTATTTTACTTACTGTCTTTATAGTATGAATGTGTTAGGAATATGAAATTATTTTTAATTTTTTGTTCCCTTTTCTTTCAAACAGGGTTTGTGGATGCACTTAGATGTTTGCAATGAGCACTGTGGCTGGCATGCCCCAGTGTTTTGGATACCAATGCATAGGACTCCATAGTAATCGAATTTACCAGAGGCGAACGTCATGAGCATAGTGATCCCTTTGGGGGTTGATACAGCAGAAACATCATACTTGGAAATGGCTGCAGGCTCAGAGTAAGTATTTAAATTAAAAGTGTTTGGGATAGGAAAGGAAAAATATTTTATATAGTTATTTTAGCATAACCAAGCAGTGCTTGGTTTGGATTTATATTTTTTTCTCATTTAGGATTCTTGTTGAAAATAAAACATGAGAAGATTAAAGACAAAAATTCCTTTAAAATTACTTTTTCAAACAACTTTTGAGCCAAAATGCTGTATCTTTTCCCACTTCTTTTTGTCTTTTCCATCTGCTAATTGTTGACCTCAAGTTAATAATTTTTTTTTAATTGTAAGATTTGTCACGTCTTATTGAAAAAGTAATTTGATTTTAAATTTGATCTTAATTTTAAAAATATTCTAATAAGATCCATTTAAATGTGGGATTTGCTTTTTTTTAAATTTTTTTATTTGTATTTTTTAAACATTTACTTATTTTGAGAGAGGGAGAGAGTATGTAAGCAGAGGAGGGGCAGAGAGAGAGGATCCCAAGCAGGCCCCGCTCTGTCAGTGCAGAGCCTCACACAAGGCTCCATCTCACAGATCCTGAGATCATGACCTGAGTTGAAACCAAGAGTTGGTTGCTCAACTGGCTGAGCTACCCAGGTGCTCTTGGTTTTTGTTTTTTTTTTTAAGTTGAGTTGGAATAATTCAAGCCACTTTTAAATAAGAGAAAGGGATTATTTTCTGCTGGATGATTATTTTGATAACTTTTGCTTTTATGAGTGCCATTTCTGATGGATTCAGGCAAGTTCTTACCTTGCCTCTGGACTATTTGGTCTAGGCAATTGTGTGGATAGATTTCATTATATTTTGTTTTTGAATGACCAGTCACTTTTAACACTAGGTTAGTGCTGTGACAATTGATTGATTATTTGTTTTTGGAAATTTGCAAGGGATTCAAGTGGCAGTGTTGGAAGCTGAACGATGGAAAGATGCAACTGTTTATTCTTCCATTCGGTATATAGATATATTGGGCCTAGTGGGACTTTAATTGACCAGAAAGCTGAACTTACTAGAATAGAAATTTGAAAAAAGGAAATTTATTTTAGGCCTCTGAAACTGATACATGGAGAGGACAAAAATGCTGTTTATTATTCTCTTTTTGCTGGCATTTCAGGTGGTCTGAAATGTTTTCACCACTTCTGTTTGTGCCATTGGGAAAAACCCAGAAATGCTTTCTAATGTTTCAGATTAATATACAGTCTGTTTAACTGTATGATTATTGTGATGCTGTTTTTAAAAGCCATTATGTGTTTTGCACTATGTATAAGTTATTTTTGTTGTAAAATAACAGATTCCTAACAGGGTACTCTTGAGACAGTAAATCAACTGTCTGCCCACTCATTCTGCCCAAATAGGGACACTACTGTGGAAGGAAAGAACCTGGAAGTAGTGCTTGGGAGACAAAGGGTTCCTAGGCTAAAGTACTAGTTTTTCTTAATGTAAGGCATCTGGTAGGTGCAAATCCATATCTGATAATAGTTGTAGGCATTTGTTGGTAAAGATTCTTTGCTTCCTAAAAATAATCACCTCCTTGGTTCTTTTTTAAAAAAATCAGTCTTTTAAGCAGTTAATACAAGATGTAATTTCTGAAATTTATATACTAGATAGGAATTTGTCTACCAAATGGCATGAGATACATCTGTGCTTTGTCATATCTAGTATTTGTGCTATGAAGTAATTCACAGAATGGAAGATAGAGGGGCACCTGGGTGGCTCAGTCGGTTGAGCGTCTGACTTCGGCTCAGGTCACGATCTCACGGTTTGTGAGTTCGAGCCCTGTGTCGGGCTCTGTGCTAACAGCTCAGAGCCTGGGGCCTGCTTCTGATTTGGTGTCTTCCTCTCCCTCTGCCCCTCCCCCACTCATGCTCTGTCTCTATCTCAGAAATAAATAGAAACATTAAAACAAAACAAAAAAAGAATGGAAGGTACATTATTATACAGTCAAAAGGGAATGAATAATATTGAAAGAGGGTAGTATGGGGATAACTTCCTATTTTCTTTATTAAATGCATTTATTAGAGTACTTATAGAATAAGAATGATTTATATTATGGAGCCAAATCTTTTTGGGTACATGTATAGCATTTTTATTATGCAAAAATGATCAATTTATAGGTAATTACAAAATGACTATCTTTCTTTTTAGGAAATTATTTTTTTCTATTCCATGTACAGGTATGTGTCACTTGGGCATACCTTCCCCTATGCAGTAGACATAGAAAGTATAGCTGGTGCCAATTTTTATTATGGGACAGCCATCAGAATTTTTGTGGCTTAATTTTCAAACTTTTAAATTCTCTTTTAAAATATAAAACCTGGGGGCGCCTGGGTGGCGCAGTCGGTTAAGCGTCCGACTTCAGCCAGGTCACGATCTCGCGGTCCGTGAGTTCGAGCCCCGCGTCGGGCTCTGGGCTGATGGCTCAGAGCCTGGAGCCTGTTTCCGATTCTGTGTCTCCCTCTCTCTCTGCCCCTCCCCCGTTCATGCTCTGTCTCTCTCTGTCCCAAAAATAAATAAACGTTGAAAAAAAAAATTTAAAAAAAATAAAAATAAAAAAAAAATAAAAAAAAAAAATAAAATATAAAACCTGGAAGCTTAAAAAGACCATTAAATAACATTTTCCCCCCTTCCCTCAGAAACAAAACTTTTAGAGTTGCTTTTATAAGAAACTTTAATGTAATTAATATGATGCTTCCTTTTTATTACAAATACATAATCAAAAGTTGTGTAAGACACAGGATTCTGGGAGAAGGGTGCATGGGACTTCACTATTTCTTTGTTTACCTCCTGTGAAGCTACATAATTATTTCAAACTAAATTGTTTTTTTTTTTTTTAAAAATTTTTTTTTTTCAACGTTTATTTATTTTTGGGACAGAGAGAGACAGAGCATGAACGGGGGAGGGGCAGAGAGAGAGGGAGACACAGAATCGGAAACAGGCTCCAGGCTCTGAGCCATCAGCCCAGAGCCCGACGCGGGGCTCGAACTCACGGACCGCGAGATCGTGACCTGGCTGAAGTCGGAGGCTTAACCGACTGCGCCACCCAGGCGCCCCCAAACTAAATTGTTTTTAATGGAATTACATTTTATTGTATTCATGTGGCTATATAATTCTAATTATACATGAGTTTTTTAAAAAAAAAAGATTGTACTGTTACAGTACAGTCTATCATTAATGAATTATTTTAAAATTTAGGAGATACTGAGTGATTGTTTATTCAGTGTGTTAGTGTATTGGACCAAATTTATGTTGACTTCTAAGTCTATAAAAGAGAATTTATTGGCCTACTTGTTCTTCTAGACTATCTGTAGCATTTTATAGATAGGAAATTGCAGTTGAATATCCAGCTCAGGATCTGTGAAGAATGGGTTTGCAAAGCTCTAGTCCGTTATTTTCATACTTGGTAGCATTTGCTTCTGGATTATTGGGTCTCTAAAATAAAACTCCTTTTTCTCACCAGCTCCAGCTTCTTTATTGTATATTTGTGCTCTTCTCATCACTAAGTTTTAAAAAACCTTGGGTTTGTTTTGCCTTTCCTTCAGAGTTAAGGATCTTGTATTTTACTTCTTTCTGTTACCTATTGCCTTGGCAAGAGTTGGCCCTCTACCTAAATGTTTGAACTAAAAAGAATAATTGTAAAATATTTTAGAAGTAACCGAGTAGTGAAGATTGATAGACTATGGTTTAGGGATAATAAGGACAAAATTTTGTTTCATTAGTCTATGTATTTTTTTAAGAAGTTGTAGACATTCCACAGTCAAATTTAACTGAAGATGTTTTATTTAAAAATAATTTTTTACTATGCATAGTATTAATAAAACAAATACATAGATCTTGGTGAATAGAAGTGGAATTGAAGCCAACTGCTACAGGGGAGACTCAAGATACCTTAAAAAATTGCCTGTTAACTACTTAGATCTTAGCAGTAAATTTTTACGTGCATTGTGTTTGTCCTTTTTTTTTAAAAAAATACCCATTACAGCACACAGGTTAACATAATGACTGATTTTCTCACTAGTGCCTGGAAGGATCTGGGTACAATAAAAAATGTGGAAATGTAATAATATATTTAAAGGGAATATTGAGCAGAGTGTAAAAACAATTTTTAAAAACTTGATTAGCAAAATGACCATAACTGGAATAATCGAGACTGCTTTTCTTACCAGGAAGTTCTGTCTGTAAAATTTTTTTGATTAGCTGTGTGTCTGTAAATGTAGGCTAATAATAGAAATAGATTTCTGGCTTTTAGCATAACTTCATAGGGTAAGACTGGTAGTCCAAGAGAAAGCACATTTTGGATCATCACTTATTTTTTTTTTTTTTTTAATTTTTTTTTTCAACGTTTATTTATTTTTGGGACAGAGAGAGACAGAGCATGAACGGGGGAGGGGCAGAGAGAGAGAGGGAGACACAGAATCGGAAACAGGCTCCAGGCTCTGAGCCATCAGCCCAGAGCCCGACGCGGGGCTCGAACTCACGGACCGCGAGATCGTGACCTGGCTGAAGTCAGACGCTCAACCGACTGCGCCACCCAGGCGCCCCTTTTTTTTTTTTTTTAATTTTTTTTTTATTTTTATTTATTTTTATTTATTTATTTTTTTTTTTATTTTTTATTTTTTTTGGATCATCACTTATAAGCATCAACTGTTTGGGGAGTGTTTTACTAGAGGCTCAGGTTATAAACGTAAGGTGTAACCTTTTACCCCTACTCTTAAGGAAAGTATAATCAGTGGGGAAATCAGAACTCTAAATCAGAGCTGTCCAATTAAAAAAGTACACAAAAGCATGTCATGTGTACTTTAAAATTTACTAGTGTCCATATTAAAAAAGTTTTTTAAAAAGGTTAATTTTGTTATGTATTTTTTAACTGAGTATGTCCAGAGTATTACCATTTTAATATATAATCACTATAAAAATATGAATGAGATATTTCATGTCTTTTTTTTCCCCACACTAAAAATATTTAAAATCTGGTATGTATTTTATATTTTCAGTACCTCTTAATTGAAACTAGCCACATTTCAAGTGCTCAGTGTATGTCCAGTGGCTACTGTGTTGGATAAAGAAGCTCTAGACTAACAAAGTGGTAGGACCTCAGAGAAGAAGAAAATGGGGAAACTTAGGCTATAGGCTAGTTGTGAAAGTTATAAAAGTGAGATCTGAGAATCTCTTTCTGAATAAGGAAGATAAAGATATAAGGCACATACTGTTATTCTTAATTTATAGGTGAGGAAACTGAAGTCACAGAGCAGAAAAGTGGCAGAGGCAGAACTTAATAATGTGTTCATTTTAGGCCTTTTTGGTATTATAGCTCTTTTACTAATATTACAGAGAATGATTTATGTAACATAACTGTGTTGACACATGGTTCATGTAAGTAGTAGCTTTAGTTCTAGCAGTAGTAAATTCAGTATAATAAATGACTACATATAACAAAGATATTCACAGGTCTTTGCTCAAGGATAAGGAATGTTGAAGAAAACCTAGACTCCTTTATCATTAGACAGGAAAGTTGACCCAGAAGTCAGCTGTATTAGAATTGTATGTTTTTTATTCTAATAGGTAGAACGTATCTCCTTACTTTCTTTTTACCTCTTCTACCTCTGGCATTCCAGCGATCTGAATTCCTAAATTGGTTAAATAAAAAAAAAGACAGGAAACCCTTCTGGAGCTAGAAAGTGGGAAGACATATAAATGGGGAATGGTTAAATTAAAAAAAAATTTTTTTTAACATTTATTTTTGAGAGAGAGACAGAGCACAAGCAGAGCACAAGAGAGGGGCAGAGAGAGGGAGACACAGAATCCAAAGCAGGCTCCAGGCTCTGAGCTGTCAGCACAGAGCCCGACGCTGGCTTGAACTCACGAGCTGTGAGATCATGACCTGAGCTGAAGTCGGACACAACCGACTGAGCCATCCAGGTGCCCCTAAATGGGGAATGTTAAATTTTGTCTTTCATAGCCTTTTTAAAAAAGAAATGCCAAGCTACTTTTCTCTCTCAGAGACTGGGAACAAGATTGCAAACGTTGTATTCCTTTTAATGTTACTATTAGTACCTTGGTACCATTAGAAATCATTAATGTGAGCTTTTTATATAATTATGTGTTACTTTTGAGTGAGGTGGACAAATGAGTAAATGTGACATGTGTAAATTAGAGGTGAATTATTTTGGAGGAGGACTCCCAGTACTATGCCTGGCAACATAGTAAATGCTCATTTGTTGACTGAGAGTAGTAAAAAAGAGATATATAGGTTATCAATTTTGTTCTACTACTAACATACTAGTGAGCCCTTCAATATGACAATCATTGTAGACTTTGGTTATCTTAATTTGAAAAAGAGGGCTTGGATTGAGGTATTAACGTGACTCTTTTGAGTTCAAATTTCTGAGAGTCAGTACATTTTTACCTCTTGTATTTTGCCAGTGTCTGATATTAAGTTATTTCAGTGTCACTAGAGCCACCTGCTGACAGAGTTCATTACTTGTTAAGTGTTTGGGTGCTTTTAGTCTGAATTTGTATGATTGAAGATGCTAAAATGTTTTGTGTATAATGAAATGTTTTCAGTAGCATATTACTTGTTCATTTTCTCTGATGCTTAACATTTTCACTTACAGTTTCTTTACACATAATCTATCAAGAAACTAATACTTTCTATTGCTCTCAAAGAGTTGATTTGCTTATCCTAATTTGGAAGTGCTTTCATTTAAAAGTGGTTTTGTTTTAGTAATTAAAAGTCTATTTTACAGTACTGTGCTAGCAGTATTTAGAAGTGTTCTTCACATGATGCTGAATTTCTCATTTGTTTCATACTTAATCATAAACAATTTTTTTTCTAACTTTATTTCCACTTGTAATACTGAATGCAAAGCTCAGTACATCCATACAACTGTCTATAACGTAGTGTTTAATATCTCTTAATCATCCCAGCAGAAAGGCCAGTATTATTCCCATTTTGCAAAAAGTGGAGTTATGTTTGAACCCAGGGTTGCTTAGCTCCCGATCCATACTGCCACATAGGTCAGAAGAGCCAGATTTTGTTAATGGATGTGGATGAGTTAAATGAAGTAAAATGCCACATGAAATAAACTGAGGATAGTTGTCATATCAAACCTTTCCATTTTCAAAAGTTTCTTGTATATTATTATAATGTGTGTAATTTTCATATGTTATCTTTGGAAAATAATAGGTTATAACAAGGATGAAAGAAATTTACAAGTTTTGATCACAAATCTGAAGGAATATATTGAGAACTCATGGAGATCTTTTACACCCATTACTGTAATAATTAGGGAGTCAGTCTGTCCATGTGTCATTACTGATACCTAAGTGTGTCTTACTGAATATGTTAACATTAAAAGGAAAACTAGAGGTTTTACCTAAAGCACTGATACAAACTTCTCATTAAAATCAAATGGAATTTTGAAGGTATAAACAGGGAAGAAATTAAATTTTTGTTGAAGAAGAAGAAGGAAATCATAAAAGTCCTATTTCTGAGGAATCAGAGTTTGTTTTTTTTTAAGGTTTATTTTTGAGAGAGAGAGTGAGTGCACACAAGTGGGGAAGGGGCAGTGAGAGAGGGGCGACAGAGGATCCTAACCGGGCTCTGTGTTGACAGCAGGGAGCCTGATAGCAGGGCTGGAACTCATGAAATGCGAGATCATAACCTGAGCCAAGGTCAGACACTGAACTGATTGAACTACTCAGGCGCCCCAGAATTAGAGCTTATTTATTCACTTATTCTAAGCTGTTCTTTTTCTCCCTTATTCATAAATAATTTCATGATTGGTACTTTCACTTTTTAGATCTTCAGTTCACCTAACTCAATTAAATGTCTGCAGTAAGAATGCATAATGTGCCTTGGATGGTAATTTATGATGCCTTTTTAAAGAATAAGGATATTTTGGTATAAATAAGATTTTTAATTTGTAAAGTTCCACAAACCACTTTTCATTTTTACAAATGGAAATACTACATAAAGGAATAATTTTACTTTTAATAAACAAAAATATCCTGCATATTTATGAAGTCTGAAGTAATGATTCATAATGGCATAGATTCTGGATTTCTAGAACTCAGGCTTTGTGTAACTCTATGAAATGACACATACTGCCATTGTGTAATATAAAAACGAGGTAAAGCTGTTTATCCCATTAAGTCACTAATCCACAGGCATAACTAGCACGCTAGTAAATGTCATAGGCAGAGTGAGTACAGTGGTGTTTGGTGGGAAAAGTGCTAGACCAACTTAAGAGATCTGGACTTTAGTATTTTCTTTCTATTATAACACCACATGACTTGGAGTTAAGAGTTCATTTTACAGATGTAGAAACTGAGACCCAAAGTGGTTATGTGACGTGTCCCAAGGATACACAGTGACTTTGTGGTAGAGTTGGTGCTTCAGTCTAGAGTTTTTGAAACTAGGATCAGTCATCGGGTCTGTAAAGCTGGAGGTTGGACCATGTGATCTTCAGAATACCTTCTGGGACAGTGTCTGAATATCACTTTGGAGCAGCAGAGAGTTTTTCTCTGAACAGTTGCTGTCCTGTTGTACCCTGTCCCTAAGTAGGAACTCACAAGTAGGACTCAGCAACTGATCCTCCACCCCTGGCTTCATTATAACATTGTCTGAGGGTCCAGAAACTGCCCTTTACACTAAACCTGTCTAGACTGACCAGGAGGTCTACCTGCACAAGGTAGGTCTAGGCCAGAACAAATCTGCTTGTAGTCTGAGGGAAAGGACACCAGACCTGAACACTCCTTTGGGGCCAGATGCAAAGCAGGCCTACCACATCTTTGTTCTGTCTGCTCTACTTACCAGGTCTTAGCAACAGTATTTCATTTTTCTCCAGGCCACCAACATCACCGCAAGGAGTCAGAAGGAGGTCCTGAGAGTAGCTAATTCGGATTAAATTTTGACCCTTTCTAAAGTGTTATCTGTGGCTCTCACTTTGGTAATTCCTTGGGCATTTCTAAATTGTAGGTCCATTCATATGTTTGGATCCTTGCACTGTTCTCCCTTTTATTAATTCTTCCACCTGCTGTATACAATTTGGCTTTTACTTTGACCATGCTACTGTGACATTGAGGCTAATGGGTTGTTTTCAGGCCTTCTATTGCTTGCTCTCTCAGGATTTGATACTATGATTCTCAGTACCTTGTTTTTAGTTTTTAGTGAACCAACTTTTTTGTAGTTTGGATTTATTTTGTAACAAAGTATAAATAACATAAAATTTATAACTTTAGCCATTTTTAAGTGTGCAATTCAGTGACATTAAGTACATTCACAGTGCTGTGCAGTCATCTCACATCTGTTTCCAAACTTTTTCATCATCCCCAAAAGAAACTTTGTACTTATCTAAACCTCTTTAATCCCCTCCAGGCCCCAGCGCCTGGTGACCTCTATTTTACTGTCTCTCTCTACCTGCTTCTTCTAGATACCTTATATAAATAGAATCATAAAATATTTATCCGTCTTTGTCTGCCTTCTTTTACTTAGAGTAATGTTTTCAAAGTTCATACACGTTGTAGCAGGTATCAGAATTCCATTCTTCTTTATGGTTGAATAATATTCCATTGTATGGATGTACTACATTTTGTTTATCCTTTCATCTGTTAACGGACACTTGGGATGTTTCCACCTTTTGGCTATTGTGAATAATGCTGCTGTGAACATTGGTGTAAAGTATCTATTTGAGTCTTTGATTTCAGTTTTTTGGGGGGATATATACTTAGGAGTGGAAATACTAGGTCATAAGTTAATTCTATGTTTAACATTATAAGAAACCACCAAACTATTCTCCATCTGGTTTTCTTTTTATACGTTAATCTTTTTTTTTTTTTTTTAATGTTTCTTCTCCTAAGTGTTAAGTATTTATGCTTTCTAGTAAAGTGTCCTGAAGGTTTTATCCACTTCTGTAGCTTTTCACCATTTCCTACATGCTCATGACTTCCAAATCTTCCTCAACCTAATTCTATCTCATGAGCTCTGCCCATAACTGTATGGGGCTACCCCTGCATTACTAGACCTCTTAGGTATTTTGTGACTATAAAATAGAGATGTGTGTCTCTACAATGTGTATTGTAGAGAATCCTTCTTCACCTTACAGATTATTTTTGAATTTAAAATTAAATTAAATTTAGAGCTGTAGTCCACAGACTTTTTCTCGAAAGGGCCAAAGAGTAAATATTTAAGATTTGGAACAATATGGTTTCTGTTGAAACTACTCAGCTCTGTTATAGGTGGAAAGCCAGATAGTATATATGAATGAATGGGCATAACTGAGTTCTAATAAAACTTTATTTCCAAAATCAGGCATTGTGCTGGCTTTGGTTCAGGGATCATAGTTTGCTGACTTCTTGTTTACAGAAAGTGAATCTTGAGTACTCTTTCAGGTAAAGAGTTCCATTCTTCTCTGATTTCTTTGGCTTAAGCAAGCACTGTTCAGTGGTATGACTTTATTTTAAAATGTAAAAACAACTTGATAGGAATTTCTTATTAATATATACTTATTTAAGGGCTTATATTCTACCATCCACTGTTTTAGATGCTGGGGACACAGCTCCACATCTAAAATCTTACATTCAAATTTTGTTTTTCTTCTTATAAAATGGAAAAATGTCACTTTTAATAGAGCATTGTTCTTTCACTTGCTCTGTGGATCTCATCCCCCCTCATCTTTCAGGATCTTTACACTTGACTCTCACCTGCCAGGTATCCAGTATTTCCTGCATCTTCAAATTTCTTTCTAATTAGATCATTCCCATCTCAGACAAATATCTTAAAACTGCTGCCCCTTTTTATTAATCCATTTTTCTGTTCCTCTTTATAGCAAACTCCTTGGAAGAGTTTGCACTCAGCATTAAGCCACACAACACCACTATAAATATCTATATTGTCAAGCTAATTAGTAGTTTCCTATAATTTATATAGATTTATCAACATTTGATATAAGTAACCATTTCCTCCTACTAGAAAGATTTAACTCTGTTGGCTTTGTGGTTACCACACTTAACTGGCTACTTTTTTTCATTTTTCACTTGATTTTCTTCCTCCAAATCTGTTTCCCTCTGTTCCAGTCTCATCTTTTTCTTCAAATAACTCCATCTCTATCCACTTGCTTAAGCCAAAGCTCGAAGGTGTCATTCTTGGTCACCCACCACATCTGATTCATTGGTTAATCCTTTGTCTCCCTCCAAAATACATTGAGAATCAGTACACTTCTCTCCATTTCTACGTTGTCCTAGTCTAAGCCCTGTTCATCTTGCACCTGGATACTACAGTAATCTCCGTATTTGTCTTTTGCTGTCTACAATTCATTCTCTTTATGGAACGTAATATGATTCTTCTGAAGCATAAACCAAATCTTAAATCTCTCCCACTTGAAAACCTTCCAGTGATTCTTTTGTTTTGTTTTGATTTGCTTAAAATCCTAACTTCTTTTGGCACCATAGACCCCACTTTATTAGTCTCTACTCAATATTCTCTCCTTAGCCTACTGTTGTTCCCATATGGATATTATTTTCCTTGTTATTTTAAACAGTCTAAACTTGTTACTGTCCCAGGGCCTTTGTACTTGTTCCAACTACCTGCAGCGTTCTTTTTTTGCTCTTAGCATAGTCTTAGCTGAGCTCAAATATAACTTTTCAGTGAGGCCTTTCCTCTGCACACTGTCTAAAATAGTATCTGAGAATCCCTCTGAAACAGTCTTGTTTTCTTTCATTATTTTGTCCTTTTTACTGAAATACAAGCTTCATGAGTTACAAACATCTGCTTTATTATACATCACTCGATGTGCAGCACCTCCCACAGGGCCTGGCATATAAGGATTGGGTCATGAATGCTGTTGTTTGAAGGTAGGTCTCTTGGTTAACCCTGAAGCTTATTACGTAGAAATGATTGTTGAATATTCATATCTTAGCCGATTTTATTTCAGTTGTTTAGGAGAGACCAAACTAAAGCTGGAAATATTTTATAGCCTCTCCTTTGTATAAAGATGTAAGGGGTTATAGAATTGAACAAAGTGTCTCTTGTATGTAAAAAAATCTTATGCAATTGGTGTGCTTTCAGTGAGGTGAATGCTATAGTTCTTTAAAGTAGCTGTTCTGGATAGTACCTATTTCAGGAAGCTGGGAAATAAAGGCATTAGGAAGCTAGCAGAAATAAAACAACTATGATATACTATGTAGATCACCCAAGTGATTGTATATGACTGTAATAGAGTATGTTAGGACAGAATGTAGAAGCAGGAGGGATATAAAATTCTCCAGTATTAGAATTTTAACGAGAGATGGGATTTAAGTGATAGTATTTTGACTGGGAAATTTTAAATCACATTTTCTTTAACTGATGACAGATTAAATGATGAAATTTCCCAGAGTGTGAAGTTAAAAGTAGGAGTTTAAAATATAATTTTGTGGTACTTGGGTGGCTCTATTGGTTGAGCGTTAGACTTCTGCTCAGGTCATGATCTTATGGGTTCCTGAGTTCGAACCCTGCATCAGGCTCACTGCTGTCAGTGCAGAGCCCGCTTTGGATCCCCTGTCCCCCTCTTTCTCTGCCCCTTCCCTGCTTGCACTCTCTCTCTCAAAAATAAATAAACATTAAAATATATATATAATTTCATTTTCCTAACTCTAGAGTCTGTGTAAAGATCCCTTTTTGGAAGCTTGGTAGTAATATGCTGTACATCAAAGATGGGCACTTGAATCTGATTTCAGCTTTGTGTGGCTAATTAGCCAAATAAAAGATGCTCTTGTAAATAAAACAAACAAAAAGCTTCTTTCAGAATTCAGAACAATCTGTTAAAGGGAAGGGAAGACAAAAAGAAGTTTGGCATGTCATGTAATAATTAGAAGTTAAGTGGATGAGGGGCACCTGGGTGGCTCAGTCGGTTAAGCATCCAACTCTTGGTTTTGGCTCAGGTCATGATCTCATGGTTCATGGGTTCGACCCCCATGTCACTCTGTGTGGTGGCAGCATGGAGCCTGTTTGGGATTTTCTCTGTCTCTGTTTTGCCCTTTCCCTGCTTGTGTTCTCTCTCTCAAAATAAATAAATAAACATTTAAAAAGCAAAGAAATTAAGTGGATGAAAAGATATTCTAAAACGTATTTGGCAAATGAGTGCCAACTTTGTTAAGATTTCAAAAGCAAGGAAGGCTGCTAGAGAATTAATAGGAACTTCTTGTTGATAGTGTAATTGAAGTGTAATTGACAAATTAAGAGATTACTAAGAGATAAGTCGTCTTTATGTAATGAAATATTTGTGAAAGTTTTATTCAACATGTCGTTGAAAGTAAATACCACAGGAATCTAACAGTGGTTAATGTGCTGTGTTCTGTACATAATAAAAATTAATGTAGGGGCACCTGGGTGGCTCAATTGGTTGTCTGACTTAATCTCACCTCAGGTCTTGATCTCAGGGTTGTGAGTTCAAGCCCCACATTGGGCTCTGAGCTGGACCTGAAGCCTACTTAAAAAAAAAAATTAATGTAGGGTAAATCACCATGGTGAGTTGGTCCCGTACTTGAGAATTGAAGGAACTCAATTGCAGAAATTATTAGTTGAAATAGCAAGTTGCACATTTTAATATCTCTTTCTTAAATAAAAAAGTTACTAATTTGGACCCTGGGTACCATTTGCTCATGTGAATTACTTTGAAACTAGACAGAGTACTAAGTATTTTTGAGTGAAGAAAACTGAGTAAAGGTAACTTATTTGTAAGTAGGGATGGGGAAGGAGTCTTGGAGAGGAAGCACTCTTTACATCCTCTGATCAGGCTCAGATCTTTTCTTGAACCTACTGAATCTGGGAGAAGTATATACAGATTATTCAACCTCACCTCACATTTGAAGCCCTCAGCTTTATCTTGAAATGCTGCTTCTGTGATCACATTGTAACCTTGCTTGGTGGAGAAACAGCTATTAGTGGCTTAGCTAGATACCTAGGGTACTTTTTGAACTGGTCCTTGGCTGACTTACCTGCCTTCATCTCTGGCCCCTTCTCCATACCTTTAACTCTGTCTGCTCTGAATTTTACAAATTCTTTTCTCTCTCTCTTTTTATTGAAGTATAATTAACATACAGTGTTATATTAATTTCAGGTGTACAGTATAGTGATTCAGCAGTTTTATACATTGCTCAGTGCTCATCATGATAAGTGCACACTTAATCTCTTTTATCTATTTCACCCATCCCTCCTGTCTGGCAATCACCAGTTCTCTGTATGTAAGAGTTTATTTTTGTCTCTTCTTTTTCTTTGTTCATTTGTTTTGTTTCTTAAATTCCACAAGTGAAATTGTATTTGTCTTTTTCTCTTACTTAGCATTATACCTTCTGTGTCCATTCATGTTGTTACAAATAGCAAAATCTCATTCATTTTTATGGCTGAGTAATATTCCTGTGTGTGTGTGTGTGTGTGTGTACATATGTGTATGTATATGTACACACATACCACGTCTTCATCCATTCATTTGCTGATGGACACCTGGGTTGGTTCCATAACTTGGCTATTGTAAATAATGCTGCAGTAAACACAGGCATGCATATATCTTTTCAAATCAGTATTTTCATTTTCTTTGGGCATCTAGTAGTAGAATTACTGGATCATATGGTAATTCTCTTTTTAATTTTTTGAGGATCCGCCATACTATTTTCCAGAGTGCCTGCCCCAGTTTACATTCCCACCAACAGTGCATGAGCATTCCTTTTTCTCCACATCCATACCAATACTTATTTGTTGACTTTTTGATTCTGGCCATTCTGACCGGTGTAAGGTGATACCCTCATTGTGGTTTTTATTTGCATTTCCCTCATGATTAGTGATGGTGAACATCTTTCCGGGTGTCTGTTGGCCATCTGTATCTTCTTTGGAAAAATGTCTATTCAGGTCCTCTGCCCATTTTTAAACTGGATTATTTGGAATTTTGTGGTGTTGAGGTATACAACCAATTCTTAATCTGTGCTTCCTAAACTTCAGTGAACATAAAGTTGAAAGTGCTTATTAAAATGCAGATTTCTGAGCCTGATCTTTAAAATGTTTTATTCATTCGGTTAAGGAGAGTGTAAAACAATTATAACATGCATTACAGGTGATTGTGATGCTGGTGTTCTGTCAGTCTTGTGCAGAGAAACATGCTTAAACATGTCTTGATGTTTATACCTCTGACTGCATGTGTACTTTCTGTCTGGAATACCCTCTCCATTTCTTCCACCTCTCTTAGTTCTCAGGCTTGTTAACTTTTCATTCTTTAAAATTTGGTGAATGTGATTACTATTATGAAGAACCCCTACGCATACACCTCTGATGACACTACTGTAATCACTGATATACTTGTCTTCCCCATACATCACTTTCTTGAGAAGGACCACTTTACCTTCTTTATTTTTTAATTTCCAGCATCTCAGTGTCTTCTACTTAATGTGTACCAAAATGTTTATTGAATGACTAAAACTGTATTATTCTAAGTTCCTTGAAGATAGGGACAGTGTCTTGTTATTTTGTCTTTCATAGTCCCTGGCAAACACGAGGCCCTCAATGTTTAATCTGTGTTAGTTATATTGAGATCTATGGATGTAATCCCCATGGTGCTCAATGAGCCTTATGAAGCTTTAATTTTTTGTTATTTTAATTTCGAGCTAGGTAGAGAATTTATGTTTAGAGTGATCCTGGATGACCACCACTTTATACTGAATACTACCATGAGATTTCAGTGCAAGTGTTTGTGTTGATGCCGTTGGTACACAGATGACCTAAAGACCTAGTTTAATGGAGTGTTTCTCTAAATCTAAATCTTACAAAGAAAAATGCCCCTCCATTGCAGGGTTTTGTGTGTTACGTAATTTTGACAAACAGCTAACTACACAAACACTATTCTGAAGTCTAACTGACCTCTCTGTACTCCTTGAAGACTCCCCGTGCCATTTTTTTCCTCTTTTTGCATATGCATGGGATATTGTCTTTCTCTGCCATTACTGCTTTTTATTATTTTTTAAAAGATTTTATTTTTAAGTAATCTCTACACCAGCATGGGGCTTGAACTCATGACTCCAAGATCAAGAATCATATACCCTACCAACTGAGCCAGCCAGGTGCCCCCCTTATTGCTTTTAAAAAATATTTTTTTTTTCAATAGAAGAAATACTTGGTATTTCTTCATTTCTTCAACATTTCTTCAAATGTTCAAAGTCCTCTATAACTTTCAGAAGTAGTCTCACCTTTAGTGAAACCTCATGATGTTATTCCTTATCCTCCCTGTTACTCAAGTAGATACGTTTTTCTCTTGAATCCCCTTAAATCTGGAGACTTGTACTTTGAACTTCTGCAGCTTCTACAAGGAGGTCATGTTAGATTCAGCTAAACATACAGACTCATAAGACTGTCACAGGCCATACTTGACACTAGTCTCATGGTATACAGGACAGGAACCACACTTTATCAGAAGTTAGCATCAGGTGTTCGTGTCTGAGAGCATATAGGAAGGAGTACAGTCAACCATCCAGGAGTTATTTTCTTTGGCTTCTCAGGTGGTGGTCATGTACAAAGAGTTGAGGTCCACCTTGGATGGTGTGAGAGTCTCCTGATTTAGAAGCCTTATATCCCTCAGAAGGCGGTATTTGTTGTTAACAAGCACAGGCAGAGTTTCCAGGTTCCGTGAGGGACATGTCAGTTAGAAGAGTCACTGCATCTTTAGGAAGTTCAAATCTGTGGCATCCTCATCAAGTATTTATAGTTTTCTCAATCCAGACACAATTTACTTACCAATCAAGGGTCATTTTAATTTGCTTAGCAATATAGCAAATTAGCTTATCAGGCTTTAGGGTAACAGGTAGAAAGTTAGCTAAAGAGCAGAGCCTCACACAGGAGGAAAGAGTTTGGTTAAGCATTTGCCCATACTTCTCTTATGGCATTATCCTGTTTTGCCTTTATAGTGGTTTTTGTGTACTTGTCTCTTTTTTGTTAACCCTGCTTTTCCAAAACTCTTTGCGTGATAGTATGTTTTATATATTTTTATCCTATCTCGAATCTAGCAAGGTACCTTAAATACACATAATGAACACCATCATAGAACTACTTGTTGAATTATAGTTTGTATGCTCCTTTGACTGGAAGGTTAATCCACAAAAAAAACTTAGAAAAATTTTTATGACTGGGTTTCATCATAGATGGAAGTGGTGTAGGAATAAATTTTCTGGATGAAGTGGTATGAACAACAGGGTCCTCCTGCATTACTAGGGTTGCTCTTATTTTAATGTCTATAAGACTGCTTTGGAATAGGGGCTGCATAATGGTGTCTTCAGATTCATTCTTTTATATCCTGAAAGCATATATTAGTGGTGATAAGATACAAATTTGAGAATACTGTGAGTCGGAAAATGGCAAATGTTTCACTACGGGCAAGGACAGAAATACTAAGATGATTTTTTAACTTGGTATAGTAAACCATGTCAAAAGAATCCAGAAAATTATTGTCATGAGATCATCATCACTCTCTACAGAGTATATTATGCTCATGTCTGGAGTACCCTGCTTTTCTGTCTGCCACATCTTATTGAAGAAATAAATGGATCTGAAGAAAGATGAAGATCACTAGGGCTTAAGGGGCTGTGTTAAAAAGATGATTAATAAGGAGTGCCTGGCTGGCTCAGTTGGTGGAGCATGTGACTCGATCTCAGGGACACAAGTTTGAACCTCACGTTGAGTGTAGAGAAAAAAAAAAGATAGTTAATAAGATTGAGATCTATGTATCAAGAAACAGGATAGTTCAGTGGACCCATCTATATGGACAGGTACTTAGATAATCACTTAACATTAAAATGTAAAAATTGGAGAGCACCTTGAGACTTTTAAAGAGAGACAATAAATTATTCCTTTGCAAAGGTTTTGAATAAAAGTTCTCTCCAAGGAGCTCACATATAGCTTCTTGGTTTAACATGTTGGATATTAGGTTGGGTGAACAATGAATCTAATGTATTGTGTCAGATGTTGTTAATCTACATTAACCTTACACGTGTATATTAAGTATTCCACAAAATCATGTTGGTTTTTTCATTGACATGCTTAAGCCGAACATACCTATGTATAGCCTCTTAAGAAACTTTCCAACCAGAAACTTTTTAAAGTTATTAATTTAAAAACAAACATTTCAAAAATCCCTGTTGCAATAGAGATTTCCTTGCTTACTTAGCTCTTGTGTCAAAATTATGAATGACTAGAACTAAAATTAAAACATTAATCCCATTCTGTTGTTATATCATTTCCTATTTCTTATTTTGTGGATAGTAAATAACCTTTGTTACAGTAATAGGTCCTGGCCTCCTGGAGCTTAGCATGTTTAAAAAATACAAGGAAGGTAAGTATAGAAAAGGGATATATGTATATTGGTGTGTTAGATTAGTGATGTGTGTGTGTGTGTGTGTGTGTGTGTGTGTATATATATATATATATAGTAGCAGTAAAATGTATTTTGTTTCACTGAATAATGCTCTGAATCCCTGACCTAGAATTTTAAAACCTTGTATTTTTTTAAAAACCTTATTTTTTAAAAAGCTTATTTATTTTTTGAGAGAGCAAGTGAGCATGAGCAGAGGACGGGGGGCGGGGGGGGTGGAGAGAGAGAGCGCGCGCGAGAGAGAATATGAATGAGAATGAGAATATCCCAAGCAGGCTCTGTGCTCACAGTGTAGAACCTGATGCAGGGCTCCATCCCATGAACCTGAGCTTAACTAAGCCACCCAGAAGCCCCTTCAGACCTTATTATATCAATTTTACAGACTCATTATTATACAGATTGCATTTTTTGATATAAAGTTTAGTCTTTTACTCTGTGAAGACTTTAAGAAAATATATTTTAAAAATCTGCTTTATAGAAAGATGACCAAGGAACCATTGTATTTTAAGGCACTTATTTCATTTCTTCTGACTCTGTGTCTCCCTCTGTCTCTGCCCCTCCCCTACTCATGCTCTGTCTCCCTAACATTAAAAACAAAACAAAACATGAAAAGGGGTGCCTGGTTGGCTCAGTCGGTTGAGCATCTGACTTTGGCTCAGGCCATGATCTCACAGTTTGTGAGTCTGAGCCCTGCGTCAGGCTCTGTGCTGACAGCTCGGAGCCTGGAGCCTGCTTCTGATTCTCTGTCTCCCTCTCTTTCTGCCCCTCCCCAGCTCATGCTCTGTCTCCCTCACTCTCTCAAAAATAAAAAAGGATTAAAAAAAAAATTTAGAACGCACATATTTCAATATAATTTTAAGACTTAAGGGAGTATACTTTTAGAAGAATCAACTTTGTAGGGACTTTAACATATATTTAGTGCTCAATATTTACTAAATGATTTAAATATCAACAATGTTTTGATACCTTGCAAATTTAGTGATATATTTAAAACAGGTGTAGCTACTAGACCTTGTACTTAAAATCACTGTTGGAAGTTTGAATTATTGTGGAGTTAAGGTTTGAAAATAAAGTTGAAAAGCAACTTAAGACTGAATATTTAGTTACACTTGAGAGACATTTCTGAAGAAATAAGTATTGTTACACATGTGTATAATGCATTATAGTTGAAAAAATGCATTTTCATATCCTATCATTTGAGTTTTATCCATATTGCTAGGAAGAAGGTGAAACAGGCATATTTACCCCACATTACAAATAAAAAGCACAGTTTTAAAAAGGTGACTACTGAACTGTACCCATTGAATGGCCAGCCTTAGACATGTAAGTCCCAACTCCATTTTTAAAATTTTTTTTTAGTTTATTTAAGTAATCTCTGCACCCCATGTGGAGCTCAAACTCACAACTCCAAGATTAAGAGTCTCGTGCTCTTTCTGACTAAGCTAGCCAGGCATCCTCCATGTTCTTTTTAATAGAGAAGTCTCCTTGTTAATTTTGCTGTAATTTGGGAGAAAAAAATAATAAATGCATGTAAATAATATGGTTGATAGCATACAAAAGTATTACATGAAAAGTAATAAATTAACGGTATGGTAAATAAGTAGTAATAGGGATCCATAGGATTTATAAAAATTGTGATGAGTTGAAGCAGTTAGGAAAGTGCTCCTTGAGCATTTGAAGTAATAAGCCTTGAGAAATGTGTTGAAATCAAGAAGTAAGGGTTGAGATTCCACAGAAGAAGCTTAGAAATAGAATTGCCTAGGTCTATGCCCATTCCACCTTGAACGTGCCCGATCTCGCCTGATCTTGGAAGCTAAGCAGGGTTGGGTCTGGTTAGTACTTGGATGGGAGAAATCAAAATGTCCAGGATATCTTCCTGAGTTGGGAGGAAAGGAGATAGTGTATCATTCTTACAGGTATCTATTGTGTAAAGGATATTCAATGTAAAATAAGAAGCTTGGGAGCTTAAAAAATTTTTTTAATAAGGAAATAGAAAAATATATACAACAGTAGGGAGAACAGTATAATAATCCCAAGTGGCCATTAGGCCATTACTCAGCTTCATCAGTATTTAGCGTTTTGCCAGTCTTATTTCATCTGTCTTACAGTATTACTTAAGTATTTTAAAGCAAATTCTCCCATCATTTTACCTATATATTCTTCAGTATAATCACTTTACAGGTAAAGATTTTTTTATTTTTTTATTTTTTTTTCAACGTTTATTTATTTTTGGGACAGAGAGAGACAGAGCATGAACGGGGGAGGGGCAGAGAGAGAGGGAGACACAGAATCGGAAACAGGCTCCAGGCTCTGAGCCATCAGCCCAGAGCCTGACGCGGGGCTCGAACTCACGGACCGCGAGATCGTGACCTGGCTGAAGTCGGACGCTTAACCAACTGCGCCACCCAGGCGCCCCCAGATAAAGATTTTTTTAACCACAATACTGTTATCGCATATGACAAAATTAATTTTTTTTTTTTTTTTTTTTTGAGAGAAAGAGTGTGAGTTTGGGAGGGGCAGAGACTCTTAAGCGGGCTCCACACTCAGTGTGGGATCTGACACAGAGCTCAATCTCACAACCCTGAGATCATACTTGAGCTAAAATCAAGAGTGAGATGCCCCAACACTTTTTTAATATAAAATACCCAATTGGGGCGCCTGGGTGGCGCAGTCGGTTAAGCGTCCGACTTCAGCCAGGTCACGATCTCGCGGTCCGGGAGTTCGAGCAGGCTCTGGCCCGATGGCTCAGAGCCTGGAGCCTGTTTCCGGTTCTGTGTCTCCCTCTCTCTCTGCCCCTTCCCCGTTCATGCTCTGTCTTTCTCTGTCCCAAAAAAAATAAATAAACGTTGAATAAAATACCCAATTTATCTTCAAATTTCCCTTTCTTGTCTCAAAAATGTCTTTTTGTGATTGGTGTGTTCAAATTGGCATCCAGACAAGATCCACACATTGTTTTTGATTGAAGTATCTTTGAATCTCTTTTTCAAGGTTCTGAGGCAACCTTTAAAATTTTTTTGCCCTCATACCATATACTATTGAAGAAACTGAGTCATTCGGTGTATAGAAGTTTGAACATTATGAATTTGGCCTATTGTTTCTTTTTTTGCTGTCATGTATTATTCTACTTAACCCCATATTTCTTTTTTTCTATTTTTTTTTTTTTTTTTTTTTTTTTTTGAGGAGACAGTGTGAGCAGGGGAGGGGTAGAGAGAGAGGGAGACACAGAATCTGCAGCAGACTCCAGGCTCTGAGCTGTCAGCACAGAGCCCAGTGCAGGGCTTGAACTCATGAACGGTGAGATTATGACCTAAGCTGAAGTCGGACACATAACTGACTGAGCCATCCAGGTGTCCCTAACCCCGTATTTCTATAAACAGTATTTAGATCTAGAGATGTGATTAGCTTCAGATTTTTTTTTTCCCCATTCTCATTTTCCTTCTGTTTTCTTTTCAGCATGATCCTTCATATGTGAGACTTTGTACTTTCTGTTGCATTTTATTAGGCACATAAAACTTGGTTGTCTAACTTTCAGTAATGATAAAAAGGATCAACAGGTTCAGGTATTGTTAGCCTTACCTGTTCATCAGGTTCCAACCTTTCAAGGTTTTAGCATCCATGGGTATCTGTTGCCTGAATGCATTATCTCTAGAGGGTTGAAAATTCATGGTTTTTCTAATTCGATCATTCCTTCTGCATTCATTAGCTATTAGGGAACTTTCAAAAGAAGCAGTTAGTATCTGAGTATTGGCTTAGTTAACAAGAGAGTATATTTCTTAATTCAGTGTTAGAGCCAAGTTGTATATTAGAAACTCTTTATGCATTTCACATCCTCAATTTGTGGGAAACAGAATTCAGACTTTTGAAAAAGTGAGTTCATCTGCAAATTCTGTTTTGATCATTTGACCATACCTTACTGCTCATATATTATGAATACTTTAATTACATGTTGTTTTTTAACATTTTGAATTATCAGGCTAGACGATGATTATCTTTTGGGAAGTTTCCCATGGATAGAGATTATCTTTTTGACAATGGTCATTGTTTCAGTGATTTAAGAACATACACAAAAACCACGTCTGAATGAGTACAAATAATTTTCATACTATTTAAAAAGTGACATCAAAATTATGTAAGTGAAATCTCATCTGTTTGTGGGATAAACACAGCACCATGGTTTATGTTTGGATATGTAATTATTTATAGAAAATACTATGCTAATGTAGTTTCTTTATGATAAATGTTATACCTTTACTTTGGTATTTGTGTGTGTGTGTGTGTGTGTGGGAGAGACACACACACACAAATTTGTTATTGTGTTTATTATCCCTTTAGCCCTGCCATTAAAAGTTTATTAAGGCTTTATGATAATGTTCCAGAAGATTTTGAGGAAAACTCCTATGACTTCAGTGTAGTGATTTTTGTTACTATGAGTTCCTGCCAAGGTGCTGTCCACATGTAAATATAGTAGATTTGCATGGATTTAATCTTTTTTTTTTTTTTTTTTTTAAGTAGGCTGCATGCCCAGCGTGGGGCTTGAACTCATGACCCTGAGATCAAGAGTCAGATGCTCTTCTGAGTCAGCCAGGCTCCTCTAATTAATCATTTTGTGATTGGATATTTAAATGACTTCTCCTCTTATATTATAGCTTTATGAATAGTATTACAGTAAATATCTCAAATCTACAAGTCTTAGTGGGAATTTCTTTCTTAGGATAAATTCCCCAAAATGGGTTTACTGGATCAAAGGATGCTTGACTTTTGGTATTTGTCACAAAGTTGTTTTCATGTTTACTATGTTGTGGAAATGCAGAGCTTTGAGGATATTTAGCACCATGGTACTTTTAAAGAATATTTCTAAGTATATATGTTGTGTTATTTTTTTTTTTTAATGCTCTCTTATAGTTCAGGAAAATCCTTAAAATAGGTCAACCAAATTTTTTATTTATTTTTATTATTTTATTTTTTTTAACGTTTATTTTTGAGACAGAGAGAGACAAAGTATGAACGGGGGAGGGTCAGAGAGAGGGAGACACAGAATCTGAAACAGGCTCCAGGCTCTGAGCTGTCAGCACAGAGCCTAACGCAGGGCTTGAACTCACGGACCGCGAGATCATGACCTGAGCCGAAGTCGGCCACTTAACCAACTGAGCCACGCAGGCGCCCCCAAATTTTTTAAAAAGTAACTGTTAGCTTCTTTTTAAAATTACTTTTAGTATAAGCAGCATTAGAAATGAGGATCTTGATGAAGAATTTCTGCTTTCTATCAAAAAGAATGAAATCTTGCCATTTGCAACCACTTGAATGGAACAAGAGGGTATTATGCTAAGCAAAAGTAGAGAAAGATAAATATATGAATTCACCCATATGAGGATTTTAAGATACAAAACAGGTGAACATAAGGGAAGGGAAGCAAAAGTAATATAAAAACAGGGAGGGGGACAAAACAGAAGAGACTCTTAAATATGGAGAACCAACAGAGGGTTGCTGGAGGGGTGGTGGGAGAGGGGGATGGGCTACAAGGGTAAGGGCATTAAGGAATCCACGCCTGAAATCATTGTTGC
Organism: Herpailurus yagouaroundi; assembly: GCF_014898765.1. NCBI lineage: Eukaryota > Metazoa > Chordata > Mammalia > Carnivora > Felidae > Herpailurus > Herpailurus yagouaroundi. The sequence goes on from NW_024412391.1 coordinate 81,553,624, forward strand.
ACCATATGGTAACTAATTTGGATGTAAATTAAAAAATAATTATTAATACAAAAATTGCCAAATGATCATTGCCAATAATCACTGCTGCAGCTTCAATTTGAATCCTGAAATTATGCATTTGTGACTTGCTTATATGCTTGAACTTACCTGCTTTTGTGCTGAAAGTTTTTTTTTTTTATGCTTAACCATTAACTGCTCCAAAATAGCAAAGTTTTTACTATGCTCTTTAGCAGTATGGTCAGAGTTTACTCTAAATCTTTAAGTGGGAGTCTTTCTATTTTGGCCACAATATGTGCATATTACCTTAATAACAGTATTATAGATCAGGAGTTGCCAAAACTCCACTTTTTCCTTTCATGTAAGTTTTAAAGATTTTTTAAAGCAATTGATTTTGTAGAGCAGTCAAAGGCAGTTTGCTAATATCTATCCATTTTACATGCATTTACCCTTTTGTTGAGCATTTCTGTCTCCAGGGATGCATGCTGTAGAAATACTACCATGTATTTAGAGAGGATATATTGAAGGGTGTACAAGTGCAGTGATACCTTTAACAGTGAAAAATAGAAATAAATGTCCCCTGGGGCGCCTGGGTAGCTCAGTCAGTTGAGCATCTTGATTTTGGCTCAGGTTATGATCCCAGGGTCTTGGATTGAACCCCATGTCAGGCTCCCCACTGAGCGTGGAGCCTGCTGAAGGTATTCTCTCTCTCTCTCTCTCTCTCTCTCTCTCTCTCT
>NW_024412391.1:81554367-81567554 GCF_014898765.1 Herpailurus yagouaroundi
TCTCTCTCTCTAAAATAAAAAATAACTTTAAAAAAACCCCAAATATCCACAAATAGGGAAATTGTTAAATAAACCATATACATTTATATAATGAAGTAAGCAGTTATTACCAAAAATAGGGTAGATACACATTGACACTGAAAGATGGACAAAGCAAATTGTGAAAAAACAAACAGTATATTAGAAACAATTTAGAGGGAGATACATAGCATCCTAAGGTTTGTGTTTGAGGTTTTAAGTTTGAAGGTTTGAAGTTCGAAGACATGGTCTTTCACTTTCTTATGTACTTATATATTTAAGTTTTATGCAATGAGAATGTGTTGATTTTAAATTTAAAAGACGTTTCTTTTTTAAAAGAAGGAGGAAATTTTTAAAATAACACCATAGACATTAGATGAGTATTGATTTTCAAAGTATTCGGAACATTTTGGAGGCTCTTCTTCTGTAATTTCCTCCAGAACCGTGGAACAACCTCAGTTTGTGCCTCCTTCTCTACTGGTTCTAGAATCCTGGATCTCACGGCAGCAGCCACTTAGAGCTAAATTGAGACTTTGTGCAGGGGAGTGAGTTGGGGGTGGGTGGGAAGACTATGTCAAGAAGCTGTCAACTATAGAAATAAGACAACTAGAGTGTAACTGCATTAAGAAGTCTTTAAACCATGAAGAGTGCAAACAGTACTAACTTCTAAGGGCAAGTTTTGGATAAGAGGTAGGATAAGGGGTATCATGAAAAAAATCATCTCAAATGGTGGCCACGGTAAGAATAAAGGCACAGAAACAAATCATGTTTTGTGTGTGCCAGGGAGAAATTAATTTCATTGTGAATTAGCCTCAGGAGTAGTTTCACTGCTACATTGATCAATAAATAGGTATTACCAGGAATAAGGTTCAGGAGGATTGATATGAGTAAAGAAGTTGGCAAAGTGATATATGTAAAATGCTAGGCCAGAGAGCTCACAGGTCAATCACAGTGCGTGAGTTGTTAGTCTCAGTTGTATCAGTTGTTGGTCAGGTTATCGTCACTTAACCATTATGGACCAGAACTGCTGATCTTACTCTACCACAGGTTGCTGCTTCTATTTTTTCATAAGTAAATCTTGGTTCATTGTGAGGTTTCTTATTTCTTAACTTTACTGATACTTTCCAAGTCTTCATTACATCTTGGCACACTAACACATACATACAGTTTTGAACATTGAAATGTATATTTCACTTTCACATTCGGGGCCACATGGATTCATTGTGTTCTTGGTTCTGTTTAAATTATTTCTGCTACTTTTCTCCACCCCTGTGCCTAGTGTCCCTGGTGCCATTGAGTATTCAAATAATGTTTACTCTCTGATAACCTTTTTAATTTTTGTTTATTTTTGAGAGAGAGAGAGAGAGAGAGAGACAGAGTGAGAACGGGGGAGGGGCAGAGAGAGAGGGAGACACAGAATTTGAAGCAGGCTCCAGGCTATGAGCTGTCAGCACAGAGCCCAATGTGGAGCTCAAACCCACGAACTGTGAGATCATGACCCAAGCCAAAGTGGGATCCTTAACCACCTGAGCCACCCAGGTGCCCCTCTGATAATTTTTTTTTTTTTTTAATGATAGGGAAACTATTTGAATTTGGGAGGTGAGACATTTATGTATTTATGTATTTATTTAGGATTATTTAAAATTTTTTTTTAATGTTTATTTATTTTTGGAGAGAGAGAGACAGAGCATGAGCAGGGGAGGGACAGAGAGAGAGGGAGACACAGAATCTGAAGCAGGCTCCAGGCTCTGAGCTGTCAGCACAGAGCCAGACGCGGGGCTCAACCTCACAGACATAGAGATCATGACCTGAGCCGAAGTCAGACGCTCAACCAACTGAGCCACTCAGGCGCCCGGAGACATTGATTTTTTAAAAAGTCTGGTTAAGATACAGAACCTAGATAGGATATATCTTATCCACAGGTGTCTGCCTACTATAAAAAGACATTTGTATAGCAATAAAATAAATGCTTATAATTTTAAATTGATTGAACAGAACAAAAATGAATGGAATTCTCTTTGATGCAACTTTTCCCCCTCCAGACCAGAATCTGTAGAAGCTAGCCCTGTGGTAGTTGAGAAATCCAACAGTTATCCCCACCAGTTGTATACCAGCAGCTCGCATCATTCACACAGTTACATCGGTTTGCCCTATGCGGTAAGTGTCAAATGTTTCTCTGGAAGGGTATTTTTTATACCTAGAGACTGAAAGTAGATGTTTGTAGTAATTGTGCCTAAAAAGAAAACATTTAAAAATCCATACTTATATTATCTAAACAATTAGGTATATAATTTATAGTTTAATTTTTTATTGCTCTAACTATATTTATTCAAAGGATTAAAATTCTATTAGAGGTATTCCCTAGAAGTTTTGCTATTACTATTATTATTATTATTTTGTATTTTATACTGTTAATAGTGTGGTATTCTAATTCTTTACCTCCTCTATAAAAAAGCCAGAGATAGAACTGTATTGTATTACCTACTGTTGGTTCTAAATTATATAATAATTTTATTGTAAATTATATAATTACCATTTTTTGAGCACTTATGTGCCAGGCTTTGTGCTAAACTTTTTTTTTTTTTTTTTTTTTTTGCATGCTCATAGTGAGGGAGGGACAGAGAGAGAAAGGGAGGGAGAGAATCCCAAGCAGGCTCTGCACTGTCAGCACAGAACCATGAGATTATGACCTGAGTTGAGATCAAGAGTCAGATGCTTGAACGACTGAGCCACCCAGGTCCCCCTGTGCTAAACATTTTTACATATATTATCTCATTTGATCTTCAAAACCAACCTTATGAGATGGGCATAATTTTCATCCCCATTTCATAGCTGAGAAAATGAGGCTTACCTAAATTAACTTGTTCAGTGTTGCATAGCTAATAAGAGGCAGAGGTTACATTGAAAAGTTGAAGAACTGGACATATTCGTGATATTATCCAGATACAATTGTGAGGGATTTTTGCCACTGGGACCAGCATAAAAACCAATTCCTAAAAAATCTTCTGTTATATACTTAATAATGATAATAAGTCTTTTGTGGTTGTTTTTGTTATTCTTGAGCCTCCACATTCCACATTCCTGAGGTTGTTTTTTTTTTTTTTACCCTTCACATTGTGTGCCTGCCTCTATCTTGAAGGTGGAGCTCTATGTCCATAGGACTGTGAGGATGTCTTTTGATTAGGGAGGTGAGGGCATGGAGTTTAAGGGAAGTCATTGTGCAGGTGACTGAGGTAGACTGACGTTTTCACTTACTAGTATGGTTTAATTTATAGCTTTACCAAGTTGTTATTTTAAAGGTATTAAGGAAGAAATAGGCCAACTTCATATTTCTTGAATATTCAAATTAAGGACGGAATTTTATTTTAGTTACTTAGTTTATATTGTTGCTGAAATTATATATATTGTGCTGTATTTGTGTTCATTTATCCAGGACCATAATTATGGTGCTCGTCCTCCTCCAACACCTCCGGCTTCCCCTCCTCCATCAGTTCTTATTAGCAAAAATGAAGTAGGCATATTTACCACTCCTAACTTTGATGAAACTTCCAGTGCTACTACAATCAGCACATCTGAGGATGGAAGTTATGGTACTGATGTAACCAGGTGCATATGTGGTTTTACACATGATGATGGATACATGATCTGTTGTGACAAATGCAGGTAAAATATTTTACACCATTAGTTTACTTTTCTTGAATGCTGCTAACCTTTGATTGTTAACCTTGGAAAAGATAAAGTCACTTTTGAAGGAATTGATGAATGTGGTTTTTAAGTGAGACTTCTGCTGTTATCAGTGCAGTTTATTTTGTTCCTAGAAAAAGCCCCTATGGGAAAGAAGCTCTCTTAGAGTTTATCAGAAATCATTGTTAATTGCATAATAGGCATTCAGTTCTGAACTTTATTCATGTAGGATCACATCTCTGTTTTTGCTCATTCAGTAATAATACAGCTACATACAGTGGTAGACAAGATAGAAAAATGAGCCCTGCGAATTTCCTTTGGAGTTATTTGTGCTGTGTAGTCACTGTGATTTTCCAGTTTGGGGGAATTATACATTTTGATTGATGTTTGTTTGACTTGACTCTCTCACCTCCTTTTGACTTGAACCTTGCAGCACTCTGGAGTCTCCTTGAACCAGAACCACAGTCTCCCCTCCCCCAACCCTGGTTCAACCACCAAGAAAGGCCTCCTCCCCTAGAGAAGGTGTGATTGGGACAGAAAGTGGGGTTTTATTTTTGTTTTTGTTTTTTTGGGGGGTGAGGGAGTTGGGGAGGATGGAGAGGGAATAGGATTTCAGCCTGAAAGTTACTGAGTCCGTCCCCTGCACAGAGTGGGAAGCAGAGTATTTAAGCAGTGCACTGTAGTGGGTAAGAAAGTTTGGTAGCTTTACACAATTTCCTGGGTCATATCTTTATGGCATAGCTTCATTATTTGATTTGAAATAGTATAGTGTATACCCATATTTGAACGTGAGTGTAAAAATACATCTTAGAGCCAAATATAAATTACTTTGCATTATTTGTAATATTGTTCTCATTTATTAGGTGGTTAGGAGTTGGATGTTATTGATATAAACATGCATGTAGGGTTATATTTTAAAAAGATGATTTACCTTTGCCAAAAGGGGGGAAGATTAGTCTTAATTTGGAAGGTAAAATTTGATATTTTTATGTAAAAATGTGAAGTTTTGAGTAAATTTTTATAAAAATATATTGATATCTTTTCACATTTAAAAATAAATACTCATTATCTGTGACATATCATTACTATGAACAATCACTTCAGTAAATTTACTCAGGAGGTAAATTAAAAAAACTAAAAAAATATCTTCAGTGATAAATTCTTTTCTTTATTATTTTTTAAATAACTACCTGATAGAAAATCTCAGTTCATATTTTAACTGATCACATAATATAGCTTTCTCTTAGCTGATCTTGTCTAATGTGATAAATTACATACATTTGGCAGCGTTTCCATTTTAATGCATAATATGAATATTGTTTTCTTTCTATTTAATTACAGTGATCTAGATATAATACAGAATTATCTTTGTTAGAAAATAGTGAAATAGTCCTTAGGATTTATACTATCTACAAATTCTTAAAGGACCAGTTCACAGTTTTTGGATTGTTCAAAGTGTTTGCTTCTCAGCAACTGCTGTTATGAATCTATTTTTTGTGGTTTTATTTTTCTACTGCTTAATCTGTAAAATATTGTACAACTTAATGTTTTTTCCTTTCTTCTTGTTCTGTATTGCCTCTATGTATTTCCATGTACCTACTGCCTTTAATCTCCTCTTTCAAGTTTGGCATCTAGATCCCTGATCATTTATTCATTTTCTAGTTTGGTTTCTTCTGTTTTCTGCATGACATTACTACTTACCACCCAAATTTAATTTAGTTTGTTATTCTAGCCCTCCTGTCTGGTGTTCTGCTTTTCTCACTTTTCTCCCCACATCTTTGATATATATTCCATTACCTTCCACTTTCTACCACTTCTTTTCCCAACATCCTCAGTTAAGTGAAGAACAATACAATAGCAGGTAAATCAGTAGGGATATATTAGAAGTTGCTGAATATTATGTAAAAAGTAATTAAGACTATTTTTAGGAACAGGTGTGTGTGTGTGTGTGTGTGTGTACATGCACACACATATATATATATCTGGACCAATTAAAATCTTGGCAACAAAATAATAGTAATAAATTGAAAAGTTGCCTCATGCTGGTCCATGTATTCCATAAGAATAATTTGAGGACAGAATAGGTTTAATCCCTACCCTCATAGAATATATCTTGGATTCTTTATATCTTCCCTGCCACGTTCTAGTTCTGTCCTTTAACGCAAGTTTGGAATGTTGGAAAACCCTCTTAATTGTTTTTTCTACTTTCATTTTCTTCTTTGAATTCAGACACTTTATATCATCAAAACACATCTAGTTTTACATGTTGCTAGTTGGAGGAAATCTACACACATCCTGATGTTCCAACGCCTATATAATCTGACTGTACCATACTAACCCAATTCTACCTCCTCTGTATTTCTCAAAATGAAAATTCCCCTTCATATAGTTTAACTGTCTTCTGTCCATTGCTCGTCATATCTGTCTACTTGAGAAAAAACTGCTATGATGATATCTTTTCTTCCTAACTCTCAAATGAGGTTTTATTCAAGTCCATCATTCTCCAGGGTGCTTTTCCCCATTAACGTCAGGGAGTGTGGACATCTTTACTTTGTGACTTTTGATAATATTTGTAATGTATACCTTTCACATTTTAAAGTTACATTTGCTTCAGAAATATCTATATATCTATATATCTATATTTTGTCCTCTTTGCATCTCAAAGTTTTATCTCCCCAAGGACATATTTCTGTGAATTCCTCACAGCACCTTTTACAGTGTTAAACACAAAGTGGGCACTTACTAAGTGATAGTCAAATAGAATATCAGGTCTTAATTTATGGATGATTCTATGAATATTTTATATTTTGCTTTTTTTTTTTTTAAGCGTTTGGCAACATATTGACTGCATGGGGATTGACAGGCAGCATATTCCTGATACATACTTATGTGAACGTTGTCAGCCTAGGTAAGTTGTGCATACTTATAAGATTGCCAGTAAATACACTGAAATAATCTTTAGTTATTAGAAGTTTATGAATTCTGGATTAAACAATTAATGGATTACTATGTTTCATCAATTCTAAGATATACTTTTAATTTTCATATTTATTTTATTTTATTTTTTTGTATTTTGACATCTCTAAAATCAGGAAGAATGTTTTCATTGATAATATGTCATGGTTTACTTTGTAGCATTTTTCTTTTACTTTATCAATAATGCATAAAATAATAGCACATCTTTTAAGTGATGGCATTTTTTTTCACTGAAATGCACTATGTTCAACAGTTACTAGAAGAACATTTCCTTAGCTTATAAAGAATTTTGTAGGTCTATACAATCATTCCATCACCCTGCTTCAACAATTTTCAACAGTCTTTTTCATTTATACTGTCATGTGTTTCTTTTCTCCTTCACATATTTTAATGCAAATCCCAGATATATTTCATTCATATATATCTGTGTGTATTTCAGTATACAGTACACTAAAACCTTGGATTGCAAGTAACTTGTTATGTGAGTATTGTGCAAGACAAGTGAACATTTATTTCTAATAAATTTTAACTGGATAAACGAGTGATGTCTTGCAATGTGAGTAGTACATGATGTTGTATGTCACATGATCACAACTGAGCCAGTGGTTCTTGAAATTCCTTTTGATATACAAGTTCTCTGGATTACAAGCATGTTTCCAGAACGAATTGTGCTCACAAACCAAGGTTTTACTATATATGTATATGTATTTAAACATGCATATACATGTATAAATATATACACATTTAAATACATATATAATTATGTATATTTATTAAATATATGTATAATTTGTAAAAGAAATAAAAAAAAACCAAAACCATTATTGTATATGCAACAAAATGTATTATCATCCAGTCGCTGTTAGAATATTGATTGGTTAATATACATCTATTCAGTCTCTAGTCATCTAAACCTCCTTTCATTACTCCCCTAACTTTGGCCTCTCCTTTGCAGTGTGTTTCTTTAAGGAACTGAATTGTTTATCCCGATTTGTTTGCTAATTGCATTATCATGCTATAACAAGTTACTCTGTCCTTTGTATTTCTGTAAGTAAGTGTGTGATCAGATTGTAGGTTCAGTTTTTGTTGTTAAAGTTTATTTATTTTGAGAGAGATAGCAAGCGCCCAGAAAGAGCATGAGCAGGGGTGGGGAATTGGGGGTAGGGGGCAGAGAGAGAAGAAGAGAGAATCCCAAACAGGCTCCATGCTGACAGTGTGGGGTTTTGAAACTATGATGTGGAGCTTGAACCCATGAATCATGAGATCATGACCTAAGCTGAAATCAAGAATTGGATGCTTAACTGACTTAGCCACCTAGGCACTGGTCAATTTTTTTTTTTTTTTTTTGGTAAGAATATTGTAAGAATATTTCATAGACTGCTTCATCAGGTGACACATCATATCTGGTTGTCTCTACAATAGGACCTATTGGTAGTCATTATTTAGACCCATTAATTTATTAGGGGTTGCAAGTTAGGGCCATGTTAATATATTTTTTTTTAATGCTTTTTTAATTTTTGGAAGAGCGTGCGTGAGTGGGGGAGCGACAGAGAGAGAGTGAGAAACAGACTCCAAAGCAGGCCCTAGGCTCTGAACTGTCAGCACAGAGCCCAATGCAGGGCTCGACTCATGAACTCAATGTGAGATCATGATCTGAGCCGAAGTCAGATGCTTAACTGACTGAGCCACCTAAGTGCCCCAATGCTATGTTAATCTTATTGCTTATGACTTATTAGCTCAAATATGTCTATAGAAACAAACTTTCCCATATTAACTGTTTAGTTCTTTTAAGGTATACAGTTGACCCTTGAACAGCGTAGTTATGATCTGTGCAAGTCCACTTATATTTGGGTTTTTTTGATATAGTACTGTAAGTTTATTTTTTATGACTTTGTTTTTTTATTTTTTCAAAATGTTTACTTTTGAGAGAGAAAGAGAAAGAGAGAGAGCACAAGTCGGGAAGGGGCAGAGAGAGAGGGAGACATGAAATCCGAAGTAGGCTCCAGGCTCTGCACTGTCAGCACAGAGCCTGACGCGGGGCTCAGAGTCATGAACCATGAGATCATAACCTGAGCCAAAGTTAGATGCTTAACTGACTAAGTCACCTAGATGCTCCTTTTTATGACTTTCTTAATTATGTTTTTCTGTGGCTCACTAATACATATGCTCACTAACACATAATACATATGCATACATGTATTCACTAATACGTATGGATACCAAATATGTGTTAATCAACTGTTTATGTTATCAGTAGGCTTACAGTTTTAATTTTTTGGAAAGTCAAAAGTTATATGTGAATTTTTGGCTGCAAGTGTCATTATGAACTCAAGTATTTAAACATAATGGATGTCAGTCTGCTGCAGTTATTATTCGTATTGATATTTAAATTTTGTCTAGTTTTCGTCGGTGGAAACTTGACAGCTTGACTCTTGAGCCCTTTTGACAGTATCCTAGTGGTACTTGATAAGTGTTCGTGCTGTCTGGCATAACAAGATGTCTCGAGTTTGTATTATACTTCTGTGCCCCTGAGGATTGGTTTTCAGGACTAGAATCTGAGCTAGCATGCTCTTTCTACTGGATTGGTTACTGTTCCTAGGTCTTTTTGGCAGACAAAGCTAGGAAATATGTTTTGTGTGTTTATTTTTAAGATAAAATACATGAGTTTATGCAGATAATTGCAGTTTAAATTAAGGAATACAAGGTTTTCATCTAGTCTTTTCTATATACTGTTTATATCTCCTTTGATCTTCATTCTCAACAACAGACAGTAACATAATTAGAATTTTACCAGTTTACTCAGTTGCTTTATTTCATAGAAAAATGCAAGAATCTCAGAGTAACAATATCAACGACTAGCACCAACAATATGATTATGTAAAGGTTTATTTTTATTTATTTATTAAAAAATTTTTTTTAATGTTTTTATTTATTTTTGAGACAGAAAGAGACAGAACATGAGCAGGAGGTGGGCAGAGAGAGAGGGAGACACAGAATCTGAAGCAGGCTCCAGGCTCTGAGCAGTCAGCTCAGAGCCTGACACGGGGCTCAGACTCACAGACCGTAAGATCATGACCTGAGCCGAAGTCGGACGCCCAACTGACTGAGCCGCCCAGGCGCCCCTATTTATTTATTTTTAAAGTAATTTCTACACCCAACTTAGGGCTTGGACTCATGACCCTGAGATGAAGAGTCGCATGCTCTACTGACCGAGCCAGACAGGTACCCCTATGTAAAACAGGTTAGAACTTTTTTTCCCCTTAAGATATGTTGTTCCACAAGGAACGTATGGTTGTGTTCAAAGTCCCTTAAAAGAATTTCACTGTGTGGTTAAAACACCATCTGGATGCACACTTACACACTTACGTTGATGAGGTTCTTTTATTTTTGATTTTTTTTTAATATTTATTTTTGAGAGAGAGAGCAAGCTTGCAGGGGAAGGGCAGAGAGAGAGGGAGAGGGAGACGGAGAATCTCAAGGCTCTGTGCTGACAAGAGTCGTGGGACTCAAACTTAGGAATTGCAAGATCATGACCTAAGCCAAAATCAAGAGTCAGACATTTCACTGACTGAGCCATCCAGGTACCCCTTATTTTTTAAAATTAAACTTTTAATTTTGAGTTAGAGTGTCACATAAATAGTCAGGAAATAATAAAGATTCTGTGTATCTTTTACCCAGTTCCCCCCAGTGGTAACATGTTGCAAAACTATTAATGCAGTATTATAGCTAGAATATTTAGTTGGTCTAGTCAAGATACAAAACATTTCTATGGCCAGTATCCATCACATTGCTTTTTCAGCTGCATCCACCTCCCACCTTTTCCACCTCTCCCATCTCCCCCATTCCTGGCCTTTGGCAGCTCTGTTGCTATAATCTGTACTCCATGACTATAATTTTCTCCTTTCAAGAATGTTATATAAATGGAATCATACAGTATGTGACCTTGGGGTGGGCTTTTTTTTTACTCCGCATGATTCTCTGGAGAGCCAGCCAGTTTTTGCATATATCAGTCTTCCTTCCTTCCTTCCTTCCTTCCTTCCTCCCTCCCTCCCTCCCTCCCTCCCTCCCTCCCCCTTTCCCTCCCTTCCCCTTTCCCTCCCTTCTTTCTTTCTATGCTTGTTTATTTTGAGAGAGAGAGAGAGTGGGGGAGGGGCAGAGAGAGGGGGACAGAGGACCCCAAGTGGGCTCTGTTCTGACAGCAGACAGTCCAAATTGGGGCTTGAACTCACAAACTGAGATCATGACCTGAACGGAAGTTAGACGCCTAACCGACTGAGCTACCCAGGTACCCCGATATTTCATTCTTTCTTTTTGCTATGTAGTGTTCTATGATATATATGTATCACAGTTTATTTAACCATTCACCTGTTGGACATTTTTTTGGCTATTACAGAAAAGTTGCTATGAACATCTGTGTACAGGTTTTGGTATGAATGTAAGTTTATTTTCTTTGGGATAAATGCCCAAGAGTGCAATTGCTCAGTCACATGGTAGTTGTGTTTAGTTTTTTAAAAAAATTATCCAGCTATATTGCAGAGCAGTTGTACCATTTTATATTCCTACCAGAAATGTAGGAGGAATCTAGTTATTTTTAGGATTGCTTTTTATACTTTGTTTTTATAATTATATACTTACATGATTATGTAAGAAGTAGTCCCATTATTTTGAAGTTAAATTTTAAAACAAAGTATATTCAGATAAGTTGAACTTTCTATCCCTGAAGTAACATAAAAAATAGATTATTCTTTCCATTGTTTCCTTATTAGAAACAGGTGTGTATATACATCTTTGTATTCCTTTCTTATTTAGGTAAGCGATAGTATATTACAGAATTTTGCCACATTTCCTTTTTTCTCTTAAAAATATCTGCTAAAGGGGCGCCTGGGTGGCGCAGTTGGTTGAGCGTCCGACTTCGGCTCAGGTCACGATCTCACGATCCGTGAGTTTGAGCCCCGCGTCGGGCTCTGGGCTGATGGCTCAGAGCCTGGAGCCTGCTTCCGATTCTGTGTCTCCCTCTGTCTCTGCCCCTCCCCCGTTCATGCTCTGTCTCTCTCTGTCTCAAAAATAAATAAAAAACGTTAAAAAAAATTAAAAAAAAGTATCTGCTAAAGATCACTTCATAGAAGTATATAGAAATTGGCTCATTTTTTTCTGTTGCTTCAAGGTGCTTCATCTTTTTCATGGAATAGTGTATTCAACCAGTCTCATTAGAGTGGACATTGTTTCCAGTCTTTTGTAATTGCAAATAGAAGTAGGCGTGTTCAGTAAAAGGGTAAATGTATAATATATGCATAAAATTTTTGTCCGATATTGCTGAATTCTCCTCCAATATGAGCTGTACAGTTTTGAATTCCTACCAGTGATGGATAAGCATGCCTGTTTTCCCAGGGCTTACAATAGTGTCTGACAGACTTGGATTTTTCCCAGTTTAACTAGATTCAAAATGGTAATCGCAATGTTACACTTTGCATTGCTTTTTTATGAGTGAGGTTTTACTATGTGATTTTGTTTTACTTTATGATAGTTACTAGCCTTTTGCCAAATAGTTTTTGCTGGGGTAAATATCTATTGATAAATTCAGTTAAGAACTGGTTTAAAACTGGTCATTAGGGAGGGTAGTTTATTGAGTGATACTTACTTATTATTCTGTGATAATCAGTAATGTTAGTTATAGTTATATGTCCTAGTAGACATTAAGACAAGTCTGTTACTGAATTGTAGATATTTTAGTCTAGAGCCCTTATTCTCTCATCTAAGAAAAATATCTAGTCTTATTTGACCTATAGGCTAATAGGTTTCGACAGTGAAAATGTTGGTGGGAAATATAAAACAGTTCCTATGCATGATGCAGTTCATGTGTGGGGAGTTAATGAAATATTTTACTTTTTTCTTTAAGTTTTTATTTAAATTCCAGTTAAGATCCAGTGTTCTGTTCATTTCAGATATATTATGTGTTTAACATGTCCATACAACACACAGTGCTAGCACATCACAAGTGCACTTTTTAATCCCCATCCCCCACACACACACCTCCCCTCTAGTGTATTTTTAATTGTTAAAAGTTCAGTGTGTATTATTATTTCAAAAGTGGAAATAATTTTAGGCTGGTAATAATTCAAATAGATCCTAAATCAGTGGTGTGCTTTTAAGAAATTTATTTTGGTTATTGTAAACATTCTTTTTTTTTTTTTTTTCAGACTTTTTGCTCTAAAATTTTTAAATTTTTGATTTATTTTTGAGAGAGAGAGAGATACTGAGCATGAGTTGGGGAGGGGCAGAGAGTGAGGGAGACACAGAATCCGAAGCAGGCTCTGGGCTCTGAGCTGTCAGTATAGAGCCCAGCGCAAGGCTTGAACTCACAAGCTGTGAGATCATAATTTGAGCCCAAGTCCACTTATCCGACTGAGCCATCCAGGTGCCCCCAGACATTTTGCTTTAAACATTCAATTTGGAAAAAAAAAAAAAAAAGGTACTAGCTTCCTAAGTAAAAAGTTATTTATTTTTTTTTT
>NW_024412391.1:81567654-81608868 GCF_014898765.1 Herpailurus yagouaroundi
TTTTTTTTTTTTTTTTTTTTTTTAACATTTCAACGTTTATTTATTTTTGGGACAGAGAGAGACAGAGCATGAACGGGGGAGGGGCAGAGAGAGAGGGAGACAAAGAATCGGAAACAGGCTCCAGGCTCTGAGCCATCGGGCCAGAGCCTGACGCGGGGCTCGAACTCCCGGACCACGAGATCGTGACCTGGCTGAAGTCGGACGCTTAACCGACTGCGCCACCCAGGCGCCCCAAAAAGTTATTTTCTTAAAAGCACAACAGTGTCACTTACCTGGCATCTACTGCTAATTATGCTAGATCAAACCTGAAGCAAGGGAAAAAATACACATATTTTATACTGTTTGTTTTTCAGTAAGAACATTAGAGAAATTGTAAAGTTTATCACATTTAAAATCAATCTGCTTTATATCTAAATTTATGAAAGTTTGAGGAATAATCATGTTAATATTTTAATGCAGGAGTTTGGATAAAGAGAGGGCAGTGCTACTACAGCGCCGGAAAAGGGAAAATATGTCAGGTGGGTGAAGAGGATCTATGCTAAATTAAAATTAGTGTGATTGAGAAAATGAGTGGTCTGCATGTTTCAGTTGGATATAAACACCTTACCAGTCAATGTTGGTTGTACATACAACTTGCAATCTCAGGTATAGATTTTAAGTAGTCTTTTTTACAGATTATAGAATGTACTTATTTTAGAAAATGTGGAAATTAGAGGAAAATAAAAATTTTAAATCCTCATTTTTGTACAAAGGTAACAGCTTTAAAGAAGTATTAAAATATGTTTGCTTTTCAGAGAGATGGTGATCCATTAATCATATGGAATAGTATTTCATTTTGAGGAATAGATTTTAGCAGTATAACTGTGCTACAACTTTTATTTTGGCTTACGACAACACCAGTACAACTGGTTTTGAATAATCATAGTTTACTGAACTGTTTGATGGACATTTAGGTTGTTTCCAGTGTTTTTTGTTTTGTTTCGTTTCATTTTTGTTACTACAAATAGTACTGTCAATGAAACCCTCCCAGACAAGTTTTTTTTTTGTTTTTTTTTTTGGTGGCCTTTTTTTTTGTGTGTGTATTTTTGTTCATTTTATCTTTGGATACACACCTAGAAAAAGTTTATTAGGTGAAAGAGTAAGTATATGTAGAATTTTGTTAGATATGGTTAAATTTCCCTTCATAGGGAATTTTGAATTACCACTGGCTATTTATGCAAGTGCCCTTTTCCCATAGTCACACTACCTCAGTGTGTTGTCAGACTTTTGTATCCTTTCTAATTTAATGTATGAGAAAAGGTATTTGTAGTATGCATTTAAATGTATCTTACTATGAGTGAACTGAGGAAGTAGAAAAAAGTGTATTCTTCAGAATGATGGGAGATACGGCAGCTTGTCTTGTAGAATGCTGTTTGATTTTTCATTTTGTTCAAGATAGTGTTACAAGTATAGTAATTTTTATTTTGCCTTGGAAGATGGTGATACCAGTGCAACTGAGAGTGGTGATGAGGTTCCTGTGGAATTATATACTGCATTTCAGCATACCCCAACATCGATTACTTTAACTGCTTCAAGAGTTTCCAAGGTTAATGATAAAAGAAGGAAAAAAAGTGGGGAGAAAGAACAAAACATTTCAAAGTGTAAAAAAGTAAGTTTTTCCTTTTTTTAGTTATGTAGACAGGAAGTGATGGGAACTGTGTTTTACAGGAAAGGCAGGTGAGTAATGGATGGTAGCTAGAAAAGGTTGCAGAATCTAAGTTTTTTAAAACTCATTTTACAATTTTAATATGTTTTAAAGATTGAAGTGTAATAGATAAATGTTGGCATACTGATTTGAAATCACTAATGAGACTAGTCATAGAAAGGCGAAAGCTAAAATAAAATAGAAAAAAATTGCTGTTTTAGACAAAAAATAACAATCCTAAATTTTTAATAGCTTATGAACAAGGTAAAAGAGCATATGATAATTGTGAATAATTGTTTATAGCTGTTCTTCTCTGAATCGTGTGTAATTTTAATAAACCTCCATATTTAATGAATTTCTTATCATGTAGACTTCTTTTACTTAAGTCTTATGTGATGAATTATCCCAAGGATTTAATGGCACAAAACCATTTCTAAGCCACTTTTTCACTAAATTTATTATTATTGGTCCTGAAGATTTTTCTCTTATAAGGTAAAAAAAAATACTTTTCACGAGAACTATATTGCTATTATAGAGTGAAATTATTCCTAGATATAAAATCAGGTTTTTCCAAAGAAAGCATTTTTTTTTCCTTGAGTAATTCTTCAAGATATTGTTTGGTTATTTAATAGGCAGCAGGTACTTTTCAGTTTCTCATTTCACCACCATTTAAGCTTGACTGTAGCAGTCTTCACAGACGAGGTCCCTCTCCAGTTCTGCTACACTTTTTCCTGTATATTATCCATTCTTATAACCAAATTCTACCTGCACTTTCTGGGTGGTTTTTGTTTATTTATTTTTTTAAAGTAAGCTCTGTATCCAACATGGGGTTTGAACTCATGACCCTGAGATCAAAAGTCATATGCCCTACCCACTGAGCCTGCCAGGTGTCCCACCAGGTGTCATCTTTGGTTATGCTGTTCTCTTCACCATTTAGGATATTCTCATCTCTGTCTTTTAAACCCTTATTATACTCTCAAGTACTGCTTCCTCCATGAAACTTGCTTTTCTCCTATCAAATATGATCATCTTTCTTTGCATCTCATTATGTCACTTGAACCTTTTATTATAGCACTTGTAACAACATTTTGTCTTTTTTCATTGTTATGTCCCTTATTTCAGATTGTAATTTACACAAAGAGAGAGAGAGATTGTCTATTAAATGCCTTTTATAATTTAGGAATTCACATATTATAGGTATTGACATACCTTTTTCATATCATGCTTTCAAATTAGGCTTTCCTGTTTATTGTTACTTGGAAATTGTATCCTTGCATATTTGTTTTAGGTCATTTGGTTTAAAAAATCTATTTTTTGAATAAAGCATAGATTTTGCACTTTTTCTGGGGGGAATTACTTGTCCCTATTTAAAATGAATCAGTCCTGGGTCTTGGAGTGTGACATACTTGTTTCAGAATATTGCTGTGTATTTAAAAAGAGATTTTTGTCTTAGGTTGTTAGTAAAAATTGACAAGAATTAGAAAAAAAAAATCAAGGAACTGGGTATAAAAGATCTGGTTTTCCCACTTAGATCTTGCCCACTGTTAAGGTTTTACTATTATTTGAGGGGTGACATGTAGTATATATATAAAACAAAAGAATATATACAGTTTTGCTTTTTTTTTTTTTCCAGCCTATTGTTATGGCTAATTGTTAAAAATTTGAAAGGAGTTTACAATAGATGTTCTGGATAGAGGAAAGTTTTTATTTTATTTTTATTTTTATTTTATTTGTTTATTTTTGAGAGAGAAGGCGTGAGCAGGGGAGGGGCAGAGAGAGAGGGAGACACAGAATCCAAAACAGATTCCAGGCTCTGAGCTGTCAGCACACAGCCCGACGTTGGGCTCAAACCCACGAACCGTGAGATCTTGACCCGAGCTGGAGTTGGATGCTTGCTTAACTGACTGAGGCACCCAGGCACTCCAGATTTTTTTTTTTTTTTTTTTTTTTTTTAAGTAATCTCTATACCCAGTGTGGGGCTCAAACCCACAACCCCGAGATCAAGAGTTGCATGCTCTACCGACTGAGCCAGCCAGGTGTCTCTTTCATGTTTCTTTAGTACCAGGATTGTATTCCTTTCAGTTGTTCATCTGTCTGGGTACATTACTTCTCCAAAGTCCACCTAGCTCTTTGCCCATGTTTTATGTGACGTTTCACTGCCTTGTTTTTGCTGTTAGTAAATCTTGCTGACTTCCAACATATAGTCTACACACAAACTTAACACATATATTTGGGTCTATGTTGCTTACTCTTGGTTTATGTTTGTTAGTCTCCCTGGAGACTTTTTGGGTGAAGTGGTGAGGAAGATAGGAATTAAATGTTAAATACCACTTTGGGACCTGGCAGAGTAGTGGGCTGTCACTAAATTATTTATTAAATAAATACAACTCTCTTTGCCACAGTGCTTATTACTCAAATGCTCCTCTGTGCTCAAATATCACTTACTAGTTGACTATGAGAATTAAAGTAAATAACTTTATCACTCCCCAGACTTGTCTCATGACTTAAATAAAATTACTGTAATATTGTTAATACCCTTCCAATTTTAATCAGATATTTTCCCATGGTTGTAATAATTGAGCACACAAAAAATTTGAGATTTTTTCTAGCAGTATCATATACATATTCTCTTGTTCTTACATAGCCTGCATTATGGTTTTTGTTGTTATTGTTGTTGTTAATTTGACTATAGTTGACATACATTGTTACTTTGGTTTTAGATATACAAAGTCTGCATTCTATTTTTAATAGTAAAATAGTATGCTAGTAGGTGACTTTCCTTACTTAAACATTCACCCGGTTCTGGCTATATTTGCCAAGTTTTTTATTATTATGAGACTTCAATAAAATGCTTTACTGAACTGATTGATTATATCCAGTTTAAAAGAAAACTAACTCAGAATTTCATGTTATTTTAGGCCTTTCGTGAAGGATCTCGGAAGTCATCAAGAGTTAAGGTAAACAGGGGCACCTGGGTGGCTCAGTTAAGCATCTGACTCTTGATTTTGGCTCAGGTCATGATCTCACAGTCATGAGATTGAGCCCTGTGTGGAGCTCTGTGCTAAGCATGGAGCGTACTTGGGATTCTTTCTCCCTCCTTCTCTCTCTCTCTCTCTCTCTCTCTCTCTCTCTCTCTCTCTCTCTCCCTCCCTCCGTACCTCCCTGCTTTCTCTCTCTCTCTCTCTCTCTCTCTCTCAAAATAAATAAACATTAAAAAAAAATTCTTTTAAGAGTTAAGGTAAATTCATTATTTTTTTTTTAAATACATTAAATTTAAGTCCTTGTTCCAACTATCAGTTTTTCAGGAGCTTACTAAGTGGTTGCTTGTCCAAAACCTTTACTTTATGTTCTCTTCATTGCGTATCATCTCATTGCTTATTATCTTTACCAGAAGTGACACAATAGAGAATCCTAATTGGATTACTATGCCTCTCTTGGAGTTTATTAACACTGTTAAATCATTAAGTAAAAGGAGGTATATAAGTAATTCCTATTATCAAAATTTTGGATAATCTGAATTTCAGTAGATTATTGCATTCCATGTCTCCATACCACTTTGTATATTGGATATATGAATGCAAAATCACATTTAGAATTTGAAATTTTTCTTTTTTTTTTTGCATAGTTGGGGTTCTAGTGATTTAGTCAAGTCAGTTGTTATACTATAAAATCACCATAGAGGTATACAGAGTAGTCACTTGTACCTTGAATTAGCCTGTATCCTCAATTTTGTAGATGCCCTGATTTCTGAGAGTGGCAAGGATCCTCAGCTCTGCCTCCCACTAAAAGATAGGTATTGGATCACAGAGGTCAGCTGTATAGACTTACTATACAGCTTTCTAGGCTGTGTGGTTAAACGATAATGGGTTTCTTAAGTTGTCAGATATTAAAATAGTATGTGGGGAGCATGTTACAGTGTATCTTTTGTGCATGACAATTATTCATTATTTCACATTCTTGGAAAACAAATAAACAGCTGTCCAGTGATGATTACTGCATACGTTTGTAGTTCTTTCTCAAGAAAATATGTGGTGTCACTCAACACACAGCAAGCCCAAAGTTTCATAAAATGTTCCTTATATGTTAAAGTTGGGGATTATATACTTACTATATATTAAACTTGAATTTATGGGACATTATCTGACACAGTACAATCTGAAAAAGGTTTTGGATTAAGCTGGTGGAAACTGTTGATACTCTAAAGTTTTCCTTTCTTCCTTATTTATCCAGTCATTCCAATAGTAAGTTTAATTAAGAAGGAACATCTTTTACTTAAGTGAAATCTTTTCATTTATTTTGTAAAGAGATGAGGAAGTAAAATTTTAAAAATGCTTTGTGCATCTTTAAAGATATCTTTCCCTTAACTAAAAGATACCTCTTTAAGATTGTAACAGTTTCAGTTACTAATTCAATAGTATTTATAGGTTAAAGAGATATGGAAGAACTATCAAATATATACCAGATCAGTAGAGGGCTTGGGTGGAGGAGGACAGAAAAGACAAATTTTTAAAAATGGATTTCTTTAATAAATCTGAGGAAAGCCTTAATATGTAGTATTTCATATTTGTATAAAAATTTATTATCTCATGGTCATTATAATGTGAAATATTTAAGTACAGAAAATACCAGTTAATACAAATAAACCTACTCCTATCAGTAGTTGAACAACTTACTACAGTTTGTTTCATTGTAGAAAAGAATGATATTTTTTGTAATAAAAATTATATGGCAGGTGGACAGATGGTAAATTTTAGTGTTACTGTACATGTATACATGTCTAACAGGATATATAAGAATCTTTATGAATTCTATATGTGATTTTCAAATTTTAGTTAGGTTATACATATAGAAATAATCTGTTTTCTCACCAAGGTATTCAGTGTTGTAGAAACTGGTGAATAGCATTTACAACAAATTGAAATGTCATGTGTTAAAACGAATTATAAACCTGAATTATGCTAATGAAACATGTTTTTGTTATCTGCATTACTTGATTTTCATCCTAAGATTGCAAATAAGAATTGTTGTGGGTGTCCACATTTAATACATTTTTAAAATGTGTGGTCATTGTGCCTATCTGTAAATTGCATTCCAGCGAGAAAAGTGTTCCTTTTTTGTTCTGTAACAGATTGAGAGAGGCTGTAACTTTTTGTACTTGGCACTTAGCGTTCTTATCTTACAGGTTATTAATAGGAGGTATGGATGAAGAGCAAGCATTTAAGTTTATAAGTTCTTGCTGTCATTATGATCCTTGAATTTAGGCTATGGATCATTTTGGGTCATTTCACATCCTATTAGACATTTTGTTCTCATGTCATATTTATCATGTGGACAATTGATTATAGATCTTGGAATTATACTAAATTAAGATGTCAAAGTGTGTTTCTTAATAAAACATGTTAAAATTGTATTCTATCAGAACTGAGTATAAAGTAGATACTGGCAGTCTGTAAAATAAAAACATTTTCATATGCTATCTTTTTTTTAATCATTAGTTGACAGTAACTCCGAAGTTTTGGGTGTTTGCAGTTTTGTCAGTGGCCTTAATTTGGCTACAGTGGTGTCAGTGAAGCTTGAATTTATGCTGTTCAACATAACTTGGCCTCTTTACTTTTCTAACTCTTTATCTGGCATGCAGTATAAAAATGTAGTATGCTGATCATTTATGGTCTGTTTTTTCCTAGGACCAACTTAGAAAGCCGAACATTATTGCTACTTTATGTTCTTTTATATAGATTACTATGTGTGTGTGTGTGTGTGTGTGTGTAAATACTTACAAGTCCAGATATTAATGCTTAGTTTGTTATGATTTTAGGGTTCAGCTCCAGAGATTGATCCTTCATCTGATGGTTCAAATTTTGGATGGGAGACAAAAATCAAAGCGTGGATGGATCGATACGAAGAGGCAAATAGTAACCAATATAGTGAGGGTGTTCAGAGGGAGGCACAAAGAATAGCTCTGAGATTAGGCAATGGAAATGACAAAAAAGAGATAAATAAATCAGATTTGAATACCAACAATTTGCTCTTCAAACCTCCTGTAGAGGTAAATATATCATTTGCCTAAAAATTATGAAACAAAGACCTTTTTCTAATGTATGTCTTAACTGGTTAGACTGAAAGCAGTTAGGTTTAACTAATCTGAACATTTCTTTTATTTTAGAGCCATATACAAAAAAATAAGAAAATTCTGAAATCCGCAAAAGATTTGCCTCCTGATGCACTTATCATTGAGTACAGAGGGAAGTTTATGCTAAGAGAACAGTTTGAAGCAAATGGATATTTCTTTAAGAGGTATATTCATTTATTTTACTAGTTACCTGTTGTTAAGTATTGATTTTTTGGCTGTTTACCAAGATGCTGTGTGTTCATAAGCCTTTTGTTTTTCTAAGTTATCATTTTAATACTTTTAAAACTATGGTACAGTTGAACAGTGACTAATGATAACTTTTGAACTATAATAAAATATGACAAAAAGTAGATGTATTTCTGTCTCTTACCCATCTCTCTTACTGACATTCTTGCAACAGTTTACTTCAAAGATAAACAGCAGTATATAGGTGGACGTTAATTTGAAACTATGATTACATAAGATTATAAGGAGTGCAGCCCTTTTGCATCCAGGACCTTACCTAGTTCCTTATAACATAATTGCTAGAACCTGAAAACACCATTGGTGGGTGATCACAGGCAAAACCCCTTCCTCTTTATAACAGATGTTGGATTTGGTCTTAACATTATTGCTACTTTCACCTCCTCCTTTCTTGGTACTAGAATGGCACTGGAGCCCTCTTCTATATATTTTTTGGGGGCATTTGATATGACCCCTTGCTTCCCGGAGGTCAGGAAATATGTTTGTATCTTTAGGGAGATAAGTCTATATGGTTATTAAAAGTATTTGTTGTTTATAACTTGAATTTTTAAGATTTGAAAGATATACAAATCTTTTACATAGCAAATTTGATCTGAAACAGTGCTAGAAATCAAAACTTAAATGTACTAGGCGATTAGGATTTTAAAGGTATCCAATTATGAATTCTCCTGTAAAGGCAGTAGTCATTCCCTTTTTATCTCATAAATTTGAATTTTTACCTTCAATTAATTACCTTTAATTTAGGTAAGGTTACTGGAGCAGGTAAAAATCTCATTAGCATGAACTAGCCCTTAATGAATGGGTTCTGGTATTAGACTGCCTGTGTTCAAGTCTTGGCTTCACTATTTACTTTGAATCTTTTAGAAGTTTCTTAACATGTTAATGGTTTATAATGCATTTCTTTCTTTGTAGACCATATCCTTTTGTTTTATTTTATTCTAAATTTCACGGGCTAGAAATGTGTGTTGATGCAAGGACTTTTGGGAATGAGGCTCGGTTCATTAGGCGTTCTTGTACACCCAATGCAGAGGTAAGCTTCTAAAAATCTTTTCAGGAGGCAAGGGTTTCAGGGGATGCATGGAATTGAGTATTAAACACAAGTCTGGTAGCCCTAAACTTTTTAATCATTGATGTGTTTTATATTCCTCAGCGTGTTTTCATTGCAAAAAATTAGGTGGTAATGGGCTGTGAGGTCTTAAAAATTGCTTTGCACACTGAAGAAATTGTGATGTTCTTTGTAAGAAGAAATATTAGATTTTTGTTTATTTCTGAAGCTCTACTTATGGGTCAAATATAAGATCTGATTGGATCAAGGTAGATGACAAAACTGAAAGCTAAAGTAGATTTTATATGTGCTACTACATATTTTTTATAAAATTTTATAATTTTATAAAATTTTATAAATTTTAAAAACAAAATTTTTTATAAAACTGTGTTTTAATTTGGAGCATACATTTTGGAGCATATTTCCGGGTTTTTTTTACATGCCAAAATAAACATTTTTAATTTATAGCTATGTTATAGTTGAGTTTAGGTTTTGAAGCCAGACTTAATAGATTCATGTCTTCTTTTTGACTTACTAGCTTTGTAACCTGGCCTGTGTTCTATAAAAAGTGGTTATGAGGACTCAATGGAGTAAATACATATGAAGTACCTAGAACAGTGTCTGTCATAGAAAAGTGTGGTGTTAACTGTTCCATTACTGATTATTGTATTTCATCAAATCGAGGGTGTCATCATTTACAAAACTCCCAATTTCAGAGATACTCAGGGGTAAAAAAAAAAATAGGCATTGTAGAATTGATGAAGTGTCATGTTTTTTCTTCTTTTTTTAGTATTTGCTTTTTAATGCTACATGGTGGGCCGTAGAATTTGCATCACTATGCTTCCGTCCAGTTGAAAACCACCGATTTATAGTTACAAGTCTTGAACTGCATATTTTCCATGTTGTACTTAGGAATTACTTTGAAAATTTTTCAAAATTGCAGGATGGGATACTTCTAAAAGTAGAAAAAATTTATAAAAATATAAAATTATTTTTTTAACTAACAGGTGAGGCATGAAATTGAAGATGGAACCATACATCTTTACATTTATTCTATACAGACTATTCCAAAAGGAACTGAAATTACTATTGCCTTTGATTTTGACTATGGGAATTGGTAAGTTCAAGTCTGTGTATATGTTAATCTGTTTTGCAGTAGTTCCTTAATGTCCTCCTAAAAATTTATGTATTTGCATTACTTTCATAGCTTTTCATTTGTATTTATCATGAGGCAATTAAAAAATCATAGCCCTAATTCAGCCATACAACACTGACCTTGTTTATGTGAGAATTTTCTCTTTCTGGTATTTTAGGGGGTACAGTGTTAGTGATATAATTAATTTGGCTGATCAGTGTGAATGGGTAATTGAACGTTTTGCCCCTCAAAACAAAGAAATTCAGGGTACATGGGTGGCTCTAACAGTTAAGCATCCAACTCTTGATTTGGGCTCAGGTCATGATCTCACAGTTCTGTTCTTGAGAGTTAGCCCCGCGTTGGGCTCTGCGCTGACAGTGCTGAGCCTGCTTGGGACTTCCTCTTTCTCTCTCAAAACAAATAAACTTAAAAAAAACAAAAAACAAAAGCAACAGAAATTGTGCCAAGTTTTCTTGCAGTAAAAGTGTTTGTTGGAGTACTGTAAGGAAGTTCTGAGAACTGCTGTTCTGAAACACTAGGGAAGAAAGTTAAAGTTAATTCTAATATAAAAGCTTCCATTTAAATTTTATGTATTTATACATAATATAATACAAAATTATACAAATATAATACAAATATACAAAATTATAATCTGTATTATTTTGCATTCATCTTCTCTCATTCATTACTTTGAGATTTAGTTCTGTTGTTAGGTGTGGCTCTAGTTCATTTATTTTCACTGTTGATGGCATTTATCCATTCCACTATTGGTGGACCTTTAGATTTACCAAAAGTGCTCCTGTGGCTTTTTGAACACGTCTTTGTGGGTACATGTTCTCTCTGTGGTATGGAATTAGGGGTGTACTCGCTGGGTTGTAGAGTGTGCACAGCCTCAGTTTTCACCAGACATGGGTTAATTTTTAATTTGAGTATAATTGACATATAATGTTATATTAGAAAACACTAATTCTAAAAGATATGTGCACCCCTATGTTTATTGCAGTATTATTTACAATAACCAAGATATGAATAATGACCAGTTTCTATTCTTGCAGCTTTACTTCCTTGCTCCATCTCGTTATGACTTTAAAAATTGATGCTAATCCATGTGAAATGGTATCTTTTTATATTTTTAATTACCATTTTCTTTGGTTATTTTTTGACCCAAGGATCTTTTTATATATTAATTTGTCATTTGGGTTTCCGCTCTGATGAATTGGTTAATCATCTTCCATTTTGCTCCTGGGCAGTCTTTTTCATACTGATTTTTGGGGGAATGGGGGATGGTTCCTTTTGTATCTTGTAGTGTATTCGGTTATAAGCATTTCAGTTCATTTCCTCCTATTCTGTATTTTATCTTTAAATTTTTCTATGGTAACCTATTTAAATGCCTAAGTTTTAAATATCCATTATGTTTTCTGTCAGTGAAATTCCTCTTCCTGCCCTGTGCATCTCTACTTAATTGTTGGCAGTCAGATTTATTATAACTTCAGCATTTCCTTGTTAGCCCTTTCTCCCCCCAGAAGGTGGAAAATTTAGCATAATGGCTCTTTGCCCATTGCTTTGAAAGACTGTATCCCATAAGTGGTTAAGAATATAAGCTTTTTATAATCTGGTTTCAAATCCTAGCTTGGTTGCTTATTATTAGCTATATAACCTTCTTATCCCTTTGTGCTTTGTTACAGCACAAGTAATATGAGAATAATAATACTCACCAAACAGGAATGTTTTGAAAATTCAGTGAGTTTAAGATACGTAAAGTGTTCAGGGATGTCTGGGTGGCTCAATTGGTTGAGCATCTGACTCTTGATTTCAGCTCAGGTCTTGATCTAGGGTCATGAGATTGAGTCCGAGGTCTGGCTCTGCACTGGGTGTGAAGCCTGCTTAAGATTCTCTCTCTCCCTGTCTCTCACTCTTTCCCTCCCCCCCACCTCTGCCCTTTCCCCACTCGAGCTCCTGTGTGTGCACACATTCTCAAAAAAAAAAAAAAAATGTAAAGTGTTTAAAACAATTCCTGGCACAAAATAAGTGCTTGGTAAACATGAGCTATTAGCCATCATTATTTGGAGTTCTATTATCCTGAAATCAAAACATCTAGAAAGTTTCACCCTAGTTTCTAGCAATACCTGATTTGGGGAGATGGGGGAGTAGATCATAAATTTTTGAGTTCTATCCCTGATTCACAGATTTAGCAAGTTTGACTTATACTAGTCTTGAAAGTGATCAAGTAGGAGTATTAGAAACTTTTTTATTGTGAACAAACACTAAACTAATTAAAACATGTAAAGTGGGAGGCTTCTACTGTTTAACTCCGATTTTGGCATGCTGCCTGTATCCTAGAGAGAAATTGAACGTTGGTGGTAGAGATACGGAGGGCAGAGTTAAGAAATATTGAAGAGATGAAAAGTGTGAGCTTTGGACTCCCCTAAACCTGTACCTGAATGCTGTCCCAACCATTTAGCTAGCATGTGACCTTGGACAAAATGCTGCCCCTCTCTGCCCATTAATCTTGTCTCTATGGTGGGAGTAATATATATCACTGCAGTGAAGATGAGAGTGCAATTATTTTTCAAGCTTCCGTTTGAAAGAGAGAACATGTAAGGAGGGGCAAAAAGAAGCGTAACTTTACCTTTTTTCAAAGACACTTGGTTATTGAAGTCATTCCTTAAAGTAAAATACAAACTAGTTAGGGTTTGGGACCACTGAAGTAAATACTGTTTTTGCCTTAATGTAAGCCACAGTATCATTTTACTTAAAAAGGCTCAGTTTTAATTTGAGTTGCTTCTCTAAACCATAACTGGTTATCCTTTTGATTGAAGGCCCAATCTCTGGTCAGAAATCAACTTCAAATGATTATGTTTTTTAAGTGAGGAAATAAAATCTCTTTTGTGATAGTTACCATAGGAATGCAAATTAGTGAAAAGGATTGCTCATAAATAGTAGTAGCATCGAATTTACAGAGTTGCAGCTTAAAGTGGATAAGAAGATTTTAAAGTTTGCATCCTGAATAAATATTTAACCGGTTATCTTTCCAGTAAGTACAAGGTGGACTGCGCATGCCTCAAAGAAAATCCAGAGTGCCCTGTTCTAAAACGTAGTTCTGAATCCACGGAAAACATCAATAGCGGTTATGAGACCAGAAGGAAAAAAGGAAAAAAAGAAAAGGATATTTCAAAAGAAAAAGATACACAAAATCAGAATATTACTCTGGATTGTGAAGGAACAACCAACAAAATGAAGAGCCCAGAAACTAAACAAAGAAAGCTTTCTCCCCTGAGACTATCAGTATCAAATAATCAGGTACTGAACTATGCTCTTCTGATTGTCAGCCGAAGTCAACAAAAGAAAATAGCTTGTCATATTTTAACCTCTTTTTTGCTTTATGTAAAATGGTTTAAATTTTTTAAGTTAAACCTGTTATTTAATGAAGTACTTAGAAACATAAAACACAGATTCTACTAGAATTTGTGCATTGTTAGTAAATAACTCAGCCAGCATATCCTTGCAGAATTGAATGCAAGATATTTCTATAACTGGGTAATTAAAAACTTCTTCCAGATGGTATTGTCCTTATGTTAATAAAATTCTTATTTAAAGTCTTAATTTCCTTTTTTAAATATTTGAGGCATAATTCTATAAGGATGAGAGATAAGATTGTTCAGAGAAAATTCTCTTAACGTGTACGGTAATTGGGAGGAATGAGTTTGCCCTCTATGTCTGCTTTGCCAGGGAATAGTTTGTTATCTGCCCTCTACACAAATGAAAGTTAGGAGGGACCATTTAAATGTGAAAATTAAGTACAGTTTTACTCATCTCCAGTACCCCATCTTCCTTAATTTAACAGTAGTTTAATCAATTTAATAATTTCCCTTAAGTTTCAAATTGAACAAACATTTATTGGGCACTTGGTGTTTGTAGGCACTGGGTCTCATGAAGTAATTTTGTATGTTCATGTTTTGGGAAGACTATAAACAGAAGGCTGTGTTACCATATTTGACCTTGTGGGCTCTAACTTTAAAAAGCAAAATTATTTGCATAATTTTGAAAGTGTTGAATTAAAACCAGTTTTAAAATTCTGAAATGTATTTAAGTAGGCTTATAATTTTCCTACGTTGAATTTGTTAGTTGTGGTTGAAAGGCATTTATAATAGTGCAGTGTCCCTAGTTTGTAGATGGAATAGTAGTATCTATAAAGCAGTCATTTCCATCTTTCAGGAACCAGATTTTATTGATGATATAGAAGAAAAAACTCCCATTAGCAATGAAGTAGAAATGGAATCAGAGGAGCAGATTGCAGAAAGGAAAAGGAAGATGGTAAGTTGGGAAGCCAGTAGCTGCTTCATGCTGTCACTTGCGCTTATGACAGCTGCTCTTCCCATAGTCATTGTCGCTGCCTTTAGGAGGCCTGTTGTTTGTTTCAAGTTAGCAAACAGGATGTGCCGCTGAGCATTTCTGTTTGGCTTTGTTGTTACCATTCAAATAACTTGCACTAATCTTTTATATATTTACTGTGTGTTCATTAGACATTTTAGAATGTGACATTTAAGAAATTTTGAACATTTTTGAAGCTGAGAACTATCAATAAATTTTAATGCCAGAATCACTGTTCAAAATGTCTTTCAT
This sequence comes from Herpailurus yagouaroundi, assembly GCF_014898765.1. NCBI lineage: Eukaryota > Metazoa > Chordata > Mammalia > Carnivora > Felidae > Herpailurus > Herpailurus yagouaroundi. The sequence goes on from NW_024412391.1 coordinate 81,582,515, forward strand.
TAGCTAAATGTACCTTTCACTTCATAATTTAATGTAAAGCAAAAATGGAATTTTAAAGCTTATAATAGCACCAAATAAATGGCTTATGCAAAAAAAAAAAAAAAACCCACTGTTTGGTAGCTACTATTTCTGTCTCTCATACTGGTATCAACAAGATTTTCATTAAAATACGTTTAGAATTTATATTCCTTGTTCCGCTTTTTATACATATATTTGCAAATAAATAATACAAGATATTTTCATAGAAGTCCATGGTATTTGGCAGTGGATATAATATTTAGGCGAGTTAAGAAAGTTTTGTGATATAGTTTGCCCAAAGATTTGAAGATGATTTTACACACCAACTAATGATCTTACTATGGGTTTTCCCCACTCCCTTTTATTTTGTTTCGTGTCTGTGATTTTCATGCTGAATTCCATGGAATTGCAGGTGTCATGTACTTAGGGAAGGGTAGGATCTTTGGAATTTGGTCATTGTAGGCCTACCTAATTTGTCTTTTTTATTGCCTGGATAGTCATTCCTCCAACATGGTTTTATTTTTGATGTTCAGAATTGTGAAAGCAAAGCCCAACTTTTGCAGTCTGCAGGTTTCACAAACACTGCTGTGAGGGGACAGGGTAATGTTAGAGATCAGAGAGAAGAAAAACAACTAGGAGAAAATACTGGACGTGGTTGGTTATAAAGAAAGGAGGAGGGTTTTTTTTCCTATACCTAAAGGAATTATCTTGAACCCTTTTCAAGATGTGGTTACATCTGAATTATCTGTACCTAACCCAAATCACCTGTGGCCCTTTCTTGAGGAGATTTTCAGTATTGGCCTGTTCATTCCACAGTTGCCACAGCAGCATATTTGTGCTAATCTGCAAAACCAATTTGGAGTATCACTGGTTTTGGATGATGCATGTGTATGATAAGGAGGAACCTCTTCATAAGTTAAGGGCTACAACAATCACTTTGAAAAATCATGAAATTTTTAAAAAACAGGTTATATGCCCTTAAAATAATTTTACTCAGGTTGAATTTTGTTTAAAAGTTTTTATGACTGTGGGGCTACTTTTAAAATTTATCTATTAATGCTGAGAAAATCCATGAACTTTAGAACATCCTCATTTTCAGATCCCAGAAAATAGAAATACCCTTTGGCTGATCGAACTTTGGACAAACAAAAAGGCTTACTTGGGAATCCATTTTTGGTCAGGATTTTACCTGTTAGTATGCTATATTAATATAGGCAAATGCTTTAAATTTTATATCCATTTTAGCATATTCATTTTAATATCTGCCTCTAAGGTAGCTGCTGTGCCGCTAGAATTTGGTATTTTGAAGGGATATGAAATAAATATTTAAAAATCTTTGGCTCCTTGACCCTCAAAATCATTGCAATGTTATTTCCAATTGGAACATTTGCTTTGATATTTTAATTACAGAATTTTTGGGTATGGTCAAATAAGCAGAATGTAAAAGCACTGTTGGGATTCTTAAGCCAGTTGGCATGGTCTCTCCCCACCCCTTGCTACATATTGGTATTTTTGAGGACCAAAATATTTGGCTTTGAAAAGTTTAAATATTAATCAGCCTTTAGTGTCTGCCTTTTGTATTGGGTAGGTTAACAGTAGTAGTTAGAAACATTAAGGTCAGCTCCTGAGAAACTGACTGAAATTTCCTCCTGTGAGAGGAAAGACTTTAAATCATTATTGGGTACTAGTTCTCTTGTAGATTTACAAGATTGGGATACAAAAGGAGTTAGTCCTACTCTCCTCCCAGATAAATACCATGTAATGTCCAAATTCAAATATACTTTAGCCTATCCTTTTGTAGTGTAGCTTGAGCCATATGAAATTGTTGATTTGACAGTGTTTACCTACACAAATGGAAGTTTCATACATGACCTAATATTTAGCATTTTGCTCAGTCTCCAAAAATTGCACTGGTGGAAGTATGTATTTTGGTTGCTTGTTTTTTTTTTTTTTTTTTTTTTTTTTTTTTGGTGAGAATGGAAGACCAATGTCTCTGCCTTCCAGGGCATTTATAGAAACTATTATGGTGCAGCAAGAAATGTGGTAAAGGAGCTATAAATATGATAGGTAACTTACAGCTGTGGTTGGAGGTAGGGTCAAAGACCATTTCATGAAGTAGGTACTATTTAGGATGGACCTTAGGGGTGGGGTTTAAACAAGTACAGATTACCTTGTAACTAAATTGTATGGAGTACAATGTATGGAGTTACATGGAGTACAGAAATAGCCCTCCAGGGGAAAGAGCCTGGAGGTGATTATAAAAGTGATAAATCATATTTGGCTGGGATTATATAGGTGGTTTTTTGGGGTGGGGGAACAGGGAGATAAGGTTGGTTGATAGCAGAGCACATGAAGTGTTGAATGATAAAGATTTCATGGAAGAATGTTGATTCAAATTACTATGTGGCCAGATAGAAAGCTATTCTTTTATTAAAAAATTTATTTTTCCCTCTATTTTTTTTCCCCCTTAAAAAGTTGTTAACTACTTACGAAAGCACACCTGTGTCTAAATGGTATAGAACTGAATAAATAGATGGTTTCCTTTTAGCTAGTAAGAGATACCTCTTTGGCGGTGGTTGGAACTGTGGAGAATCTTAAAATCAAACCCCGTTAAGCAATGGCAGTTGAAATGCAAGTAGGCTGTTTATACTCACCTGATTCCAAAACCAGGGCACTACTGAGTGGATTCCCCCAGGTGCACGGGAGGTGAAGTAAGGGGAGGTGAGGTGGCCATATAACCTTGTCAGAGGTAAAGAAAGTATGCAGAAAGGGGTTAGATTTTGGGAAGCTCATCGTATTTTGTTGAACTAACGTGATCAATTAAAGTATAAAGCTTTTGAAAATTTTAAATAAAAATCAGGCTTGCCCCACCCAGTGTATAATGACATGAAAAGACCCTCCTGAAGTATCTGCTGATACTAAGAATTGAAGATCACTAGAATATAAACTACATAAGGGTGAGAATTTATAATTTTATAAATTGTTACAGCCCCAGTTCCTGTGGAAAAAAATTCCAGGTGTTTATAAAGTACATAAATGAGCCTACTAAATATTTGTGGCAGCCATTTAAGTAGAGATATAGGTAGGCCCATGAATGTGAATTAAGTGAAGCTTCCTTATAGCCCAGGTAGTGCCCTGGAGGCCTTGCCAGGATGCAGGATTCGCCATAATTTTCTTATCCCTCATCCTTCACATCAGAAATTATTCCACAGAACACTAATATGTTTTGTGGGGTAGGGGGCGGGGGAAGCTCTGGGGCCAGTTGAGTTTAGTAAACAGTGCTTTAGATCCCCAACTTTGAGTTCTTCAGTATATACGTAGTGGTGTGTTTAAAATTTTGAAAAATTCTGTTTATGAAGGCATTTTGTAAATTTTGACACCCTTCCAACTTGTTTGTGGTGATACCTTTGACATCCCACAGATTTTTATCTGATGGAACAAGCATCCTGTGGGAAAACACTACTGTTAATTCCTCTAGGGAAGTAACTTGACTTAGAAGATAGCTTTAGAAAATGCCGAAGAAATTTTAATAGTAAGATATCAGGATAAATGCCTTGCCAGGAAAGCCATCTGATGACATGTGAAATATATCCCCCATCTCACTTTTCTCTCCTTATAACATGATTAAGTTGATGTCGGTTACCAATTCTGATTTTCTTAGGTCCCATGTTCTCATCACAGAGTTTAGGAATTGTGTTTCTAAAGACGAGTAATTAATGACATTATTGTATTGAACAGCAAATGGGAACCCATTTATTTTTATTAGGGTTCTATTCAAACAAAATGAGGATATTCAGCTTTAGCTGCTTTGTAATAAATTCAAGATTTCCCAAATCTCACTTAAATACTTCACTCATGCTTTCATATAACAGTGACATATGCTTTATATAATGTATATACAGTTCTTATTCATTTAACAAAAGTGAGTGTTTGCTACACACTGAGTACCATTGAAAGTACTGGGTGAAACAGAAGGCAAGGTTCTGGAGAAGCTTTCATGGAACACAAGTGCATGGAATAAGAAACAAATATCAAAGAGGAAACAGTACTGTGCAGAGAAACTGAATCATTGTGTGGTAGAGAAGAAATGGGGATACTCCACAAGCCATACTGACTATTTGCAATTATTTTATTGGTAATCAATAATTTTAACCATTTTTAAAAAGATTAATAAATTAATCTCTAACTCTTGTTCGAGAGGATAAGCAAAGTCATTTGAGTAAGGAATCCCTTTTACTTTCTGTTTCAAGGCTATGGGTGGGGTAATTTAGCAGACTGGCCCTCCAGGTTCCCTTTCCTTTAAAAGGCAAGTTTTTTAAGAAGAACTACTACTTATCTGTTAGCAAGGGAAAAAAGGAAACCTTGAGTCTCTAGATGTCTTCATTTTGTTTCCTTCTCAATTCTTTAGCTCTACTGCTAAGCACATTTCCCTTTAAAGCTAGTGTGGGGCACAGTTCATCAGCTTATTTTCACTCAGTTAAAAAGTACCAGTTATTGCTAATTGGGATGAATTATAACAATTTACTCAGTGGGGTTTATTTTTTCAGTTGCAATATTGTATCAAACTTTAAGCCGTGTTCTTTAGTACCCCTAAACTATATTGTTGTACCCCTACAACTATATTGGACTTTACCTTTTCCCCATTTGTTGAATAGGAGTCTTAGACAAGTTCTCCATAGTCTCTTCCAAGCGTATCAAGTTAGAGGATTTCAAGTCAGGTTTGTGTTCCAGTGTTTACATACGGAAGCACAAAATTAGAATAAAAATTTTCAAAATACTCCTCAAGTGATAAAATGCCTTTAAGGGATAGTAAGCAGACTTTATTCTGCTTACAGGAATTACAGCACTATATATTTGCTGCTGTAAAACCATAAACTAAGATACAGGTCATAAAAGCAATTTGTTGATCTTATCAGAGAGCATTCATAGTTTCAGCTTAGCTCCCAATACTCCAGCGTTAACAATGTGTCACTTTCATTCCTGAAAGGCAAACCTGTTTAAGTGTAATTCTCGATCAGCATCAATAATTGCCCAGCTCACAGATAATACAGTGATCCTGAGGTCTGCTCATGGGCTTGGAATGAGTCCTGGTTATAGAACATGTCTTATGTGACAAGTATAATCTCAACTACATCAAGCACAGATGTTAGGGTCTGCTGAGGTTAATTAGGACTCCTGATTTCACTGATCCCCTACACAGGCTGTCACTACCCTAAGCCATATATAAAACTGGTTATTTTCCAGGTAGGTCTGTGAAATTGGTGCTAAGTTTTCAGTCATTAACTAGATACTATACATATGGTTATGTGTCAAAGAATGTATTGGATGCATTGGTGAAAATGCTGAATGACCTGGGAACCTTCAGGAATTTAAAATAAAATTAGATCAGTGTGCTAATGATTTTTTTCATGTAGAAAATCAAAGGCATGCTTACATTTCCAACATTTGTGTGTTTTTAAGATGAAGTTGGGTTAAAGGTATTAGGATATCTCTTTAGTGCTTTGGCTGACAGTTGTAAATGTGAGAGGAGTTATGCTTTATTTTGCTTATGTAGTGTCACTGGTGGTTAAATGGAGAGAGTTAATTAGGAACCAGGAACCTTGGATAAGAATTACGGCTCTGCCTTTGAGTGAGTCACTTAATACACATGGGCTTTGGTTTCTTCAGCACAGGACTAGACTTTTTTTCCCCCTAAGATCTTGACTAGCTCAAAAAGATGGAGTCATCTCTAAAGGATTTTCCTTTAGAAAAATTTTTAAATGAATGAGTTTGGTCCTTGTATCAATCTCTGACTCTCATTCTGACCATCTAAAACCAGTGAATACTGGACTATGTCAAACTTATTTTGTCATAAATTCATATTTACCTTAAATACTGGTAAGTTTTTTACACATAAAATCATTCTTGCCAAGTTTGTTTCTTCTGGAAAAATGTACTTTTCTCAGATCTATTTTAAAATTTTTTGAAGAGATAAAATAACCACAGTAATTAGCCCCTTCTCCTCTCTCCACACCCGCTCCCCTGTTCAACAGGTGAAGCAGTTATGACAATTATTTTTTATTTATTTTTGAGAGAAAGAGAACATGAGCGGTGGAGGGGCAGAGAGAGAGGAGGACAGAGAAGGATCAGAAGAAGGCTCTGTGCTGACAGCAGCAAGCCTGATGTGGGGCATGAACCCACGAACCACGAGATAGTGACCTGAACCGAAGCTGGACTGAGCCACCCAGGTGCCCCCCAAATTATTTTCTAATTACTCCAGATTTCTAAATTTAGGATTTTAGAAAAGCCCTAATATAGAGACAGGGTTTTAATAGAGAGCCATAAGATGCAAGGAGGTTGAGTAAAGTGATTAAAAGACCAGAGATAGAAATTAACTAAGGAAAGAATTCAGCTTTAAAACTTCCAGTTCCAGTGAAAAGACTACTTTCACCTCTGCCGTTTTTTTAGTGCCAGTTACCCACCCCAGAGCAAGAGAAGGAAGATGCAGACATGTAACAAGCAATCTTACCTCCGTGGACCTCAGTTTTCTTACCTGTAATATAAAGAGACTGAGGATAACTTGTTTTGAAAACTGATTAATTAGAAAGTCACTATTGTCAGAGGAGTTCTGTTGACAGATGATTTTTGTCCCCTTATTGAGTGTAAAAAATGAAAAAAAAAAATACAGGCAAGAGTAGTAAGCCAAAGTTTCCAGAGTATAGGTGTCTTAATGCTTGAAACTGTGCTAGTAATTACTGGAACTAAAGCTCCAAGTTGGAGAAGACTATGCATGCATCCCGACCTTGAGTTTCGAACCCTTCTCCCCCGTGTCACTGACACAAGAGGAAAGCCAAACGGATCTGAGACTCAGGAGACTTGGTTCTTTTCATTTGGAGAACTGGACAGGTGATGAAAGTGCTTCTTCCTGTTTCTGGTTGAAAACTGAAGCATTTGCCAGGCCCACAGGCCAAGGCTCTGGGTCTTGCTTTTAATATTTTCTCTCCAAAGAGAACTGAAGATCAGAGGAACTCTTGTTGTTCCAGTCCCTGCCTTGAACTGTCAGCGCAAGACAGGTCAGAGGAAGAAGGATGCCTTAGAAGAATTGTAATTGAGGGCAAGAAAGCTAAAGTACAAATAATAATCGACACCTAGGGGATGCCCACCATTTTCCAAGTGCTGTTGGCAAGCTGCACAGATACCTTCTATTTGAACTCAGTGAAGTGTAATTATTGTTACATTTTGTAAAAAGCTCAAAAAGGTTAACTAGGTTGTGAAGTTGCCTAGGGTCACAAAGATAGCAAATGACTGGTAGAATCATAATTTGAACGCAGCACTTCAGCCTGTAATATCCTGGTACCACAATGTCAATAATATATTCACTCCCTAAGTTCCTATGAATGTAATATTTTCAACATTTGTTAACGTAGGAACTTTTCGAATCTTATTTGAAAAAATGGCTAACTTCTATGAAGAAAGAGATTTTCAGTTTGGTAGAGCAAGGTAGTTTTTGATGCTTTTGTTGTTGTTGTTGTTTTGCTTTATCTGTATCGTGAACAGTGATCCAACAAGTATTCATTCCTTTCATGAAATATATTTGTAATGACAGGGTTTCTGGAGAGGTTTTGGACTCTGAGGCTCTCCAGTGTATATGTTCACCCTCACTCCCCAAGTACCATCAATAGGAGGTTTTGCTAACAACATCCCAGAATTTATTTTTTACATTTGCCATGAACATTTGCAATTCTGAGTTGTACTTCAGAGCAATGACATTTATTATGCCACTTGAAATTTAAATTTTGTAGACAAGAGAAGAAAGGAAAATGGAAGCAATTCTGCAAGCTTTTGCCAGACTTGAAAAAAGAGAGAAAAGAAGAGAACAAGCTTTGGAAAGAATCAGCACAGCCAAAACCGAAGTTAAAACAGAGTGTAAAGACGCGCAGGCTGTCAGTGACGCCGAAGCTACTCAGGTTTAGTTTTGTTTTCACCCCTTAAGCACTTTCCAGTGAGACTGTCACACCTGGTTTAGTTGCATCTGTAAGGAATTCTGTCTAATGCTGCTCAGTGGCATTTTTCAAATGCTAGGAGATTTTAGACTTGAGATACAAGATCCTATTTGCTTTGTTTTTCAATAAGAAAAATGTAATTTAGTATATATCAGAATTCAGAAAAACATTTAAGGAAATTAGCTCCTGAAATGAATTAATGCTTTTAGATTTCAGCTTCTCACACAGTATCAAAAGTTCCACTCTGTTGTATTTTGAATTAGGAACAAGCAAAAGAAGAAACTGCTAGCAAGCCTGCCCCTGCCAAAGTGAATAGGACGAAACAGAGAAAAAGCTTTTCTCGGAGCAGGACTCACATTGGGCAGCAGCGGCGCAGACACAGAACTGTCAGCATGTGCTCAGATATCCAGCCGTCTTCTCCTGATCTAGAAGTTACTTCACAACAAAATGATATTGAAAATACTGTACTTGCAATAGAACCAGAAACTGAAACTGCACTAGCAGAAATAATTACTGAAACTGAAGTTCCAGCACTTAATAAATGTCCTACAAAGTACCCTAAAACAAAGAAGGTATGATTCTTAATGTAGGAACTGTTTTTAAAAACAGTGTCTTATGATGTGAAATAGATTTGTGTTTTTAAGATACATTCTGTAAAACCTCATTAGGAAACAGAGTAACAGGTATAGTTTTTACACCTAGCAAAGTTTTATTGTGTTTTTTTTTAATTTTTTTTTTTAAACGTTTATTTATTTTTGAGACAGAGACAGAGCATGAACAGGGGAGGGGCAGAGAGAGAGGGAGACACAGAATGTGAAATGGGCTCCAGGCTCTGAGCTGTCAGCACAGACGCGGGGCTCGAACTCACGGACCTTGAGATCATGACCTGAGCCGAAGTCGGACACTTAACTGACTGAGCCTCCCAGGCGCCCCTATTTTTTTTTTTTAATTTATTTATTATGAGAGAGACAGCGTGAGTGGGGGAGGGGCAGAGAGAGCTGGAGAGAGAGAATCCTAAGCAGGCTCTGCACTGTCAGTGCAGAGCCTGATGCAGGGCTCAGACTCACAAAACCATGAGATCATGACCTGAGCCAAAACCAAGAGTGGGATACATAACTGAGTAAGCCACCTGGGCAGCCCCACCTGACAAATTTTTTTAAACCAAGAATGAGAATCACAGAACTATAAAAATCAGTTAATAAAAATGCTTGCGTTATTGTTAATAAAAAGTTATATATTCAGTATATCAAGACGGCCTTTTTGTATTGTAAATCATAATGTAGTGATTTTAAGAATTTATCAAAATTGCTATTTTTGCATGCCCTATGTACTAAGTTTACACTTCTCAGAAACAACTGGTTTTACATGTTATCCTTTATTTTTTTTTTTATTTCTTACAAATTTCACAGCATAGGTAAATAATAAAAATTAAATGTGAAGGAATTACTGATTGCTGTAAGGGAAGGGCAGGTTTAGATCAATTTGTTCATCTTTGAAAAACTGTCAGATTGAATGAGGCACTTATGAAACTATTCACCAAGGTAAATCAACCTGAGCTTTACAGCTCAGAAATAACAGAACATCCATATGAAGCCCCCACCCCCAGTGTAGAGTATGGTAGATTGGAGCAGAGATACCAAAGTGGTAATCCTTAGACTCTTTGGGGAGGGGTTAGACCATAAATAGTAATTCTCGCATACTTTTATAACAAAATATTTTGAGACTTAATTTATCTTGTCTTTGTTCTTACCAAGTTCAGCACAGTTTGTAGGTAGTGTGAAGCCAGGAGAAATATATCAGTAAACAACCAGGATGAGCCCAGGAATGTACTTTCACAGTGAATCAGAGGGTTAGAGATAAGATCTAAATACAGTTCTAATTGGAAGTCTGTACTCTTCCTTACAGCCCTTCAGATCTTGAACAAGCCAACACTTGCCTTATTAATGAGCAGTTAAATGTATGCTAATTATACTGGAATTAAAAAAAACAAAACCAAACAATTAAGTTATTCTTGCCCACTTTGGAAGGACAAAAAATAACTGCACCTTTTCTTTGTAATTTGGATTAGTGAAAAGAAAAACTCATGGTTAAAAGAGAAGATACAAATAGGACATAATTCCTGCCTTTTAATTTTTAAGTGACTAAATTATTGTGGTGTTATCAATTTACTTAAATTCCTGACCTGAGATGTAGACTCTTATATCATATTTGATTCTCTAAAAAAGCCTCTCTTGCCACAGGTTTTGTTGATGGTATTCCCTTATTTAAAAAAAAATTTTTAGCATTTATAATTTTGGAGAGAGAGTGGGAGTAGGAGAGGGGCAGAGAGAGGGAAACACAGAATCTGAAGCAGGCTCTAGGCTCTGAGCTGTCAGCACACAGCCCAGTGTGGTGCCCAAACTTGCAAACCACGAAATCATGACCTGAGCCTAAGTCTGATGCTTAACTGATTGAGCCACCCACCAGGTGCCCCTTCCCTTCTTCTTTTAAACAGTATACTGTTTGAGTACCGAATTATCATGATTTCTCCTAATGTAAAGGCCTCACTGAATTTAATAATACATAGTACTTATTCTGTGCCAGATACTGTTTGAAGAACTTTATGTTACTTAGCTCTTTTAATCCTTGCAATAACCCTGTTTGTAGAGCTAGTTTCTATTTTGACCCTTCTTTGACAGATAAGGATTGAGATGTGGAAAGATTGCATAACTTGACCTATGGAAAGGTCACAGTGTAAGTGGCAAAGCCAGGATGCATAATCCAGGAATCTGGGTGCAGATTCCATGTGCTTTTCTGGTTTTTGTTCTGGACATAACCAATTGTATAGACACTGAGAAAAAAAAAAGATACTAGAATGCTTATAATGATTATCTCTGGAAGACAGGATGTGGGTAAATCATTCTTTTAATGTGTGTTTATCTGTATGTGTAAGAATGTATTAACTACTTTTAGTACTTTTTTTTTAACAAATTACACTTCCAGTAAAAATAAAAAGGATACATTTGATACCCACATAGAAAAGATCAGCGCCCACACAGCAGAAAAAATGTGCTTGTGCTGATAAATGTAATCCTTATTTCCATGCCCATTACAATCAAACTTTATTAAATAACTAAAACTAGCCTACAAGAAAAGTGAGTAATCATTATACTTTAGGGATCAGGCATATTCATGTTACCAGTAAAGTCTGAACTGCATGCACTGTCAATTAAAAAAATCAACAGAATTTTAAAAAGGATTATGTAAAATTTTAAATATTGTCAATGCCAACACCTCCCCCCTCCCTTTTTTTTTAATGTATATACACTGGTCTCCTCATCTCCTGGGGATTCTGATAGTCAATCAGGGTAGAAAAGCACTGCATAAAATCAGATTTTTCTAACAAACAGGTCATAGAACCAGTAACAAATCTAAATTCAGTGTTTTTGTGTGTTTATAAGATGGTACTGAATCTCTTAGACTTGACTCTTTTACAGAAGGTACCATTATGTGATTTCTTCCTGCAAAGTACTATTGTATAAAAAATTTTAGGAGTAAGACGAGGTACCCAAGGAAATGTAGAATGATGGATTGATTTTTTAGACATATGAATGGTTTAAATTAATATTTCATTTTGGATAATATGTTTTCAGATTTGGGGTCAGAGTGTTCTATAGGAGCATCTGTATAACTGTAATTACATGTAGAATGACCCGGATTTCTCTTTTCTCTAGCACTTGGTCAGTGAATGGTTAAGTGAGAAGAATGAGAAGACTGGAAAACCTTCTGACAGCCTTTCAGAAAGGCCTCTGCGCATAACTACAGATCCTGAAGTGTTAGCCACACAGCTCAATTCTTTACCCGGCCTCACTTACAGCCCCCACGTATACTCTACTCCTAAGCACTATATCAGATTTACTTCACCATTCCTTTCAGAAAAAAGGAGAAGAAAAGAACCTACTGAAAACATTTCTGGCTCATGCAAGAAGGTAAACTGTTCTTTGGCTATATAAATCTAGGATGAGCCAAGGCCAGTCTCCTTCCTTGCTGTCATTCCTGGCAGTGAAATGCTTTTAGCATCAGCTTTACATTTACAGGCTGTATGAACAGCTACAAACTGACTTCTATTCCTTTACATTTACAGGCTGTATGAACAGCTACAAACTGACTTCTATTCCTTTATTATGTATTTCAGCGATGGTTGAAACAAGCTTTAGAAGAGGAAAACTCAGCAATTTTACATAGATTTAATTCACCCTGTCAAGAAAGATCCAGAAGTCCTACAGTCAATGGTGAAAGTAAAAGTCCACTGCTATTAAATGATAGCTGTTCTCTTCCAGGTAGAATTTCTTTTCAGTACTGTTTTAGTGTGAAGAATGTGGCAGGATGTAAATGGTTTTTACAGCAAACATATTCTAGTTATTATGTACTTTATAAAAGCAGCATTTTTTTCGAGAGAGAGCGAATAAGCATGTGCAGGCAGGGGGGGAGAGGGGGAGGGGGGGAAATCCCAAGCAGGCTCCATGTTACAACCCTGAGACCATGACCTGGGCCAAAATCAAAAGAGTCAGACGCTTAACTGACTGAGCCACCCAGGGGCCCCAAGAAGCATATTGTTAACTTCTTTCTGTCCTCTAACCTTTTAGATGAAGATAAACATGAAAACCTTCATTTGTAGTACTATGTATGTTGGGGTTTAGGGGTGAAGTTACGGGCTGCTTCTCAGATTCAATAGAACTCTTAGAATAAATCGATTAAATTAACATCTGTACTTGTAAGACTTCTTAGAAACTCCTAGGCCTGTAAGTCATTTGGCAAGATAATGCATGTTGTAATAGTAAAATTAACGCAGGGAGGGGTGGGGAGAGATTGCTTCATGTTAGTAGTATCTTTAAAAACCCTGAAATTGAGTTTGGGGGTGAAAGTCATCATAATTACTATTGTTGATGTTTTGATCTTTCCCAGAATATATTACAGATTGTAGCACATACCAGCAATATAATGTCTGTGAATTATTATTGCATCAACAGATTTAACTACACCACTAAAAAAACGAAGACTTTATCAGTTGCTAGATTCTGCTTACTCAGAAACCTCCACACCTACTCCCTCACCATATGCTACACCAACCCACACAGATATTACTCCCACGGACCCATCATTTGCCACTCCTCCACGGATAAAATCAGATGATGAAGCTTGTAGAAATGGTTATAAGCCCATATATTCGCCAGTTACCCCAGTAACTCCTGGCACACCAGGAAATACCATGCACTTTGAGGTGAGAAATTTAAATGGGGGGGGGGGGAACCCTGTGGGATTGGTATTTAATAGCAACCCCCAGTGTACTGAGAGTAGAAAAAAAGTTTTTAACAAACCAAATAAGCAGATATGGAACATTCACTTATGTGAATTTAAACTTTTACATTTTTATTAAAATGAGCATAATGTTCATCTTATTTTGATACTTGGCATCAGACTGAATGGCTGTGTATATCAAATTGAGGCAGGTATCTTATGTGGGGAATGGAAATAAAACAAAAGAAAGTTTAAAACCAAAGTCCGTGTAATAGTTTGTTGTCATTTCTATAAATATCATGGATTTAATTTTTATATTTTAACTTCCAATTTTTTTTTATATAGAATATTTCTTCCCCAGAAAGTTCTCCAGAAATTAAGAGACGCACTTATAATCAAGAGGTAAGGAGTTATTCAATAAGGTTATTGACATTAGTGACCTTTGCCTATTATTATTTTGTTTAAATTATGAGGAGATTTTAAAATAAGTAGTCTCAAGGTGTGCTTATTTGTGTAATTTTTTTTTGTTTTAATTCTGTAAACAGGGATATGACAGATCTTCGACCATGTTAACACTGGGGCCTTTTAGAAATTCTAATTTAACTGACCTGGGTCTGCAAGAAATAAAGACTATCGGTTATACCAGCCCCAGGAGTAGGACTGAGGTCAATAGGCAGTGCCCTGGAGAAAAGGATTCTGTGTCAGACCTTCAACTGGGACTCGATTCAATCGAGCAGACTGCCTTACTTAAAACCATGGAACCACCTACACATGACAGGACTGATGCTACCAGCCAACTGGAATCTACTCACTCTGGACGGGGCACAATGTATTCTTCCTGGGTAAAGAGTCCTGACAGAACAGGAGTTAACTTCTCTGTAAACTCTAACTTGAGGGACCTGACACCCTCACATCAGTTGGAGGTTGGAGGAGGCTTCCGAATAAGTGAGTCAAAGTGCCTGATGCAGGATGATACTAGAGGCATATTTATGGAAACACCTGTGTTTTGTACTTCAGAAGATGGGCTTGTTTCTGGTTTCGGACGGACTGTTAATGACAATTTGATCGACGGAAGTTGCACACCCCAGAATCCACCACAAAAGAAAAAGGTTACAAATTTAACGATTTTAGTCCTTTTAATAGTGTCTTTTTCATACTACTTCTGAGGGTTATTATAGTTATGGGAGGCATTCATACTTAGTTATTCAAGTTCAATTTTTGATGTGTACATTTTAAACCTTTTCTAAATGCTCAATTAGAAAATGTTTACAGACAAGTAAAACATTCTAGTGAGCTGTGGGACATTCTTTAAGCATGGTTTCAGAGATTGAAACCTCTAGATGATTTATTTCACTGAAAGAATAACCACTTCCCAGCCAGAGAAGCAGAGTTGAATAATATTTGTGCTATTATCCTTATTTTACATGTTAGCAGGCAGCCCTGCTTCTTTCCTAATCCATAATATCAATAGTATTTAGACCACGGATATGAATATTTGTAAAGTATTCTATAGATACTACTTGAAGTTCCCTGATTTACCACCATTTGGTTGGCAGACATACTGAGACTGTTAAGAATGCCTTATCTCAGAGGAATGGGATGGACTACAACACGTATTTTCTTTGTTAATAGGCTTATTGCTTTGCAAGTCAAAAGAATTTTAGTGATGTGTGCTTTTAATTTTTATAACAGAGTCCAGTTGGCAACTTTGTGGGAAGCAATGTAGTATAGTGGAAAGAGCACGGGCTTTCAAGTAAGACCTAGGTTCGAATCCCGGCTCCAACACTCACCAGCTGTGTGACCTTGAGTGAGTGAGTTACTCAATTTCCTCATCTGTAAAATGGGGATGATAATATACCTATTTCATAGGGTTGTTGTGAGGATTAAATGAGATAATGTATGTAAATCATCTAAATACAATGCCTGGCAATATAATAGCCATTGGTAATTGTTAATTATTATTATTTGTTCAAAAATTATTTTACATAATTTTCCTAATGTAAATACAGTAATTCTCTTTAGAAAAAAAGAATAGATTGACTCTGACATATAAAACAAGAAAAAAAGATTTGCTTTTCCTTTTCTTGCTTCAGGTCTCCCTGCTAGAATACCGTAAAAGACAGCGTGAAGCTAGGAAAAGCGGCTCCAAGGCAGACCACTTTCCCCTGGTTAGTGTGTCCCCTCATGCAACTGGCAACTCGAGCAGCAGCGGTGACAGCTGTGGCGGCAGGACCGAGAGCGGGGAGCAGGCAGAGAGCACCACGGGCCTGCCGTTACCGGCGCCGCCTACGGTTTACAGCGCTGCTTCAGAAGACACCAGCAATAACTGTCTCGTTAAGGAAGCTTCTGCCAGCGAGAAGAATGAACCAGAAGTTCAGTGGTAAGCCTGTTTCAAAAAACCTAACTGGTAACTTTAGAACTCTGGGTAGTATGCATGCCTATATAATTAAAGTAGTCGGTGTTCTTTATCCTCCAGTCAGGACCCCTTACATAGCTGGTTTTGAACGCAGCCGTGTTTGTAAAGACCTGAAGTCTGCTGTTCTGAAAAGCACACGCTTTTGTTAAGGAACTCTCTTCCTGTCTGTCGTCGTTCCCCCAGTGCTAAGGAGATAGACGTCTGTGGTCCTACTTCAGAGAGATCTTCTTTGCTGATAGGGTTTTAAACCAGCTATGCATCTGCCTGTTTAAGGGTCCACTGTGCTTCCTCTTTGATAATTTTCACGTTTTTCATACAAATACTCATCTCCAAAGAACTTGTATCATAGTCAGCATCCTGCAGTTTCCTTATACGCCCTTGTTACCAGTTACAGAAAAGAAGAACCAACTTTAGTACTTCTTCAGTAGGAATAGAGGCCAGATATAGGTGGGTCTTGGCAAAGGGCAGAAGGGCTCATTCACGTTGTTCCTCGGTCCCCTTACCCCGAGAGCTTCCTGCTGTCAGACACAGGGTAATTTATAAAGGGTATGGGTCCCTGCAGTGACATTCTGGATGCTGGTATGTCACCCTTCAACCCCCTGCTCCCTTCCACCAAGGAGTTGCCTTAAGACAAAGGAATGGAGTCTGACTGAGCTCTTTAAATATATGAGGATAAAGAAAAGACAGGCTGTTTTCAAAGCTTTACACCTAAGTATTCTCCCAGCAGAGCAAAAGCCTCGGTCTGAGAGGACATGTTGACCATCCAGGACAAAGAATAATCTAGCTGGCAGTACCTTCCTTGAATTGACGGTATGATTTTATGTTCAAGGACCGCTTCAACCTCAGTGGAGCAGGTGAGAGAAAGGAGTTACCAGCGAGCGCTACTCCTCAGCGATCACCGAAAAGACAGAGATAGTGGTAAGTGAGCCTGTGCCTCTGCCCAAAAGTGGAGCCAGCTGACCACGATGTACCCTCGTTCTTTGCGGTTCTAATGTTGTCTTTGGGTCTGCTTCACCTCCAGGGGCAGAGTCGCCATGTGTCCCATGCTCACCGGGTCATGTTCCGTCTTCACCTCCATCTCATTCAAATCACATTCCCCAGTTGCAGCCCCAGGGCCCAGTCCCTCCTTTCAGTGAACTTATGGAAGGTCAGTAAGCAGAGGACCCATCATGATTATTGTTTTAAGAACCTTTTTAAATCAGAAGGGAGAGCACCTTTATAAAAAGTTGGTTTGAATAGAATTGACATTGCTTTGTACAAAGTGTTAGTTGTAAGACAATACTGTCGCGCAATCTTACGTTTACTGTATAGGTTTCTTCTGCTTTACAGATCCTGACCCTGAAAATCCAGAATCCGTGACTACAAATGAATGTCCATCCCCAGACACTTCTCAAAATACTTGTAAAAGCCCTTCAAAAATGAGCAAGGTAATAAAATTGACCTTTGAACAAGGCTGTTCAGAAAAGTGGATGGTAATATGCATACGGAGATTTTTCTGCTGTATCAAGTATCCGGTTGTGACTTTTGGATACTTTTTGACCAAATGGTCTAATGTGCTCACTGTGCTTCAGTAATTTACATTTTCTCCTAGAATTCCACCTCCATACCCCAGGAAGTTCAGTCTTTTCGTAGAATATCTGACCACTCAGTGAATGCCCAAAAAACAAAAGGTCAGGTGACACTCATTGAAAAGAAATGCTATTACCACCCTGAATCATGACATGGGGGGTGGTCTGACGTGGCAGTATCTTTGGAAATTAAAGATGAGGGATAGGAGATTGATTTTCTTTTTCCTCATACGTGACATCATACATATTTAAAACAGTTTGGGTTTATCATTAGGGTATAGGAATTTCAGTTTATGGAATTGAAGGTTATCAGAAATCTTTCAAAATAAGCCTCAAAAGCAGGTTTCATCGCTTAAGAAAAAAAGGCAAATTAAATGTAAGGACCATTATTTCCTTAACGTGGTCTTAATAAAAATTAATCCAGGGAATTCAGGTTAACCTTAGTTATCAGAACTTGTTGTAGCCTCTGAAAAAGCTGGCTTTTCAATATCCCAAGCCTCTGTGATGCACTTCTCGACTCTATCTTCATTTATAAATGAACATGTAAATAACATTAAATACCACCGATAACAAACCTCAATGTACATAAAACATTTCTTACATGATTTGTTTCCTTTTCATAGCCTGGTTCACCGGGACCTGTACTTCCTGTCCAAGCACATGGGAAAATACTCACAAAAGCAGAGTCCCATTGGGAGGCCACAGTTACTGTGTCAGAAGCTGAGAACGGTGTTCACCTGAAAACAGAGCTCCAACAGAAACAGCTATTAAATAACACCCAAGCGCTTTCGAAGAATCCTCCTCCTCAGCCACTCGTTCGAAGCTCATCCGAGCAACTTCCACAAAAGCTGCCTTCTGCGCCAGTGAAGTTGCACTGTCCTCCGTCCCCTCACGTAGAAAATCCTCCCAAATCATCGACACCTCACCCGCCGGTACAGCACGGTTATCTCTCACCAAAGCCCCCCGCCCAGCAGTTAGGGTCTCCCTACAGGCCTCATCACGCACAGTCACCTCAGGTGGGAACCCCTCAGCGAGAGCCTCAGAGAAATTTCTACCCCGCGGCACAGACCCTGCAAGCCAGCACTCAGCAGGCGACCTCCGGAGCGTTATTTACACAGACCCCCTCGGGACAATCTTCGGCCACCTACACCCAGTTCAACCAACCGAGTCTGAACAGCGCGGCTCCGCCCCCTCCACCCCCTCCGCCCCCTTCTTCCTCATCTTACTATCAAAACCAGCAGCCCTCTGCAAACTTCCAGAATTATAATCAGCTTAAAGGTGGGCTTTCCCAACAGACTGTGTTTGCGTCGGGACCAAATCAAGCACTTCCTGGCACCGCGAGCCAGCAAACCGTCCCAGGACACCATGTTACTCCAGGGCATTTCTTGCCTTCTCAGAACCCCCCGATCCACCATCAGACTGCTGCCACCGTGGTCCCCCCACCGCCCCCCCCACCCCCTGCCCCAGGACCGCACCTCGTCCAGCAGCCGAGCTCCCATCAGCAACACTCAGTGGCTCACGTGGTGGGGCCCGTTCATGCCGTCACCCCCGGGTCGCACATTCATTCGCAAACCGCGGGCCACCATTTGCCACCCCCCCCCTCCGCCTCCCGGTCCCGCCCCTCATCACCACCCACCGCCCCATCCTTCCACAGGACTCCAAGGTCTGCCAGCACAACACCAGCATGTTGTCAACTCGGCGCCACCTCCGCCACCGCCACCGCCACCTTCCAGTGTTTTGGCTTCTGGGCACCACACCACGTCCGCTCAGGCCTTACACCACCCGCCTCATCAAGGACCTCCACTGTTTCCTTCAAGTGCTCATCCAGCCGTACCACCGTATCCCTCCCAAGCCACACACCACACCACTCTGGGGCCCGGACCCCAACACCAGCCTTCTGGAACAGGGCCGCATTGTCCGTTACCAGTCGCAGGTCCTCATCTCCAGCCCCAAGGACCAAACAGTATTCCAACGCCTACTGCTTCAGGGTTCTGTCCTCATCCTGGCTCTGTGGCCCTGCCACACGGGGTTCAAGGACCCCAGCAGGCATCTCCAGTGCCTGGACAAATCCCAATTCACAGAGCGCAGGTGCCACCGACATTTCAGAACAATTACCACGGTTCAGGGTGGCATTAAAACGGACCCCAAAAACATTTTTTAAAATGTTCTGTAAGATAAACTGTATATTTCATATGTACCTGTTAAGGTACTTTTTAAAGCTTGTACATGAAACTTTGTATAAAAAAAAAAAACACCAGTGCTCTTTCATTGTATTTTTCCCATTTTTGCTTTTTAAAATTCCTTAAAAGATGTGCTGTTAAGCCAGTATTAGGTATCTTTATTTTGTAAGTGAACATTCCAGCTGTTTTTCTGGCAGTAGATTTGATGCTACATGATCTTTCAATTTTATTGTTGCAGTTAAATTCATTTAGTGAATGTTTTCTATATTATTTCATACATATGCATTTAAGTACACAGCTAAGAAATGGCACTATGAGGATTTTCATTTTTCTTCCTGTCAGCAGTTCTGTGAGTGCATCTTAGGTATAAAAAAAAAAAATGCAATACAGATTTTTATAGTTTGGTGTGGACATGGCTCATTTTGTCTTATCGGTTATTTGCGAGCAAAATGTAATTTAATGTATAGATGATTTTTAACGTCTCCCGACACACTGTAAATACTGCATTTCCTTTGCGTATATAACTGCTTACAGCTTTTCTCATTGGATATATAGCGTTGTACATATGACAGGTCTTTGCAAAACTGTGTGATCTTTGTGAGAGTAGTACAGTATATGGCCTTTAATTTCTTTTTTATTTTAAATATACTGTCACATTGAAGCACTGGTTGGGCATTTTAATTCATGTTAATAAATCACAATTATGTCAGTTTTACCAGATTGTCCTGTACAGCTTCTGAGATTGGAGTCTGTTCAAACAAGGGTCTTTTATAAAAAGTTACAGTTTTTCAGATGTAGTTTGTAAGGAGCCTTCCATTTTCTTTAGCGACCACCACCTCAGCAGTCATCAGGAAGCAGTAAGGGGTTGTTCCTATGATGTCCCTACTTGTCACTGTTGCAGGAGCCAACTCACAGGAATCTACTCTGCTGTGGAGATGCTGTGCACATTTACTTCTATCTGACATCGTACAATGTGAGCCCATATCATTAAAGCATCACACGTGATACAGTTAGAGCCTGTAAAATATGGAGTAGTTGACCTAAAAAACACAAATATCTAACTTGTACACTTTAGAACATGCGTGACTGCAATGTCCTGATTAATCAAAATTATCTCTAAACCTTAAATTAACATTATCTAGCTCTATAGTATTCAGGGGAAAAAAAATACGAGTTTTTAAAAGTTTGTTTTGGGTGTACAAAAGGAAAAGGAAGAAGGCGTTACCCTTAGAGTTCTCAAGTGAAATGAAAACAGCCTAATGAACATTTTGCTGAAATAGGAAATGCTAGTTATTTTGGAAAAATAAATTGTCTTCTGCCTCTGAGGAGCATTAGTTAGTAATGACACGAACGCATTTTTCCAGTTTTCCCTAGTTGGCATAATTTGGCACAGCACAAAAATTCTGTGTGCTAGAGAAACAAGTGAACAGACTAAAAATGACTGGATAATATCTGGCAGTAATGAAAGTCACATTGCACACTTTTAACTCCCATTTCTTTTTGAAAATCAGCTAATAAGGGCACACAGAGAGCCATGTTTAGGGCTCAATTCTAATCAGCTTCAAGTTTTAAAAGAACTTAGGTCAACTTTGCCCTCCTTGACTTTAGCAAACAAAACTGTACTTCCCGTATTCACTAAAAAAACACTTGTCCAAGAAAAACATGGCTCTACATCACCCAGCCCAACGGTTTCCAAGAACAAAGGTTAACTATTAGCATAGCGAACAGTATTATTCAAACTCTTTAAAGGACTGTCCTCCTAAGGATTTAGAATTCCTCAGTTATAAATTGGCCTACTACACAAATCATGTATAGAGAAACTTTTCTATGAACTGCAGGATTTTGCATAATTCCTCGACTCCTCGATGAAGGACACACGGACTCCCAAATGCTGTCCTCTACCAAAATTTCATTGAAGTCATAAAAAAAAAAGGACAATTTAAAAGCGGAATTTAAGGAATAATCCCAGCTATGGATACAAACTGAAGTTATCTGCCCAAGGACAGTGGTTTCTCCTGTTAACTGTTACGTATGATCCAGGCACAGGAAGAAGTCAGTCAGTAAATTGCTTTTCACCTAAAAAGTCTAGGCTTTTCTGAAGCTCCTGTATCTGTTGTTTTTTTTTTTTAAGCCTTTGGGCAGTTCTAATTTCCAGCCAGACAGCCTCTCATCTGCTATCATCATGTATGTGGTCCACTGCTTGTCCTTCTCCATGAAGGCCTGATGTGGACCAGAGGGGAAAAGCAGGACGTTCACTAGAACGTCCGAGCCGGCTGCAGTGTTCCGTATAACCAGTGCTTCTCGCTCGGCTTGTATGTATTCTTTAAACTCAAGCCACCAGGCTCCCGCCAAAAAAAACATACTATACCTAATACAAACATATATTCCTTCTAGAACATTTTTTTTTTTTTTAACATTGTACACCAGTTAGCCTCTTATTAGGGACAGGTCTTTACAAAATTCATAACAATCTAGTTTATTTTCTAACATGAGCTGCAATTGCATTAGACACATTTCATTCCAGTGTGCTATAACCCTGATACAAATTCTTCAGTTAGGGGAAGATGAAGACATATACTTTGTGGTTCTTGTAAGAACGGATCCTACGGAAACTGTGTCTGCAGCAACCATCCGTCGTAGAACCTACGTGGTAACCTACAGCCTCCTCGGAAAACCTCAGCATGCACGTTTCGTAAGTGGTTCTGTTGCACCTCACAGCGGTATGTGATTACCATGCTAACTCCTAAAGGACTGTGTCTTGTTCCCTCACAGTGAAAACTGGTAAAAAGAGAGAAGAAAATCTGCACTGCTCAAACACTATGTCATTAGTATGGATTTCATGGAACACGAAGAGGAATCACTGAAATTCTAGGCAGTGAATCTGTACTACAGCAGCTCTTCGAAAGCCATATTCTACTCTTACAACACAATGAACGATTTCCGTGTACTAAGTAAGCCTTAATGCATGTTGTGCGACTACATTTCCTGCAATAGGAATGTCGATACTTCCTTTAGTTTGGGTCACACTGCACTAAAAGGAGAGCACATGTTTGTTGATTCTATCACTTCAAATATAGGCCAATGACCAAGGCAATGTCTGGAAAAAAAAAAAACCGAAACACTTTAATTTTTAAGACAACCGCAAGCACCTCAAACAATGGATTATTATTACAACACTTGTTATCTTTTCACAATCTAGTTATTGCAAAGGCATATGGATAAATGTTAATGGACAAAGTCAAGAAAAACGAGGCACCTTAATGAATGTAAAATTTTTAAAAAACCTGACATTCAACCCACTGACTTCTAAAAGAGGCTAAATACACCTCTGTAGATTACATTCTAAAATCGTATTGCCTACTATGGTTTGTGTCCTGGATTCTAAAACTTTAAGGAAATGCATAAACAAAATTGTGTGCAACCTGCAAAGGGAAAATCATTTTCTCAACTTCAATACATGGGAAGACAATGAAAAAGCTCAGAAAATTGTTACAGCCACGCATATAACTGCCTATGGAATGAACGTGATCCCTGTTACCTCTGAGATGTTAGGGTCGTGCCCACTGCACCGTTAATCACACCTTGGTTTTGGAGAAACACAAGTAAGCTTTTCCAAAAAAGAAAAACTATATATATATACATACGTGTGTGTGTGTGTGTGTGTGTGTGTGTGTGTGTGTGTGTGTGTGTGTATTTCTAATTCCACACACTGCACATGGTTTTTGTTGTCCGATTTAATCTATGTAGAGTTTAACTTACAGTGTTTGGAGGAGGCAACACCACATGGTACCAGGCCATCACATTTTTAAAGGGAAATTGCTCTTTTTCCTTAAAAGTACTTTTAAAAATACGCAAAAATATGAATGAGAGTGCTAAAACTATAGTACGTATTTTCGAATGAAAGCATGTCTTTTCTTGCTTTAAAGTGCCATATAGGGAATGACATAACTCAGAGCCACTTTGTTTAAAATCCAATGTAAAAGGGCTGTTATGGAATGAAAAGTCTGCATAGCTCCTGGGAGCAGTTCAAGTCCGCTACATGCAACTCAGGCTACAAAGCACTCAAGACTTGGTAGCTTTTCTGAAATTTGAGTCCCCATCCCATATTTAATGGAAATTAACATTTACAGGGTGCATTTACATACACTATAATACAGGAATGATGTCCCTTTGCCAGAAGATAAAATTGTACATTTCCTTGCTATTTCTTGGTTCCAACTTGATAATTTCTTAAGATTGTAAATTATATAGTACTCAGCTAAAATATTTCTTCATAAATAGTTACAAAACCTGCCAAAACACAAGGGGGAAAGTATTTTTCGCTCAAAAAAAAAGACTGACATTTGAATGTCACACGAGAAACAATGCTTAGAGACATGTTATTGTTTCCAGAAGAAAGTGGGTCAGTAAACTACTAAGCTGAAGACAAAGACTACCTTTCCCCAGGATCACAGTGCACAAAAAGCAGAATGTCAAACAACAGTACCTCAAAGCAAAATAAAGGTCTGAGGATGAAGCCAGCTCGCTTGTAATCCCGTTAGAGAATGAGAGTCACCGTTTAGGTCCAATGTACTGGAAAACATTTGCTAGCTCAGAATGCTCTACTGGTAGGATCTGCTAAGAATTCAACCAAGGATGCCGAAGGCATTCGCCAGCCGAGGCTCGTTTTTCTGGAACCATTTCTAACATTGGGATCAGGAAATCTGTAAACTGTGCAGCATCTTCGTGGGGCCAGCCATACTTTTCCACAAGGACATCAAAGAGGCTCCAGGGCTTCAGCTTGGTGATATGCCGCAGTTCTCCTACGGGGAAGAAACAGGCAGTGTCAAGGAAGCTCCACACACGCATTTCCCATTGGTGGTCCGGCCAGGTTTTCAGTGAAGCGGACACCTACCTGCCCAACACTAGGCAACACCAAAGGCCGGCTTCCCCCCAAGCAGTGACCATGAAAGGTCTTTGTGGCCGTGTTATTTTGCGTAAGCTTGACGAGTGCAAACAAGGGGTTCACTGAAAGGGGAACAGTTCGTTCTAATCAGTTCCAGGTTTTTTTTAAGTAAGTAGAGGTGCTGAGTCCCCCAGGATGGTTTTTTTTTTTTAAGTTTATTATTATTGAGTAAGCTCTATAACCCAACGTGGGGATCGAACTCAGGACCCTGATATCAAGAGTCACAGACTCCACCGGCTGAGCCAGCAGGGCACCACACCCGGAATGTTTTCATTTGCCAAGACTGACAAAGGCACTTTCCCTCCAATGTGGGATCTTCTGCAATTTGTAAATTTGCTTAGAAAAAGCTGTAAGAAACACACTACATAAACTCCTTGGACCATTATTTCTGCATGTGACCATGCAAAGAAAAAGGGACTCCTTCCGTCTAGAAATGTGCTGTTGAAGAGAAGTTTCTTGGATGGCACAGGTGTACTTTAGCTCACTAATCCAATATGGCAGCTGCTAGCTAGATGTGACTACTGAGCCCTGGAAATGTTACCAGTGTGACTGAGGAACTGAAGTTTTAATTTGTTTAAACAGCCACAATTAGCCACTGGCTCCTATACCAGACAACACAGCTCTAGAGGCCAAGGTGAACCAAACACCACTCAATTCCACACGCTGGCTGTAAAATCTAAGAGATCAGGACATCAAATCTTGAACATGTGCTAGTTGCACCACAGAAACCGTAGGTTACGAGGAGCCCCAACCAACACAACAGAACAACCAACGATCTAGTAAATGGTCTGAAAACTAGGACAGCCTTTTTCATAATAGGAAAAAAAGCTGATTTAAATCAAACTGCCAAAAGGTCAGGATACCTTTCATTAGGATTAATTCCTTTTCTCTTCCCGTTAGAAATGTTGACAGGACGCGCCTCCCCTGTAGGCAGAGAGGCCTCCCCTGCGGGTCGCAGAGACAAGGAAGGGCTGCCCGGGGCCCGCTCCCCGCTCCCCCTGCACAGGCACAGCTCTGGGCTCAGAGCGCTGGCCGGTCCTGCTGAGGCAGGCACCCCACATGTAGCCCCACGCGAGGGCCAGGTGTGCTCTCCTCTTCCACTTGCTCTGTCCACCCACCAAGCCAGGCGTCTCAGGGTGTGTATTAAGAGATGCTTCCTTACTAGGTCTTCTCAGGAGGCCTGGTCTGTTTCACGCATTTACGCATCTCAATTTAGACCATTCTCCTCTTTCTTTAATCACAAAGAAAATAAAAGAACGTTACAGAAAAGTACAAAAACAGAAGGAGGAATGACCTGTAATCCCACCCACTAGGATTTTTTTCTCTCGGCCTCCACTCTCTCTTAATTACATTCCTGTGAACCGGTATGTCTACGGAGTTGCAATCGTCACGCGCACCAGATCTGAGATAAACAGAACTTTACGGAATGTTTCTTGTTGGAGGGATGTTGTGCAAAGTAAATGGAGGACGGAGTTCGGCATGGCTTACAGACTGTAGGTCAGCTCTGTTTTGGGGAGGGGAGTAGAGAAAGGGCCATCTGAGAGGAGAAAGTGTTCCCTCCTGTAGAAGGAACACTGTGTCCATGAGAACAGAGTCTGAGCAATGGCTCAAAGCTCATCCCCTTTAATCTGGAAATTCCAGCTCTGGAAATCCAGCCTAAGAAAATAAACCCTGGGACCACCCTCCCAATCCCCCCAGCCCCCACCCACCCACCCAGTACGCATACTTGCAAAATCACAGGTGCTCAGTGACAGGATAACCGTGGTTACAGAAACAAACCATGGTACATCGACCTGATGAATACTATTTCATATTACTTGGGAACATGGAGGGAAATTATATGGCCCAGCGTCTGGTACTAAAAGAAGAATAGAAGAGAATGATCACAAGAGTAACCTTCAAAGCGCCCTTCAAGATGGAAAGCAGGTGGGGGGGGGGGGGGGGGGGGGGGGGGGGGGGGGGGGGGGG
>NW_024412391.1:81608968-81733379 GCF_014898765.1 Herpailurus yagouaroundi
AACAGCAGCTTTGTTAGAAGGTGGCTTCTCTCTCTGCATCTTCCGTAATACAGCTCTCCTGGGCTTACAGAGACCGTGGAGCTCACCAGAGCAAGGTTTGCAGGAAACTAAGAAAGTTCACATGGAACATTCCAAAACGTGTCCTCTGGAAGGGGGAGAGAACTTCACGGACCTTCATCTCTTCTGACCTGGAACGAACACTCCCCGAGGTTGCAAATGAATGTAACAGCTGAGAAGCACAGTCCTATCAGAACATTGAGGGATCTATTTCGGAGGGGGCCAGTTTAAAATCCATCAACAGGCATGAAATTAGGTTCAATCTTCCATGAAAAGAGAGAAGCGTTACCACAACAGCCGCCTTAAAATCTGCATAGTAACAGTGATGAGAACAACACAAGCTGAAAGGCCCTGAAAATCTATTTATTCAGACCTAACTAGCTATAAACTGATAAAAACATTTGCAAAGAACCGACTGGAACACCTAACACACTTTGACCAGGTAATCAATCCCACACACAAAAAAACCTGTGGGCGAAGACGCTGTCTGTAACGCGAGCATATGCACCAGGCACAGTAACCCTCAGGTCCGATCGGTACACGTGTCCGACACCGCTACCGTGACAACCCCGAAGTGCCACCTCGAAGAAAAAGCATGTGCCTTATGGAGACAGGTGGAAAAACTGATGCCAAGAAAAAACACAGGAAATAAACTTGCCTAGGCCCTATGATTCCATGTACAAACTCTTAGGCTCAATTCAATAAGAATCAAGTCTCACAAATGGTTGCTAAAGGCTCTTTAATAACAAGCCCTCAACTCCCAAACGTGCACATCCACCACTAGGACAGGCTCGTCCCATGAGCAGGGACCCTGTCCCCTCCCCAGCTCCAGCCTCGTGAACGGCCACCTCTGCTACCACAACTCAGAATACAAAATGAAATAAGAAAACGCTTGAGAGACTGTTTTTCGCTATCTGCTCCTATTGTACAAGTGGCTCCTGGACAAATTAACAAATTTTTACCTTGACAACTTCTTCTCTCTCAGGCAAGTATACCAAGATATGTTCCACTACAACACATTCTGCAAAAAACCAGACACTTAATAGTGAAAGACTTTACCGTTTAAACCGTCTCCTTCCTTTCCTTCCTAAAGAACGCTGAGTACCACTTTGTCTTTCCTCGGGAGCCCAGCCCAAGGCCAGATGGACGACCCTGCCCTCAGCAGCCCCTCGTGCTCCTAATCCCCCCTGGGGGCAGAATCACCTTGACAGAGCCCAGGAAAACGGACAGAAACAGGCCCCAAGGGAGGGCTCCTTCGCCTGCCAAGTCAAGGCTTTGGGACCTGCTACTGTATTTGCCAGGCCCAGATTATTAGAGTGCTTTTTATTTATTTATTTATTTTTTAATTTTTTTAACGTTTATTTATTTTTGGGACAGAGAGAGACAGAGCATGAACGGGCGAGGGGCAGAGAGAGAGGGAGACACAGAATCGGAAACAGGCTCCAGGCTCTGAGCCATCAGCGCAGAGCCTGACGCGGGGCTCGAACTCACGGACCGTGAGATCGTGACCTGGCTGAAGTCGGACGCTTAACCGACTGTGCCACCCAGGCGCCCCTAGAGTGCTTTTTAAAGAAAAAAGTTAAGTACTTCCATCAGACTTCTCCTGAATATCATTTTAAGTGATCTGTGAGAAGGGAAATACTTTATTTTGTTCATTGAAATTGTAATATTCCAGAATTAAGCATATAAGCATATAGGAGACTATGAGGAAAATCCTTGTACTGTATTTCAGGGAATACTGGTAACTAGAAAATAAACCATGATATAAAATAGATTCAGATAAATTTCACGGCATATATAGATAGGAAACCTGTCCACAAATACTGGTATAAGCAAGACACAAAACTAGAAATTTGAAGAAATTCCTACAAATTTGTAGGTCAATATCTGAGTTCAGTATCTGTATAAGCCTTACCCCCAACAAATGCAAAAATTAACTCAAAATGGATCACAGCCCAAAGCCTAAGAACTAAAACTATAAATTCTTAGTAGAAAACAGAATAATCTCTGGGACTTAGAAGCAGGAAATGGTTTCTTAGATGTGACATCAAAAGCACAAATAACAAAAACAAGTAACAAAGGAAAAAGTAGAAGACTGGACTTCATCAAAATTTAAGTTTTATACTTCAACTATCACACGTGATTTAAGAGAAGTTAAAACAGGGGCACCTGGATGGCTCAGTCAGTTAAGCGTCCAGCTCTTATTTTCGGCTCAGGTCATGATCTCACAGGTTGGTGAGACTGAACCCCCCACTGGGCTCTGTGCTGACAGTGCAGAGCCTGCCTGGGACTCTCTCTCCCTCTCTCTGCCCCTCCCCCACGCAGGCTCCCCCCGCCCCTCTCTTTTTTCCTCTCAAAATAAATAAATCAATAAATAAAGTTTTAAAAAAGAGAGAGAAGTAAAAACAGGTCCATCCACAAGTTTGTACAATAGTCACAGTAGCGTTATTCATATGAGCCAAAAAGCAGACACCCACATATCCATCAACTGGTGAGCGAAGCAACCAAACATGGTCTCTCCACACATCAAAAGCAGAGTACAGACACAGGCACCCACGTGCATGAGCCCTGAAACACTGGAACACATGGAAGAAACCATCACAAAGTCCACACACCGTAGGATTCCATCTACATGGAATGTCCAGAACAGAGAAACCCAGAGAGAGAGACGACCAGCAGCTGCCAGGGGTCAGGGGGAAAGAGACCAGAATGAGTGCTAATGGGCAAAGGATTGGTTTCTTGTCGAGAATAAAAATATTCTGAAATCAGACAGTGGTGACGGCTACATAATTCAGGAACATTCTAAAAACTACTCGATTGTACGCTTTAAAAGGGTGAATTGTACGGTATGTAGATTACATCTGAATAAAGCTGGAACAAAAGCTTAAAAAACTGGAACAAACCTTAAAGTAATAGCTTTAAAAGAACCCCAACACTGCGTTAATGCACGCAGTAAAAATACACACTAATCATGATAAATGACAGGAATGTGTGGGATGAACTAACTAGAACTGAACACCTGAGAGCAATAATTTCATTACTTTTTCTGCATCATATGCTCAAATTCAAAATGAAATGATCAAAACGCTAGTTTCAGACTTATGATCAGCTGTGGCCTGTGGTCTGTTATTTTCCAAAATGTCTCTGTGGTGTGCCCACTGTCCCTCCAGTCTGCCTCCAGGGCACCGCACCATCCCTACCGTACCCTCCCGTCTTGCACCCCAACCCTAGCAGGGGAGGGCCTTAGACCACATGCAAGCCTTCAAACAGGGCCATGTGTGCGGGCGTGCGGGTGCCATGAGGGCCGTCCTGGGCCAAGGGGGACACAGTGTCACCTGCTTCTCGCTCTCCAGAAAGGAGGACTCAACACAGGTTCATGTTTCTAGTCTGAGGTTGTTTTCTGTGACTACTGGGCACCGGGCTGTGGGGAATCCCGCACCAAACAAGACAGACCGGGGTCCTGATCTCACAGAGGGTGCTCACAACTCAGAAGTGATGCTTAAAGTGAAACTGTATTAAAACGTGTATTAAAGTACACGTTTTAAAAGTTTTAGACTCACTAGTGTGAAGAACCTTTTCTAGTCATTTGCACAGGGCCCGGCTCATGGGGAGATCAGCCCCACGCATCCCCAAGGTGGCCTCGTGCCCAAGCCTGGCACCTGCCACCTGCCTGTGCAGTCAGCAAACTGCGGTGACCAACGGGTTTCGCCACCTGAGGCCTAGATGATGAACGGGACAGCACCAGCCTACACGGGCCCAAAGCCTACGGCGGGCTTCGCTCTTCACACAAGTAAGAGAATCTGTTGACGTGGGGGATTCTGGAGGGGAGTTGAAATCGTTCTAACAAGTTTCATCTCAAACACTAAAAACGAAGACTGCAGAACAAAGCCCTATCACAGGGGGCGTGTCGGCATTGCACTGCAAATGCTCTGCACGGGCTTTCTTGTTTTCTTTTTTTTTTTTTTTTAAGTTCATTTATTTTGAGAGAGAGAGAGAGCATGAGCAGGGGAAGGGCAGAGAGAAGGAGAGAAACCCAAGTAGGCTCATCAGTGTGGGGCTCAATCCCACAAACAAAATGAGACCATGACCTGAGCTGAAACCTGGAGTTGGATGCTTCACTGACTGAGCCACCCGGGTGCCCTGTCTGCACAGGCTTCTTGCATGCTTTGAACTGCACTTAAGGTCTCTGGTCCAACACACAACAGATCACTCTCACATGTTCCAGTCCACGTGATGCCCTTCCCTAGAATCAAACCGTTTTTTTTTTTTAAATTAACTACTCTGATATTTCCAACAGTATGTTTTACTAAAACGATGGCCACTCATGTGTCGACAGAACGTCTGTTCAGCAGTGTGGGACGGTGCACTCCTGCCTGCACTGTTTTTGCTACATCACCTGACAAGCACTGGGACACTTCCTGGGGACAAGTTGCACTCCATCCCGGTTGCTATCACAAAATACAACCAAAATGAGTGGCTTATAAATAAGAATGAATTTATTCCCCACAGTCGTGGAGGCTGGCAGTCTGAGATCCGGCTGCCAGCAGGGCTGGGTCCCAACGAGGGCCCCCTTCCGGGTCACAGACCCTCTCGTGTCCTCTGCATGGGGTAAGGGAGTGGTCTGGGATCTGTTCTGTAAGGGCACTAATCCCAACCAGGAGGGCTCTACCCTCATGGCCTTATGTTCTCTCCAAAGGCCCCCACCTCCTAATACTAACACTTTTAGGGGTTAGGATTCCCACACGTGAATTTGGGGGGGGGGGTGGGGGACACACACACCTCGGACCCTAACAGGACAGAAGCAGGGCAGAATGCACAGAGGTGCTTACTTCTAGTGGGGCACATCTTCATACACTGGTGAAGAGGATTTTTGTGAAAGACATTTGGTGGCTAATGTCCACACCCAGAGGAGTTAACCTGCTGGTTATCAAACTGTAACAGGATGAGAACAGTAACTACCTTCCTTTGCCAAAACATCCAGCTCGCGTGGAAAATTCCCAGCTAAGGAATGACTGTTCAGACTAGTAACAATCATTTTACCCAGAGTTGCACATTAAGAAAAGGTCACTTAGCTGCGCTTGGTGTTTCGCTTTAACACACAGACCCCATGCTCTTCCTCACAGGCATCAGGGTGAAGATGTGGCCTGGGTCTCCCGCAGGAGGACAAAGAGCAGGGTAGGGTGCTGCTCACTCCCTCTCAATCGTTGGCTATTTTCCAAGGGGATGCAAGCAAATTAACAACAGCTTCTGATTTTGCTTTTCTCTTGGTCAGTTCTGGCATGCAGGCACTTAAAAAATGTTAACGGATACGTTTAAGATCTCCTTACTTCCAAACTGTATATCCGCACACATTCCTTAGGGGGGCATGCCAAAACCCATCTTTTATGTAACAAATCATTCCTCTCATCCTGGGGGACATGGTAAAATCTATTTTCATGACACACCCTCATTCATCAAAATATTATTTCTGTGACTTCTGTAAAAGCCCTAAATCCCTTCTGATCTCCACTTATTATAAATAAACAATGATCAGGAAAGGACTTGGGTCCCAATTCCCAATCACTTGCCTAGTCAAAAATTCTCCCTCATATCCAAATGAAGGGGAAAGGACCCTAGTTACCACAGTAACACTGAATCACAATGCATCTGGTCTGTCTTTACTAAGGAGGCCAAATGTATTTCGACCCTGGTCACCTTCCAACAAGCTCCCTGGCGGAGCCCGTGCATGCAGGCCCTAAAGCGCATGTGCAGTAATAACGGGACGCTGTGGCAGCACAGTCCCAGGTAAGCACTCCGTACCCCCGTCGGGGAGCAGGCAGTGGTCACGCACAGACTCCGAGTGGCCCCAGGAGCAGGGCTGCTGACAGGAAGGCTGACAGGAACGCCGCCTTCCGGCCTGAAGGGCTACGCGCAGGGAGCTCTGAGCAGAGCCACCTGCTATGCGACATCAGTTCACCAGCATCACTGGTCAGCCCACCCCTCCCCCCACCCCAAGACAGCACCTGCCGATGGGGTGAGGAGGGGCTTCGGGGCTGGTACCCAGCAGGTGCCATCCCTGGGAGCCACGCCCAACTGGCGCCAAGAGCCTCAGAGCACTGCCTCTGGGAACGAACCTGATCCCAGGCCACTGGACAAGCAGGACTTCACCTCTTCAGCATTCAGGTCCCCTCCTGCAGTGTGTGTCCCTCTTCCTCCCCGCTGTGCATAGATAGTAAGCGGTTCCCAACCCACAGACGCTGCGCCGGGAAAACTGCAGAGCCCAGGCCTTCTGAGAAGCTCCTCACTGCAGAGGAAAAACTCCGTGTGGCTTTACTGGCTGTTGGTCCTCTGTGCCTGATGCTGGAACCTGTCCGTCAGCCTGTGGCGGATTCTCTGTTTGGCTGACAGAGCAGGTGCTGAGTAAGGTCCAGCGCCCTCCAGTGCCCGTCCCCTCCCTAGAGCATCAGCAGGTCAGCCATGTCCCCTACTTCATGACAGACTAGGCTGCTAGCTCTTGGCCACCCTCCCCTCCAAGCCTCCACCTGACAGTGGTGATGGCTGCGGCTGGGGGGTTCACTGCAAGTCCAGCCAAGTCCTCCCAGGGGCCAGGCCGTCTCTCACAGGCTGTGAAAACACTCTGAAATGTGGAAGAAGGGCTCTGCCTTGATTAAAACAGAGTTTCTCAAGTCACGCTGAATCCCAAGCCACAGTAATCCAGAGCCTTCCCTTGCTTCAGCCCTTCAACCATTTTTAAGAAGTTTCCTACGGAAACTTAGCCCGCTCTCTCAGCAATACTGCCGTCTAGAAGTCCGTCGTGTTTAGAGCAGTTCCTTTCCTGTTTAAAACTCTGCCTCAGCAAACGTGACATGAGCTACTAGGGTGCCACGTGCTGCGTAGGAAATGGAAGGTGCAGAGATGACATGACAGGACGTGCCCAGCCTCACACCATGCTGTCACAGAACAGAACTCAGTGGCAAAGCCATTCTATTAGCCTCAAGCCTACTTGGGCCCATGTGTGAGGGGAACCATAACCTTGCTCATGAGACCCAGACTCAAAGTCCAGGTGGGTCTTCAGAACCAAAATCGACACAGGTTGTCTGAAGAGCAGTTTTTCCTGACCATCTTTTTTCCCTGTGATAAGCCTCTAAAAGGTAGTAAGAAAATAACTGCATCTAGCTACACATTTCAGAGGTTGCCCATGGGGTGGTCCTAGGAAAGCCGGGAGCAGTGGTCACTGTGCTCAGAGTAAGTGGAACAAGAAACTGCTGGCTTCGGCACAGCACGTTCTCGAGTCTTGCGCATTTAACGGGGATGCGTAATTTAAAGGAGGGAACAAGGACTGGGTGGCTGGACATCACCAAAGGGTATAATAAGGATTTATGACTCTAGAAGAATACCTTATCTCATAGGAAAATAAAAAGTCAAAGCCAGTTCTCCAAATCTGACTAAAGCAGAAAGCGATAGAGCATGTTGGACTTTCAGAAATTTCTAGAAACTCCACATCCTACTCAAACCAACTTTAAAAGTTCTTTATTAAAGGGGGTGCAACTGCTCCCTCTCACTGCCAAAAAAAATTCAAGCTGGAAAAACATAATTAAGAGGTCCAACATGCTCACACAAAACAATATGGCGCCGGGAAGGGGTTCTTTAGAAATAAATTCCTGGCGCCTTTTTACTAAAGTAAATCAGCTATTAACACAACGTGAATAGTGCAGGGGAGAAGAGAACATCATTTCTCAGAGCAGGGGGCAGAGGGTCTCAGCAGCCCGCGCCCACGTCATAAGGAGCTCAGACACACCCAGCAGGACACAGAGGGACGCTCACAAAGTCCTGTCCCCAGGCTGCCTCTACTCCACGGCAAAAACATTCAGGCTCCACGAACAACATGAGAAATGGAAAGAGAAGTCTAGTTGGTTTCTAAAAACCACTTAAACTCCTTTTCACAAATCTGTGAATACACAGACTGGGCTTAGATTAGGAGAGGAGAGGGCGGGGAGGAGACCGAGGGTTCCGGGAAGTGGTACTCTTACAAAATCCGTACTCCACAGATGGGAGATGGTTCAAGCTTATTTCTCGAGAGCTTTCTTCAGCTGAATCCCCCAGCTGTAACAAGGTCCAGGTCTTTCTCCACTGCCCAAACGTGAATGCACAATTTCTCCTTTTGGGAGAGGATTATGCTGAAAATTAGTGTTGCATAAATACCGTTACCTTTTCTGGTGAAAAACTCCTTGGAATATTTTCCCAACATAGCGTATTTTCGAGGGACTTTCCCCAGCAGTTCAATGATCAATGCTATGTGATCTGCATTGGGAAACATTGCCAGCAAAACAGAAACACACGACAGTTTAATCAGTACACTGCATGCAGACACTGCTACCGCCCGCGCAGACAGAAACAGAGCGCGACCTGTATGATCCAAGCACAGGCTCTGCCGGTGCCGCCGGATGCACAGGGGGACCGTGGCAAGGTCAAGTGCGGTCTTCCCTGTCAACTTTTAAATCAGCACAGGAATTTCGCTAGGTTGCCTTTCGAATTTAGGAGAAATGTCTGCCATCATTCGCGCTACAATCAGTGGTGCTATCCCGTTTCTGTCTGCATCGTGGCGCTTTTCAAAAAGAAGAGGTACTACCTCTGCGATTGAAGAATTCCCGAGAATATTTTCCAGATAGAGCAAAGTGCCTTGGGATACTGCCTAGCAGCTCTATGATGTGGGCTATGTGGTCTATGGAGGAGAGAAAAACAGGACATGGGAATGGGAGGGGCAAAGGGAAGGATGGGATAAAAGAAGAGGGAAAAAAATTGAAATTAGTAAAAAATCAGAAATAGACTCAAATCAACAATGTCTGCAGCACATCCATGCAGAGGCTTCTGGGGCTGGCAGGCCTCAGGCACCATCTGGAACATCGGACGGTGACTGACGCCAGCTCACCCCTGGCCACCCCAGCACTGTAAGCAAATAAGCATGGAGATGGTCAGCTTTACGGATGGAATTCAGGCCAGAATTCCCAGGTTTTCAGCTCAGCTCCCTGACAGGACAGTGAAATGGGCAGATCGGTGGACAAAAGGACCACAGAGAAGCCTCGGGGGTCGCACAGCCTGTCCTTCCCTGGCTGCTGAGCGCCAGGCCGAGGCCAGCAGGAAGGAGAGGTGGCCCCAGGCCACGGGCAGAGCTGCCTGTCCACTGTGCCTGAGGGGGCTTCAAGCTCAGGGGAAAGCATCTCGACTGGGCGTTTGAAAACCAAAACACAGCTCTATTTCGGTAGGGAAACACAATACTCTCCAGAAGCTCAGGCCTCTCAGGAGGCCCAGCCTGAGGTATCTGGCAGGCGGCAATACTCACCTTCATCCCTGGAATAGTCTTCCCCAGAATGCGGTTCAAACAAATAATCTCCCGTTGCCAGCTCAAATGCCTAGGACACAACAGATGACATGCTAAGCACTTCAAAGACACTGGCCCCCGAGGCAGCAACTTTCTCTCCTTATACAAGAGACCCACGTTTTCCGAGGACCTGATCAAACCCACGAGCCTTCTAAAAGAGCTCAACACCAACTTTTTTCTTTCAACTCTGAACTTCCTAAAAGTTCAAAGAAGCTTCAGAAATTTTCCTATATTCCCTTTACTGGAGGACGTAAAGGCTGTGTCCTCTCCTCATTTTGCGAGAAGCACAGCGACAAGCAGCTGTGTGCAGGCCCGGGGGGAGGGGAACGTGCTCCAGCTCTGGACGGTGGGACAGGGACTCAGGCCTGCCCTCCCCCACGCAGGCTCATCGGGTCCCGGGAAAGCGGGCACTGCCGCTCTCTTGAAGCAAAGACCCTCGTGCCTTGGTAACCAGGAGCTATTTTCAGCATCTCATCAATTCTGCCACTTCTGACTCAAGCAAAGGAAAACCTCGAGCCAAACAGAAGGCTCTGAGCCCTGGGCCAGGAGGAGCCAGGTGAGGAGGCCAAGGAGGGCCGGCCTGCCTCTAGGGCTACCACTACCCCCAGCATGCCCTTTGTTTCCATTTCTGCCACACACTCTTCTCCCCTTGTTCTAAAAAAAAAAAAAAAAAGAACAAAAAAAAGCTCAGGACCACAGGTTTAATTTGCTAATGTTATAGAAAGATGGCAACTGCTATTGCTCTGCTGATGGAATACCACGTTTAAAAATTTTTTTTGTTGTTTTTTAAAGGAAAAGGCTAAATCCTATTTTTGGTTTTTCTATACTTACTTCTATTTTGTATTAGATCTTGTGGTTCTGAAAGGTGCTCAGGGGCCTAGACCTCTGTCACAGATGCCTGCAGATCAGGGCCCTCCTCACTCCCACCCCTGATGAACCATCACCGCATCCACCCATTTCCTCTTTCTGTTCATGACCAGAGTGGGTCAGGAGGGGGTCTCCTAGCACTGTCTTTAACAAACCGAAGGTGGACGCACTCAGGCCAGGACCACATCTCTTCACCATTTTTTTGGTTTGTTTGTTTGTTTATTTAAAGAAAGGAGGGCAGTGGGGTGACAAGATGGTTGTCAGCAGCCCCATGACAGCATCGGTGCATGAACTCAGGATCCCACAGGACACGGACATGCCCATCCCAGCCCGTCCCAGCACCGAGTAAGCTGGTCACGCAGGCGCTGCAGGGCCAGGGAAAGTCCTTACCGGGGGCCTCTCCTCTCCACACAACCCCACATCTGGCCACAAATCCAAGGGGAAAATTGAACAGCCAGAAGGGTCTTCCCCGCCCAGGACACAACTAAGCAGCCTACAAGCCATGAGGAAAGGGTGAAACCCTAATGGAGAAGAAGCCACTGCGAATGCTCTGTGGAGAGGGCCACGGCTGCTCCTTAACCCTCCCCTGAGAACTCTCTCTCCTCACACATTTTCAAACACATTTCAATCAGGTTGAATTTATTTCTTACAGCCTAACACTAAGGTAGGTCAACTGAGTGTTCTTTGAAAGACGACTGTTTCGATTAGCACCCACGTGTTTCCAATGAAACACTCAAGTCAAAGAAGCCTACAAAGAAATGGTTTAAAAGAGAAAAGGAAGATGTGAGGGAAGATGGGGGCTCACGTGTGTGTCATCTGGTCCCAGTTCTCTGGGGAGTGACAAGACTTCCTTAACAGGAAGGCCACATGTGACAGAGCTGATGCAGAAATTCCGATGGAAATTGGGCCCTCATGCTTCACGACCTGCCTTCACGCCGGTTAAAGATTACTGCCTTCAACTCCGTAGGTTACTCCTGATATAATCTCTATTGTTACTGTTTTCATGCTTGGGAATCTTGGATGCCTTCGTCTGTACTTGACCAGACCCCCTTGGGAGACGTTCCCCTGGAGCAAACTCTGTTCTCAGGTCCTGGGGAGACCAGACACCTCTTTCTTGAAATGCCCTCCCCCCCACACCAAGTACCCGATTCTGAATAAATAAGGTCACCTATTCTTTCTGTGATGGGACCAGTGCTGAACAAGTGAACTTTGCCAGTCTGCCTTTTCTTATTTCTAGGGCACTGACTATGGCTCACCACGGAGCCTGTAGACGTTACCTGCTCTGGGCCTGTGACACACAAGCGCATAGCAATCGATGCCTCGGCCCACGCAGAATTTTTAGATCACATACACTTATGTTGGGAGGGGCCCCAAGACTCAAGAAAAGGAAAAGAGGTTCAACGGGACACATATCTCAGTTTCTCTGCCTCATTCTGGTGCTCTCCTCCGGCTCTAAGAGCCCTCCTCCACGATGAGAGCAAAGACATCAGCTGACACGCAGGAGCTCACGACCCCAGTAGGGCCTCTGCAAGTCTTCATGCCATTTATGCCATCAAAGGACTCCAGGCCTCACCACCAAGAACAACTAGAGCTTTAGTATAGACTGGAATTATGAATTTAATATAATATTATGTTTCTAAACTTCGACAAAAGGACAGGAGTGGAGAAACACCGCCTCATGTTTACCAGGTTGTCTGAAAGAACAGAAGGGGACCTCTCAGCCTTGGCCTTCAGGGATGGGAGGTGGGGATGGGGAACGATGGCTTGCCCCCCATCCAGAACAATCACGCTTCCAACATCTGCCTCATTAAAACAACAACAACCCGTAAGCGGCCTTTGAGGCACCGAGGGAGCTTATGCTTCGTCTGAGGGGAGCAGGAGGCAGGAGAAAGGAGATGGACTCTAGCACTGTTCACAGCAGCAGGAGTGGCCAGGGTGTGAAGACTGTGTGGAGGGGCGAGTCCTAATCTAATGGAAGGCAAGACAGACAACCTGGTATAAAATCGCACTGAGCTCCACCATTATTCTCCTGCCTCTGTGATCTTGTCCTATTTTTCCGGTTATATCACCAAAATTTAACACCCCAAATTAGAAGCACAGGATTTCAGAGTTGAAAGAGCTCTTGGAGTCTAATTCAGGGCCCCTCCTGTGTTGCTGGGGACAAGTAAGGCCTGACCTCACCACATCCTGGAATGGAACATTTCTCCCCCGAAGCTCCAATTTTTGAAAGTGCTCCCTTCCTACTGACCTAACCTCTGCTTCCCACCGCGTCCGGGCCCTCCGCCCCCTCCTGCCCTCTGGACCTCACTCCTCTCTGCACAGCAGCCTCCAAATTCAAAGCAGCCATCACATGCCCACCAATCTTTTTAACTGTTCTTTTCCATGTCTCACACAGCAAAGACTGAAGTTTTTGATACTCACTGAAAAACTTAATTTTAAAAATTATCTGGTATTATTTGTCAGAGCAACGTGGGACCAGAAAGGCACGATGTTTCCAATCTGTTTGGCCACATCTGTTGCCTCAGATCTTGATAATTTTACACAAACAACTACTATTTTTCCATATTGTCCAGCACCATGCTTCTTGCTGTAGCACCAGGGGGCATATGATACAGCAAACTCAGAAGAATTGTTAATCTTTGAATAACAGACAATTACATATATTGCCTGTTGCTCTTTTTAGTGAGAAGAAAAGTGCCAAGCTTTACACATACAGTCTTTCATTTTAAATATATCAGAGAATTTGGGGGGGGGGATGGAATAAGAAAAACATGAAATAGCACCCCCTTTTCCATACACACACACACACACACACACACACACACACACACCCTTCCAGCACGGGACCACAAAGCACAACCCACTTAGAGGAAGGTGCTGAACTGGCTAGGAAACAGGGCCAAGAAAGAGAAACTGAAATCGGCTTATGGAAGAGGGCCCACCGGTGGCTCATCAATTCACAGGTCGGCAGCAAGTGAGAAAATGATGCGCTGGTGAGGGCCGGGGGAGGGTCTAGACACAAGTAAACCCGCGATGCAGCCCAAACCAGTATGATACACAGCGGGGAGAGGTGTCCTGAGACCCCGAGAGAAAACATCTCCGTCTTCTCTATGGGAACAGACTCCATCAAAGGGACGATGGGCGGCTACTGGTGTCTCAGAAATCAGTGGACAGCCCACAGCAACAAGCCAGAATATTCTCTAGATTTGGCCTTATATATAAAGGAGGAGAGATTAAACACTGGTGTGTGGGGAAATCCTTTTCCTTGTCAGTAAGGATAGAAGGTCTGTCAGAGGTCACTGAGAAGGGCTCCCGCCTTTCGACCTCAGACAATCTTTCCTGAAGACACTGCTGTCTCATCCTCCTCCACGGCACGAGGGAAGGGTACAGCCCGCAATCTTTCAGAAACCAGACAGAATTACTTGAAGCCATTTTGCCACCACAGAGGAGGCTGTGATTCCTGGGGGTGGTGGGCTGAAGAGGGCCTTGAGTAGAGGTCGTCTGTCACAAGACCAAAGCAGGCTAAACCCTAGAACACGTCTGAGAAGAATTCTTCCAACTCTCAAGGCGCTCAAGACAGCAACCTTGCCCTCACTCATCCCACAGCAGACGTACTCCGCAGTCGGGAAAACTCAGACCACATGTACTGGTGAGACTGTCCCATGATAAGCGCTGCGGGATGGGCCTTTACATTGAAGGAAATGGCCAAGGCCGTTCTTACCATGCATGCTGTGCTCCAAATGTCAGCAGGTGTGCTGTAACCTGCCCCTATTAAAACCTCTATGGATCTATACTGACGCGTCTGGATGTCTTCTGTGAAGTGTTTATGCTGGAAGGGAACACACTGTATTAGTACAGAGGAAAACAGACATGCAAAAAGAAAAAAAAAAAAGCGTCTTCTAATCCATGATCATGACCAAAACGCTCTAGAAAGAAAACTTTACTTACCACCCAACAAGCATTTCCCAGGTCGGCAATTTTAACTCTAATTTTATCTGCGTTCCGTGGATCCAGGGGGTTCACCAACAAGTCGGCCGCCCGGGTTTTTGCTGGCATGAGCAAAGAGCGAGACAGTTAGTACTTGGGAGGGGTGGCTTGCGTCTGTGCACACAGTGTCTGCCGGGCACAGTCTCCTTTTCTAGGGAAGTGATGGGAGGATCACATTTAGGCCTGGAGCCCTGCAAGTTGAACTCAACAGAATTTGAAATTCTTGGTCTCCATCCCCGGAAGATATTTCACAAGAGAGAGCACACTGGGCTGCCCAGAGACCTCACCGGCTCCACCTTGCCCTTTCCCCTTATATTGCTGATTCCGCCACCTCTAGGATGACCCTACTCTGCTCCCTTCTGCATCTTTCCAGCTGCTCCTCATTGCATCAGAGCCCATAGAGAACCACATCTATCTTGGTGCGTTACTACATGAAACACTAAAGTAGAGACAACATGTTCCCAGATGGCCAATCCCTTTCTAGGTGACACGCACTTCACCTGGTAGCCACATCTCCTACCTCTCCTGCTTGGGCTGAGCACAGAGACCTCAAAGGTTAGATGATGGCTGGTTAACAAATACAGATTACAGGCCAGGACTAATCAGTTTGGGTTTAGCTTTGGACAAGTAACGCTCCACAACAAAGGTCTCCTGAGGCCACCTGGGCCACAGGGCAAACCGCTGAGGTCCCTCCCAAACTTACCAAATACTCAGGCCACACTTAAGCCCAGTGACCCCGAAAGAATCTCAACAGTGGACACAGGGCTAGACTTCTCAGGGTTCCTGGGGCCAGAAGAGCTTTATGGACAAGCCTACATCATGCCCATATTGGACAGGGTTAACCAGGGGGCAAGTGACAAAGAAAACTAACTTGGAGAGGCCCAGACAGGAAATCCTGAAGTGACTGAGCATCTTCCTCAAACCTTAAAATGACTTATAAGCTCCAATTTCTGGAAGGGATGAGATGTAACCATGGTTCTTACTAATGGAGAAGTAATTCTGAGATGGTATTTACAGACTAAACAGAAAAGTCCACTCAATGCAGAACATCAAATACCCTTTCATCCGCTCAGAGCTGGGCACTGCTAAAACAAACCAAACCTCCTTTTGGGTACACCCACACCGTGGAGCCACAGTGCTCAGGGGGCTCTGATTTCTGGGCATCCCTCCCAGGAGCGGGGGCACCTACAGAACTCCCCAGGAGGGGCCAGAGGATGCAGAGAGAGCTCTGGCCAACATCTTAGCCCCAAGCCCCACTCCTTCGGCTTGTGGGTTAATGTGGGTGGGCCAGCCTCACATGTCCCCTTTTGCTATCTGCCCTATGACCACATTCCTCTTTTTAAGGATGCCGATCCACTGTGGACTTTGCCAAAGGCAGTCTGAGCTGGCAGAACAAACACAGGAACTCGGAAACGACGAGAAGGAAAGAAGCACAGAGACCCACACGAGGAGGCAAACTGGATACAGTGATTGAAGGATGGGAAGAAACAGAGCTTCAGGAGAAACAAAAACACTGACCCAGTGGACAGACAGGCAGCACCAGAAACGGCCAGATGAATCCCTCACGTCACTCAATCAAGGAGACTCAGCAGGCAAGAAAATGGAATTCGAGGTTTACAGAACTGGATTCAAGTGGACGTTTCAATACCAACAAAGTTGTGAGACTCTGGAAAGTGACCTAACTCCATGAGGCTCAGTGCTCAAGAAAGAAGCGGAAGGGGCCATGCCACACCCCCCTCCAAACTGACCAGCCAACCCAGTGGCCTGGGAGAGCGGGGATGGGGGACGGGGGGGGCTCCACCGGTGCTGGGACCAGCCAGACTACACTCCCCGCCCCAGGCTGGGGCTGCCTCTGGCCAGAATCAAAGCTCTACCAGCAGAGAGCAGGCAGAGGGGGAGCGGAGGCCAAACACTTGAGATCAAAGGTCTAAGGAAGAAGAGGGTGAGCCTCCAGTTCTGACTGACTGAGAGTAAGCGGTGCCCAGTGCCTGAGGGTGCGAGTGTAGGGAGGCATCTGGAAGTGCCACCAGTGTCCTAAAGACATTCCCCGGGAGCTGAAGCCAGAGGAGATCTGGCCTGAAAAGACGCATCATCACACATGTTTAATACGGTTTCTTTGTATTTAACACCCCTCATTTTTGATCACTAAACAAAGTCTCTTTGGTGACAGGCTGTTACCCTCCTGGTTCAGGTCTGTAAACGGTGACCCCGCTCACAGTGCATCCCAAATGATACCAGGGTGTTCATCTCAGAACTTGAACTGTACAGGAACACAAACGAGGTAAAAGACAATCTACTTGGTATATCCGACTTCCTTTACTCAGTGTGATAATTACCTGACCGCAACCCTCAAAACAGCCCATTTCAACAAGAGGCACTTGCCAGGGACTAACACCAACTCTGCTTTGCCTGGGACTCAAATCATCTCGGCTCGCTGAGTCATTATTATGGTCACCTCTCACAGCTCTTCCTAATGCTCTGCCTCTTCCAACGAGGGAATGAAAAGTGGGGATATGTCACTTCACGAAGGACAGGGCTCTTAACTCGTCTCCGGTGGCCCGGGGTCCGAGCGACACTACTCATTCCATGTGAAGCTATCCTAGAAACTAGTAAGATAGCTGCGGGTGGTGCCTCCAAGGGACGAGACCGCCATCATCACTTACGTGCAAGGCACTGTGCTAGGCTCGTGCAGACTCTCTATGGTTTGAGGCGTCCCTCCAATAAACACACGAATACCTTCTCTGCACCCAGAGGTTCAACACCAGGCCCCGGAAGATCTAATACGTGAGCCTGGCCCGTTCATTCACTGAGTATTTACAGAGTCCCTTCTGTGTGCTGTCTCGGCACTGGGACCAGCATGAACAAGGCATGGAGGGTCCCCCCTCCACAGCCCAAGTTAGGAAACTCATGCACTGGGGGGGCGGTGGGGAGATGGGGAATATGGATAATAAAGTAAAAATGAAGGAGTCACACACCATGTCAGGTGGCTCTAAATGCAAAGAAGAAAAACACAGCAAAGAAAGGAGGTGGACAATGATGAGGGTGTTCAGGGGAGGTCTTTTCTCAGAAGGTGACTCTGAGGAGAGGCCTGAACTAAGGGAGGCGTGGAGAGAGAGGGGCCCTCAACAGAGAAGACAGCAAGTGCAAATGCAAAGTGCAAAGAGGGAGAAACAAACTTGCACTTTTTTTTTTTTTTCAACGTTTATTTATTTTTGGGACAGAGAGAGACACAGCATGAACGGGGGAGGGGCAGAGAGAGAGGGAG
This sequence comes from Herpailurus yagouaroundi, assembly GCF_014898765.1. Lineage (NCBI taxonomy): Eukaryota > Metazoa > Chordata > Mammalia > Carnivora > Felidae > Herpailurus > Herpailurus yagouaroundi. The sequence goes on from NW_024412391.1 coordinate 81,626,503, forward strand.
ACACAGAATCGGAAACAGGCTCCAGGCTCCAAGCCATCAGCCCAGAGCCCGATGCAGGGCTCGAACTCACGGACCGCGAGATCGTGACCTGGCTGAAGTTGGACGCTTAACCGACTGCACCACCCAGGCGCCCCCAAACTTGCACTTTTGAGAAACTTAAGGAAGAAGCCAGCACGGGGGTACAGAATCAGCAAGGTGGGGGGGGGGGCGGGGAGACAAGGCCAGAGAGAGCTGCCAGGAAATGGCCTGCAGAGAGCTTGCAGGCTTTAGAGTGACGCCCCGCACTGTTATTCTGAGTGGAAATGCACTGCAGGTCCTTCTGGAGGGAAAGGGAGGGAAGAGGACAGGGTGTGCCCTAAGGAGGACAGGCTAGGCAGCAAGAGTCACAGCGAGGGCAGAGCGGGGCCCATATTACAGCAGCTGGCACAAGGTCTGGCAGTGATCTGGGTCCCCACCAAGTGGCAGTGAGTACCTTGCAGGTAAAGCCAGCAAGACCAGATGGGATGGGCCAAGATACATGCTATGGCTCCAAAGCTAATAACCCCAGAGGAATCCCGCCTCCTCAGCCTTTAGTGGCTCCCCAGTCACTCCAGGGAATAGTCTGCATCCTTCAGCCTGGAGGGTGAGTTCTTCTGGCCTGACTTTTCCTTCTGCTACTTCCTAATGTGTGTGCCCTGGTCTAACGACAAGGATCTACACCAGCTCTGAACATGGCTCGTTTCTCTTGCCTTGTGTTCACGCAGTGGTAGATGGCCAACTACGAGCCTCTGGGCCCCACTCCTTCCATGCAGGAAATGAACCCCTCCCGTCCAGGAGGCGGCCCACCGTTACCAAACGACCAAGCTAGAAACCAAAACTGAGTGCCTCCAAACAAATGAGTGGGTAAGGAGATCCTGACCCTGCTGCGTACCTAGAATTTCACAATACTGAAAAGGTCTGCTTGGTGAGAGACTTGGGTCAAAGTGAAAAATAGACCTGCTATTTCTCCCCAATGCGAAATGTTCGTACAAGAGAACTGGTGCTGGGACTGAATACAGTTTTGATGGTGAATGGAGACAGGTGGCACAAAGGTAAGAGGAGAAGGAAAAATACCCAGATTATCACTGATTTGATTGCTTGTTACTCAATAAATGTTTATCACAGCACTGAGTTAGATGCAAAGGACACAAGGATAAAAGCACACAGCGCTCCCAATGATTTTACATCATGGCGAGGAAAAGATGATGGAAACAGTGAGCATGCAGTTAAGTAAAGCATGACCGGTAGGTAAAGGGGGGAAGGGAACAGGACCGCGTGGGAAGCGATGCAGGGTTAGCGTTTGTACCAGCCGGCAAAAGAATAAAAGTTGGCCGAGAGAATGGGCAGTGTAGAAAGGGGAAGAGACACTCCCAGCAGGAAGAAAGGCAGACGCAAAGGTACAGAAGTAAGAGCGAACATGCCATTTACACACAGAAGCTCTTCGTCAGGTCTTGAAAATAAACCGGGAAGTAGCTACGCTATACTTAACAACTGCAAAACCTTTTCATGGTTTACTCCTTCAATAAAAAGTGTCTGAACGTTCATCTCAGTAGACACCTATTCATCAATGGCACATATCTCTGTTCCTACATTACATACATGACAAAAGGTAAACAAAAACTAATAACACAAACTCCCGGAAGACATGGTTGACTCCAGCCTGGGGCAGGGAAGGTATGAACTCGGGACGTGGTTCCAGAAAGAGAGGAAGCAACAAAGAGCAATGGGATTGTGATAAAAGGACAGAAGAGACCATTCGAAGAGGCTCATGTGGACCAAACTGAGGACAATTCCAGCATCAGGAAACAAGAAGCTGTGAATGATTACAAGACATAACCCAAAGCGGTAATTAAGAGCAAAGGAACCCATGAATGCACGATGTGAAGGCACGTGCGAGAGACTGTGGGGCAGGCGGCGTGCCAGGGAGGAGCACCAAAGCCCACCTTCTGGAAGCATCTTCTCTATCTGGCCGCTCCGGAGTTCTCTATCCATTTATAATAAACCAGTGATCCAGCCAGAAAAAGAGTTTCCTATGTTCTGTGAGCTGCTGGAACAAATTAACTGAACCTGAGGAGGGGGTCGTGGGAACCTCGGATTCATGGCTGATGGGTCAGAAGCACAGGTGACAATGTGGACTTGCCACTGGTGTATGAAGGGGGGCGGGGGTGTCTGGTGGGATTGAGCCCTTAACCTGTAGGATCTGGTTCTGTCTCCATAGAGTGTCAGAAATGAGTTAAATCGCAGGACACCCAGCTGGTGTCAGAGAAGCTTTTGGGGCAGGGAAAACCCCCTACACACACATTTGGTCACCAAAGGTGTCAGAAGTAGCGTGAAGGAGACAGACACAGGTGAGTTTTCCCTATGCGAACCTACCTTCCATGTGAAGGTATCTTATAAGCACCTTCAAAGAGTCCTTGATCGGGGTAAAAGTAAAAAGGAACAGAGTATGTTTACCCAAATAAGATAAAGAAAGCACAAAATAGAACCCACATCCTTAAGGTGATTAGTTAGAGCTACTTGAGGGGATTCTGAGAGCTACTTGCAGGGCTGGGTCATCAATGGACTCATCGTGTGTTAAACACTCTTGCCAGCAGAGGGAGCAGAGGAGGATTCTGAGCTGCTCTTCCGCGGGCTAGAATGGAAACCGTGAGTGATGCCCCGGGTTTGCTTACTGGAGTCCCTGAGCAGGTCACAGGCAGAGACAGGCTGTGGGGCACTCACTCTCAAAATACTTGATATAAGTCATCACATAAAATTCCATGCCACTTGCTTTAAATTGGCTTTGACATTTCAAGAGCTGAGTCCTACAACCAGAAACAACTATCAGAATAAAATCAGAGACTTCTTCCTTAACACAGACTAAGAGGAGGTATGTGTTTTCCTTGAATAGAAACAAGACAAAACAAAAACCAAAAGCAAGACTGTCAGATGGAAGTACAAATATTAAACTATATATTCTGTAAAAGCCACAGGTGTAAGCTGCTGGATATGGAAGGTTTCTACAAATGCAGATGTCACTAACTAAACACAGAAAGAACGAGAAAAGCTCAGAAATGGAATCTGATAGTCAGAGAGCCAGAGAAAGCCCTGCTGGGACAGAAGACAATTTAAATCACATTACTTATTCAGGAGGACAAAAGGAATAAAGCGACAATGGGGAATTCATACATACATGACATGCCCACCTCTGGCCCATTCGCTTCACAGCATTTGTCAAGGCTCGGATACTCGGGCCACTGAAAGGACACACTTGGTGGGGAGGGACACTTACTTTTTGGCAAATCTCCAGTGCTGGAGGCTGAAACCGTCCGGCTTCTGTCATGGGATGGACTGCTTTCCTCAGGCTCGGTAAGCGGGGATCCCTCGGAAAGTGCAGAACCACAAGCCACAGGTTCTAGAGGCCCAGAGAACAAGGATGTGGAAAACTCTGGAAACTGTGACTCGGGAATTTTATGTCGTCCATTTGGCAATTCACCATTGAATTGTTCATAGGAGCTGCTATATGTGTAATCACTTTCTGCATTTGGCTCATCAAGGTTATATTCCTCAGGATTGGGACAATCTTCTTCATCGTCATCTTCATCATCCAGCTGCTGCTCCAGTAAGAACGGGCCATTCTCAATATGGCCGTTGGTTCTGGGGGACTCTATCCACGCAGGGTCTGTGCTCGTCAGTTCTGGTTCCACATCATCTCCATCTTTCTCAGTGTTTTCTTTCTCAGTGTCTTCTTTCTCTTCCTGGTCCTCAGCCTCACCTTAAAAAGTTGATGGGTTGAGAATCAGAACATGTTACTCTTCTCAACACAGTGGCACTAGGTACATATTTCCTCCAACAAGAGACTATTTTGAATGTGTTTAGGTTTTTGTTCCCCCGTTGAGTAAGCTCTACACCCACCGTGGGGCTCAAACTTGTGACCCTGAGGATCAAGAGTCGCATGCTCTGGGCACCTGGGTGGCTCAGTTGGTTGAGCGTCTGACTTGAGCTCAGGTCATGATCTCACGGTTCATGAGTTCAAGCCCCACGTCAGGCTCTGTGCTAACAGCTCAGAGCCTGGGGCCTGCTTTGGATTCTGTGTCTCCCTCTCTCTGCCCCTTCCCCACTCACATTCCGTCTTTCTCTGAAAAATAGATAAAACATTAAAAGAAAAAAAAAAAAAAGAGTCACATGCTCTGCCGACCGAGCCAGCCAGGCACCCCTGAATGTGCTTAATTTACATACTACACAGCAAAACACCTCTTGGCTCTCAAGGTAAAATCTTAGGTTTTCTCAATCTTATTTTTCATTTAGTAAATAACTGGCTTACTCTTATTAGAAGAAGTTAGATTTTGGGGCGGGAAAAGGGACTATTTCCACTTCTACCCTCACTTCTACAATCTTTAGAAAATGTGGGTACATTACTGTTAGGGTAAAAGTTAATTACAAAATAAAGAACATTCATTAGCATGCTCGAGATGTGGTGTCAGGTAGACATTTTCCATTTTTAAAAAAGTGTTTTGAAATACTAACGTATTTCTGGCATTCATTTTACAAATGAAGTGGCAGACAGATTCCCATGTTCCCCAATCCTCACATATGAAGCAGTGACACCAAGCCCACCAGGGTGGGGACCTGGTGGGTGCCCACTAATGAAGTGCCAGGACCCCATGCAGACTGACCCTTGTCATTCACAGGCTCGCCCTCGGCTGCGTCCTCTAAGCCAGCAGTTTTGAGCTTCCCCTCTGGGCGGTACTCCTCGTCTTGTTCATTGGAAGGTACAGCGGATGAGATGTTTTCTTCTATGATTTTCCTTTCCGCTTCTCGCTCCAATTCTTCTATTTCCTGCAGGCGCTTTTCCAGCAACTCAGCCTGCCTTTTCTGCTTCTTTTTCAGTTTTTTCTTTTTGTTCTTAGATATTTTTCCTATCTACAACATGTTAAGAAAACACCACAGGTCAGTTTGCTTCTTTTTAAAGCACTACACAAGAGTGCAAGTGTGAGTGGCGTGGCAAGCCCCAACCAATCCTGTTTTCCAGGCCTGAGTTATTTATTACAACCAAATATGCCCACAGAGGAGATCAATCTCGTGTGTAGGATCGCAGTAAAACCGGAAAAAAGAAACCAGCGCTGCCTACCATCATGGAAGGGGACTGCCAGCAGGCCCTGACCTCAGAGGACACGGCTCCAATCCAGGAAGGCTGTTTCATTTAAACGCTGAGCACAGAAGAATACGCTGAGGTACTCTGGCCTTTCGACAAGTAGCACCCCTTCCAAGTTTTACTGGCTGCTGCCCGTATACAAGCTAACAACATCCCCTGTCCTTCCGGTCTCGCCCAACTCTCAGCCATGAAAGAAGACCTTGCCAAAACAAGTGGGTTTCAGTCACTGTTGGTCAACAGCTCTGTTTGTGTTTGGGTCTCACACACGGAGCTGTTGTTATCAACAGCCGAGATGGCAGAAACTGTCAAAAACGAGCGTACGAAGTAAAGGGAAAAAAAGAAAAAGCCACAGTTTCAGTCTGCCTGCGATCAGGGCCACATGACTTGGAAAGTGCTGGCAACGACAGCCTCCAGTCTCTCCACGGAGTCAATAATCGAAACAAGCTGCTCGAGCCACAGGAGGGCTGCAGGCAGGGACCGGGCCGTGCAGCGAGCCAGGTGGCATCATCACTATAGTTCCCGCCTGCACTGGGACTTCCACTCCCAAGTGAGGGCTCCTGGCAGCGCATTTCCTTTCAAGTGCTTCTGGTTCGTAAAGTGCTTTCAAGACTTGCACATGACTCATCAACTCAAGACATATACACTCTATCCTCTACTGGAACTAAGCGGGTTTAGGGACAATGGGGTAAGACCGAATTCCAAGCACCTCATTTCATTTGAATGGACCACAAAATACACAGTACTCTTTTATACATAACTACCAGCTGGAAAACACATTAGAGTACAAGCTTCAGAAAAACAGGGATCTTGGAGGCAAATCAGAAGTAATGTTAAGTGTTTCTGTAATAATCACACTTCAAGCCTGATCTCGACCGCGTCACCCCTTTCACCAGACTCTGCCAACGGACCCCAGAAAGTGCTCAGGGAAAATAAAGATCAAACGTGGAAGGGCTCTAACTATCCCAACTCTAAAAAATCCCTTCGACTTGTCAAAGCGGTACGTCTCATCTACTCAAGGATACACAGCATTTGTGAACATGCCCGCCCTTTACATTAACACGTATTAAACACCTACAGTTGAGAAGGGAACAAAGAAAGGTACGATCCGATTCTCAAACAACCTTAAATGAAAAAATCGTTGCAAAAAGCAGCAGAAACTAATGTTACAACTTGAAAAGCTCAATAAGGAACAGCTGCTTTTAACAAGAAGGTGAGTAGAAGTGTGTGTGGAATAAAGTACTTACAGGTTTTTGCTGTGGAGCCGTACTCACTAAAACAAAATGAAACAAAATGAATGTTTAGAGGAAAACAGACATATATCTTTAGGTAGGTTATCTGAATTGTAAAACGAAAAGTAATTATTGTCTTTTAATTGCTATCCAGCTGGAAAACTGTTTAACCTCAGTGCTTCTTAATCATACAGATCTAAAGGAAGTTTTTCCAACTCAAACGAATGACTGGCTCTTAAAAGGCACAGCAGTCATTGTTCATATGGAGCCATTTTTCTTATTTGTCTAAAATTAAATACCCATTTATTTAAAATCCAAAGCACTGATACGAAAATGGAGAAGAGTTCACAAATGTCACACCATCATCTAAATTTGTTCTACAATGAAATGAACAATTTAGATAAGAGGATGTACATCTGTGTTTGACAACTATTTGGCAAGTGTATACAGCTGAAATAAATAAAAAACTGCAGCAAGTATTCCAGAAATCGCATGACCAGCCTCTGCGAGCAGCCACAGCTTGACAGACTATGGTTCTGTGATCTCAAAAAACAGTAAAAAACAAGAGTAGGAGGTGGTGCATCTCCCAGAGCCCCGGGAGCTGCAGGACTTTAGCCCCTCAGCCAGCACGCTTGCTTGCCAACACACTAGGGTGCAGACAATGTGCAGACATGGTCAAAGTAGTCAACACTTTGCTGCAGCCACTATACCCTGTAAAAACCCGATGTGAAACTCTACAGGCCAATAAAGACATTTGGTCTTCTCCCACCCTAGGGTCTTTTGTAACGCACTCCAAAGCTACCAGCTGGACTCAGGTTGATGTAGACTAACTGGAGACTGGGAAGCGTTCTAACAAACCTGAAACTAGAAAAAAAATCTGATGACTACAGGCCGGCTACAAGTAACCCATTACTATATACGCCTCTGCAGAGAAGCCTGCAGCGTAAGAAAACGTTCAAGCATAGGTGAAGCAGCACGTAAGATTTCATATGATCTTTTAAGGGAAGACGAAGTTAGGTGTATGACAGCATAATAATTGGGGCACCTTCCTTTTCAAGAAAAAGGTCTCATCATTTCTAGCAATCAGGCTCTTATGAAAGTCCCTAATGTACATGCTTGACTCAACTACCTTCAGTGTGCAACTCTGCAGGCTCTCAGTGCCTCCAAACAAAATGAAACAAAGCTGCTTCAGCTCCCTCACCTGCAGACCCTGAAGGAGGAGGAGCACCTGCTTTCTGCCACTCGGTGGCCTCAGCTGCCATTCTTCGCACATATGCATCATCCACACACATCAGGATGTTCTCTGGCTTTATGTCCGTATGAATGATCTTGCACTTACTGTGTAGATAATCTAACCCCTGAAGGACCTGGTCAGAGTAAAATCAAGAGAAGAGATGGGTTATTAATACCTTTCAACATAACTATTTAACAGTAACGTTCAACATTTCCTTGTAAATTATGTAACATAATCACAAGGCACAAAGGGTATTTAGTAAAAATCTCCCTCCTGCTCCAGGCCCCCAAAGGAGCCCAGAGCCCTCCCATAAGCAACCAACGTGTATCATTCTGGAGGTAAATTTATGCTCATGGAAGCAAATGCATCTATAAATATACTTTTGTATAACAACTTTACTGAGATGTAATTTACATACAATTCACCCTTTTAGGTGGACAATTCAATGGTTTGCAGATGTGCAACCATCACCACATGTTAATTAGAACATTTTTATCACGGAAAAAAGAAACACCATACCCACTGGCACTCATTCTCCATGTCTTCCAGCTCCTCCAGCCTTAGGCAACCACTAGTCTACTTTCTATCGCCATACATTTGCTGGTTCTGGACATTTTACATAAATGGAATCATACAAAATGGTCTTGTGTAACTGGCATCATGTTTTGAGAGTCCATCCGTGTGTAGCATGTATTAAGTACTTCCTTTAATTGCCAAATAATGTTCTGCTGGTTATGCTATCCTTTGTTTAGCCATTCACCTGATGGATATTTGGGTTGTTTCCACTTTTTGGCTATTATAAATAATATTGCTATGAACATTCAGGCATGAGTTTCTGTGTGGACACATTTTCATTTTTCTTGGATATATACCTGGGAGTGCAATTGTTAGGTTATATGGTGACTCTTCTGACAAACTGCTTGCTGTTTTATTCAGTGGTCACACCATTTCACATTCCCACTAGCAGTGTATAAGGGTTCCAACTCCCTTGTCATGGCCTACACTTTGCTGTCTTTTTAATTTTAGTCACCCTGCTGGGTATAAAGTGTGTATCTCACTGATAGGCACTTCCATGATGTCTAATGATGTGTATACATTTTTAATATTGCAAAAAAAGAGGATTAAATAGCCTCAGTATCCACTAAAACTGCTGAAACAAAGTATCAACAAAAACAAGACCCACAAAACTTAAAGTGCAGTGACCTAAATACAAAGCCAGTTTTTCTCAAATTATTTCCAGAAAGGAATTCTTTCAATTCTTTCCATAAGCAAAAATATTTTTTTAAAATATCCCCATTGTGTTCCTGTACATTAGAAATTCTACCACTCAATAAATATTAGCATTTAATAAATACCATACACTTAAAAAATTTTTTTTCAACATTTATTGAGAGACAGAGAGAGACAAAGCACAAGCAGGGGATGGGCAGAGAGAGAGGGAGACAAAGAATCCAAAGCAGGCTCCAGGTTCTGAGCTGTCAGCATAGAGCCCAACACAGGGCTTGAACCCACAAACCGTGAGATCATGACCTGAGCTGAAATCAGACACAACCAGAGCCACCCAGGAGCCCCAATGTCATCATACACTTTAAATCATTTAGGGTATTTGTTCACAACAGAAGTGGGGAAAAAGACGAGAAGATACATGGTATTATCCAATTCTAGTAAGTTCTCAGCAAGAGTCCAATGCTTCTACTGTATCTGGCTAAACAACCTTAACAGATGACAGTATTAGGATATGAGGGGACAGAGGTTTCAAAAGGAAAATGAAAAAAGGAAGACCCATCTCTTAAACAGGATGAAAATCCCTATACTCATCGAAAGTAACTTTCCCTAGGAAGGATTCTTACATGACTTCGCTGACCAAGCATCAGTCAAATTCCTGGAATAGGTCATGTACCTGGTTTGAAGTGTCTGACAACAGCAATAAAGAAAGCCCCCTGTCTCCAAGGGGCTTACAGTCAGAGGGCTTACTGTCTCATGCCTGAAGGGAGAGGGACCAGCCAAGAAGAAACCAAGATGAACCATGGCTACAGCAAACAAAGTTTAATGAGCTCTTGACAAGTGCCTAGTAAGTACCCAAACAGTAAACCAGATAAAACTAGAGTAAGAGAAGGAAAGACACTTGTCTTACCTTAAAAATAATATTTAATGTTTGCAATTATACTGTAATTAGAACATTTAAATGATGTTTGAAATATCAAAGGACCAGTAAGAAAGACTCTTTAAAAAGAGTCTTTCCATAAAGAATAAGGTTATAATCCAGACAGGAGCACAATCCAATGGGCCTATATGCTCTTCACCGACATCCATGCATCTTCTTTGTTCAAACTGAAATAATACAGGGAATTTTAATATCCGAATAATGAGAGATTCTGAGAAGTATAAGAAATTAATGGACAGGAACAGTGATGATTTCTAACCTATGGAGGGCAAACGGACAAGATTTTTTGAGAAAATTTAAACAGTTTAAAATTATCCCAACTGAAACTGCATTTCCATTATCAAATATAAACTCCAAGTAAAAATGTCCCCATCTCTCCACCTCCATTCCATGCTCAAGGCTCTCCTATTTCTCCACCTGAGCTCCTTCACAGAGATCAGGCTGTTTCACTGTGTGGGAGGCCACACAAGTAAGAGTTAACGCGATCCGGTATTCAAATGTGTTCCTAGGGGTTGCCAGTGACCAGGAAGCACTTGAGATGAACAAAGTGTTCCCAGCAAGAACTTAAGGTACCAGATTTTTTAAATATCTGCAGTTACACTCCATTAGGTTATCCTTCCTTAAGAAGCTGAGCTTATAATGTCTGACAATGAACACAGTGAAAGACTTGACTCCTAGGACAAATTAATTAAGATAATGCAAATCTTCAAGGAAATAATTAAGGGACACAGTAAGTATGGTGTTAAAACACGACCTTGGGATTCACACCAGTCCTACACTGCTGCCAGATCATTGTCTCACTGGACAAAGTACTTAACCAGAACATTCTCTCACTGGGCAAAGTACTGTCTGAGCTTCCACTTCCATATTCATAAAAGGGGGGGAGGTGTGTGTATATATCTACTAAATAGAAATATGGTAGGAATTAGAAATAACCTATGGAAAACCTACAAAAAAACAAGGTTTAGCTCATAGGAAGCTCCAAATAAAGGACAGAACTGAACTAAGTCACAACACTTGTACTGGTATTGACTAAGTAACTATAACTTCGTTAAGTCACTTAATAAACTTCTCTGGGTCTCACTTCTCCCACTCGGAACGTGAATGGGCTATATCTGATACGTTCTGTGCTACATCCCAGCAATGAAATTGTGGTTTAGTAATTTCCTTTAGTTCTGGACTACATATTTTAAAAAAGCCTTTAGCTATAGACTAAAAAGAATGGTGTTATTTTTAAAGATAGCATTTCTTTTCTTAATGAAGTTTTAAGCAATAAAGAGCCCCAGAATCACTAAAGTAATGATGGGCAATCTCCTAACCATTTAAGCAGAGCATCTATGATGATGCACAAAAAAGAGAAAAGCAGTGAATAAGCTACATGCCCATGGGTCGATCTTCTCTTGCAAAACCTGAAAAAAAAAAAAAAAAAAGCTCAGAAAAGGCTTTAGCAATTTCCCGAGTTTTCCTTCACTTGCCAGGCACAGTTTATTTGCCTTTCTTGCCTAAAAAGAAAAACACATACTTCGCCTCATCAGCAGGAGGCAGCAGAGGCTGCAGAGACACCCTCCAACTGCCATCTGTGAAAATCTACAGCCACCATGAGAGCAGAGATAATCCAAGCACAGCCGGGCCAGGGACTGGGCAGGACCTCACACTCGGAGGAGCCAGATCACACCGCCCAGGAGCAGGGCCAGTTCTCTCCTTGTGAAGCCAGACCCGCAGGTTAGCGGCAGCACAGCCGTGAAGCAGAGACCAGGGCTGGGAGCCAGGAGCCCCCGGTTCTGGTTCAGAAACAGATTAGCTATGGCTTAGAGCGAGTCCCCTTCCCTGACCTCAGATTCATCCGTAAAATAAGACGCTTGTCAAGACCGTCTCCAGGGCTTCTTTCTCTACACCTGTGAGGATGGTGAGATCATCTATTACTGGCGTGAATGACACAAACCTACTCCTCCCTACCATGGCTTGCTACAATGGGTCCCGTAATCGTGCAGATACAAGAGGAGGAGTAGGTCAAGAGGAATGTGGGAACTTCTCTCAGGGCTGTGTCCCTCACTCTGCTCACCACCCAGAAAGCACAGCTTCCCCCCAAATCCTAAATTGTGAAGACAAACAGAATGAGAGCAACTTCCCAAATTATTTTCTGACTCTGGTTACCACATGGGGACTTCCTTCCTCCCCCACCTGAACAAAGGACATGGGGCCAGGAGACTCGGCCTGCCCCTAATTCTGTGAGTAAGGCCTTGCTAATGCAGCACGGAGGGAAGCCCAAATGGTAGCCAGAGGGGCTGGCCCACGCAGGAGCCTTTCACCAAGACAGTAACCCCTTGTGGTGTGCACAGAAACACCAGAAGGGCTCTCCTCAAGCCTAGAAACTTTCCCACTAGAAAAGCTAAGGTTCCCACTGGATTTCTCTTCCTCATTCAACAGATACGAGGTAAACCCTACAAACTGCTTCTGACAATTGTGGTGTTCAACTGAATGGAGGACTGTGGGAATCCCAGCTCAACAGAGGGGGCAAGAACTGGATGCACATGCAGACAAAAGTCTCAGTGGGCACTGTCCTTGTTTGCTTTGTCCCGAACCAGCATTCTGCTCCGTGTTCTAACTCGCACTACTGAGAATTCATGAGAAAACCCTGCCGTGATGCCTCCAAACGTAGTTGGGACTAAAGAGCAAGCCAACGTGTCTAGCACGGAGACCACACGGCACAGAGCGAGCTGGGCACGAGGCTCACCGCTCTTCAAAGGGAGCGACTGCACCACCTTCCTGAGTTGACGACCCAACATTCTGAGGAGGAGAGTCCCAAGTTAGGTCAGAATATGTATCACCATGAAGAATAAACCCAAGAACATGAAAGTGTTTACCAACTTAAAATTAGTCTTCTGTTTTATAATTGAAAACTGGCACAGTGATAATGAATTCGCTGATCACTAGGAGCAGCAGAATAAATGAAATGGCAAATAGATACTAAGTGTAGACCAAAGCAGTGATAAGAGGTGAGTCAGCTGGCCCAGGTAGGGCCAGGCTCTTCCTATGCTCCCAGGGCTCCTGCCCCATGGGGGGGGGGGGGTTGGAAAAGCCCCTCAGCTTACACATGCCATGCCGATTACCAATTACTTTGTAAATAAAATCCAATGGTTCTACTTTTTAACAATCTGCCAGCTCTCCTATTAAGGCAAAGAGAACCATTTACCACAAACAGAGACATGAATGCACACTTTTCACAAAGACATGCTACAATTTAAATGCTCCCAGACCTTTCTACATAGACACTTCAGAGCACCCTGCAGTTGAGAGAATGGGTTCTGGAATTACACCACCTGAATTTAAATCTTGCCCCCCACCGCACGCCAGTAACTGTGGAGCTTAGGGAAGATTTTTACCCTCTCTGTAAAGTGCCCTCTTAGAGTGGAGGTGGTGACCTCTCTGGCCTCATCAGGGTGTGGTGGAGACTGGGCAGCATAATACAAACACAGCGCTTCAAACAGTGGGCGTCTAAAGAGCACAGGAACTGCCTGTGACCATCATGGCTACAGAAAAGAGTAAAATAATAGTTTAAAAATCCAGAGCTACAACCTGTAACTGCTAATTTTTCCAGTACTATAGCAAAGTCACCAAAAACCAGGGCCTTGACCTTACCAAGAAGCCACTTCTTAACAGGGCTCCTGTAAAGGACAATGAATTAAACCATAAAGTTTACAAAAGTAGAACATCAGCTACCTTTTCAATATAGAAGAGAATCAAAGCCACATTCAAAGAGGAGCAACAGTTGGGCGCCTGGGTGGCTCAGTGAGTTAAGCATCTGACTTCAGATCAGGTCACGATCTTGAGGTTTGTGAGTTCAAGCCCCACGTCGGGCTCTGTACTCACAGCTGGAGCCTGGAGCCTGCTTTGGGTTCTGTGTCTCCCTCTCTCTCTGCCCCTCCCCTGCTTGTGCCCTGTTTCTCTCATAAATAAAATAAAAAATAAACATTTAAAGAAGAGCAACAGCATTTGAAGAAGCCACATCACCTGCAGTAGATCTTTAATGCACCACAAATAAACACGGCCAACACTAGCATCCTTTTTCTTCTTCTGGATTCAGAAATAAAAGCGACACATGAAATAGACCTCAATAAAGCTGATTTAAAAAGAAGAAAGAAATGAAAGCTGGGGGGTGAACAGACACCCACAAGAGTCTACAACTGAGCCGGTGCAGCAGCCTGGGGGAAGGCAGGGGCTGCCCACGGCATCCCAGAAGCCACCAGCACGGCCCTTCTCCGACCCAGAACCAGGTCACCAGGGCTACCTGAGGACGGCTAAGAACTGGCCAAAGGACTGGTAACAGTGTATCAGAAGCCCTGAAAAAGCAGATGATTCAACTATGTCATTAGTTTTAAAATGATCAACAGGTGGTAGTGTTGTCGACAAGCCCATCAAATCACAGCAAGTGAGCCATTTTGTAGAGTAAAAAGAGAAATGGACACTTCTTCCTTCATTTAAGGAAAGACAACCAGTCACAAACATCCTTTGACCACCTACTGCATGAAGAAGCAGCAAAGAGAACTCACACATGATGCGTCACTCTGAGAGCTCACACGGCAGGTGGGAAGACACAGTGGCTACTATGCGACGGTCGCCCCGCCGGATGCTTTATCAGCAGTCCCTCCATAATAATCTCCACAATAAAGCCACAAGTTACGAACTATCATCCCAATTTTACAAATGCGAAGACAGGCTCACAGAGGCTACGTGGTCCGATCAGGGTCACAAAACAGTAAGTGCCCAAGTTATTATTTGAAGTGAAGTCTATTGGCAAGGCGTGTATCCACTGCACTTTCCCGTTCCAGGTTCTCAACAGGAGGGAATTCTGCCTCCTCGGGGACATGTGACAAAGCTGAGAGACGCTTTCAATGGTCACAGGTGCGGCGATGGCAGCTGATACAGGCAACTAGTCGGCTGGCAACACCCTACAATGCACAAGGCAGGTCCCCATGACAAAGAATTACCCAGTCCAAATGTCTTGTGCCAGGCCTGTCGAACTGTGGCTCGTGCTGTAAGACTCCACAATCATTAGGGAAGGACCCAATGCAGGCCGCAGGCATACTGAGGAGGGCACAAATAGCATTTTGAACTGGGGAAGACTTTGTCACAGAAGCAAAATTTTGGTTGAGTCTTTAAAAACATGGGCAGATCGTATTTATTGAGCACCTACAGTGCATGACAAAAGTGCATTTTATTTCAGGGGCGCCTGGGTGGCGCAGTCGGTTAAGCGTCCGACTTCAGCCAGGTCACGATCTCGCGGTCCGTGAGTTCAAGCCCTGCGTCGGGCTCTGGGCTGATGGCTCAGAGCCTGGAGCCTGTTTCCGATTCTGTGTCTCCCTCTCTCTGACCCTCCCCTGTTCATGCTCTGTCTCTCTCTGTCCCAAAAATAAATAAAACGTTGAAAAAAATAAAAAAATAAATAAAAACATGGGCAGAAAAGAAAAGATGGTATTTTCAAGAACCTAAGACAAAGGAAGTGATCAAAGATGTGCAGCTAAAAAAAAACGGGCAAGGTGAATAACTTTGTCTAAAATACCTACAAAATGAAACTGGTAACCATTTATGAATAAAAATTCCGGTAAATCAACATGTATTTACAAACACCTGGGCATTTTTGAATATTCATAAGAGACTGGTAACTTGGTTGGCTCTAGGAGAGAAACTGGGTATCTGAAGGACATACATTTTAGAACACTCACATGTATTACCTATTTTCTTTAAAAGATTACTTAATGGGAAAAAAAAATCACCTGCTAGGAGACAAAAGCTGAATCAGGGTTTGCAAGGGGAAATACGGGTCGATACCAGATGGCAGAAACCCATAAATAGGTTCATTGGAAGAACAGTGATTTAAATGTTATCGGACATTAGGCCAAATACAATTCCAATGGTGTATATGCTGCTGGGCAAAATGCTAAACACAAGATCTCCAGAGCCAGACCACCTGGGTATGAATTCCGGTTCCACAGCTTACTACTTTTTAAGTTAATTCCTAACTAGGAGTGAGTTACTTAACCTCTCAATGCCTCAGTTCCTCTCCCATAAAATCAGAAGGGTAAAAATACTTATTTTGCAGAGTTACTATGAATACTCAATGAATGAAAAATTGCAAAGTACTTACAACTATGCCTGGCACATACTAAGCCCTGAATAAAAATTTGTAATAATCAGGCCTTCTGGGTGGCTCAGCTGGGTAAGCATCTGACTCTTGGTTTTGGTTCAGGTCATAATCTCACCATCTGTGGGTTCGAGCCCCACATCAGGCTTGCACAGACAGCTTGGAGCCTGCTTGGGATAATCTCTCTCCCTCGCTTCCTGCCCCTCTCCACTCATGCTCTCTCTCACTCTCTCCAGCACGCTCTCGGCATAAGTAAATAAACTTCAAAAAAATTTGTAATAATCAATAGTAGTATCCCTTTACGTTGTAACAATAATCTAGCAAGGAAGGTACCATTATTATTCTCACTTCATTCATGATGCAATTGTGGCGTAAGGAGGCTAAGGAACTAAGCTGAGGTCCCTTAGCATTGAGAAGGACACATCTGACACCAAAACCCAAGCTCTTTATCACCCCACATGTTGCTTCCTGAGAGTGAACAACGAGCAGTTAGGCTTTAGTCAACAGGCAATGGAGAGGTACTAGAGGTTTCTAAATGCAAAGTGCGAATTACTGAAGCAAAGTCTCATTTTGGAAGGTAACTGCCAATGGAACGGAGAAAAACCTGGGACAGGGAAGCGGAACAGCCTCTGGGAGAGGAGAGAGAAGGAGAGGACTGGCTGGAGGTGATAAGGGCCTGAACTAAGGATGGTGGCGCTGGAAGCAGAAAGATTGGGAGTCAAAGACCCAATGCCTAGGTGACAACTGAAGCACGGCAAATGACAATTGACAGGGGTGAGTCACACAGGGTTAGCCTGACTGAAGGCAAAGGAGGCCACACAGTGGAAGGGTATTAGAAAGCTGGTGTACCTAGTCTGGTTCTGGGAAGCAATGTAACTGTGAGGTCTATTAATAAAGGATTAAAATACTGAATCCACAGACTGAATCAAAGGGAATGAAGGGAAACTCAGATATATAGATTATTAACTGGGATATATATCAATTTACTGCTTTGAAAGTTACAAATTTAGGGGAAAAAATCCAGATTCCGTATTCTTCTTAAAAAAAAAAAATATATATATACACACACACACACACACACACACATATATACACAAAACTTCTAATACTGCCTACAATAACTAAGTACAGAAAATGAAAACTGCATCTTGAAATTTTAGACCAGTGGAACACTCGAGTTCTCAGCCTGCAAAGCACGGTGTATGTGAATTACACTGAGGATAACACAGTCATTAAAATCATTTGTTCATTCAGCAAGCACCCACTAAAATTCCATTAAACCCCAAGAATTTCATCTTTAGATTTACAGACTCTTTCATTTGCTATGAAAGGCTACATTTTGTTTCCCTTTTCTGGAACACAAAATAAATACGAATGGTTCCTCTGGGAAGTCACCTTCCTTCACTGCCCAGCCTGAGTTGTGACATGGTCAGTCGCTGTGGCAACTGCACATATCTTTCAAAGTACGGGGTTCAAGGGAAAGACAGACCCTACATGAAATATATGCAAGGCGGTATTTCTCAAATTATTTACTTTTTGTTAGAATAAGTAAATCTTAATATTTTCAGGGTTTATCAGAGATAATTAAGAAATTTTTTCAGAGTTTTAACAAGATGATTTTTTTCAGAGTTTAGAGTTGCCACTGATAGTTATAAACACTGAAGTGTTATTTAGGGATTGAAAAACTCCAACTGACATTAATCACAACCCACCCCCCCCCCACCATGTTAAAGGGAAATTGTTTTTTTATTTGAGCTATTAACCATGTTAAAATACTAAAGTGCTACTATCTAAAGTCTAAAGGGGAACAGATATTATTAAACAAAATCTGGCCACAAGTCTGTATACCTAACATAATACTATGTATAAGTATAGCATTCCACTGTATAAGCCAAGGCAAAGAGCCCCTCTCCCTCCAGCCTCTCTTCCTGTGTAACATATATAATGTTAGAAGACAAGCTGCCAATTTGCACTGCAAAGAGACAAACATAAATGGTGAACACTCAGGCTGACTCAACAATGCTACCTATACACAATTTCAAAAGTTAAAAACCTACTTATATGCATATGTGCAAATACTATCTATACTACAATTGTAAGGAAGGTTCTTTTGTAGGCTTCTCTTGAATTCACAATTCTTAATTGTAAATCATTCCCTGATTCTTTACCTATGTAAGAATTCTGAACTGAGGCCTGTATTTCAGGTCTGGAAACCCCTGAGCAGGCCTTGCTCAAGCTCTGGGCCCTGGGGACAAGAGAAGGGCACCAAATCACCTAATGCTCTTCTCAAGCAAACCAAGCAACAACCCCCGCCCCCTCCACCCCCGCCCCCCAATATTACTTCCTTTGCAACACTATCCTCGGCAATTATCCATGATGTCAGAACAGGTAATTCAGAATAAGTCGTATCTCCAACTTTCCTAATTTAGGCTAGCAAGGCAATGAGGAGCACAGACTGATATATCCCATACAGAAAACTGAATCTGGTAAACATTTCTCATTACCAGATCTCTGATATGCGTATATTTTCATTCTAGAAATATTTGCAGGAACATCATAACCGAACCAGACCCCAGCTAGAGGTTTTCTTTTGTCAAGGCAATTGAACAAAATACAAATCTAATACAATACTCCCTATACAACTTTTATTTTAAAAAATTTTTTAATGTTTTTATTTATTTTGACAGAGAGAGAGAGAGAGAGAGAGAGAGAGAGACAGAGCATGAGCGGGGGAGGGGCAGAGAGAGAGGGAGACACAGAATCCGAAGCAGGCTCCAGGCTCTGAGCTGTCAGCACAGAGCCTGATGTCAGGCTCAAACTCACAGACCAAAAGATCATGCCCTGAGCCGAAGTCGGACGCTTAATCAACTAAGCCACCCAAGAGCCCCCTCCCTATACAACTTAAACATGCCTTGTATTATCTTTCATCTAGACTCTATCCAAAGATATGCAGAAATAGTAAACAAACACAAATTATCTATTTCTTCTGAACTATTTTCTAAGGAACTAAGTGGGACATTTTGTAGTAATGACATTAGATAAAACAATCTCTCAGCATACCATACCATTTACTTTAAATAAAAGATCAATACACCAAAAGAAATGCATGCCTGACATTTACAAATTTCTCTCTTTACAAGACAGGATGGCATATCATTAAATAAATATAAAATTGACATAACAAGTTCAAAATGTTATGCACTGTAATATACATGTATATATGTAAAATAAAAATTATATATATTTATATGTGTGTGAGTGTGTGTGTGTGTGCACATGTGTATGCTAAGCATATTTTTAAGAACAGGAATCCGTGTTGAAAGGCTAGCCAGTTAGGTAATGG
This sequence comes from Herpailurus yagouaroundi, assembly GCF_014898765.1. Lineage (NCBI taxonomy): Eukaryota > Metazoa > Chordata > Mammalia > Carnivora > Felidae > Herpailurus > Herpailurus yagouaroundi. The sequence continues at coordinate 81,645,767 of NW_024412391.1, forward strand.
AGGGTGGGGGCTGTTCTCATGTCCTCACCTGTCGAATGATACTCTTCACACAACGTACTGGGAGGCCTTGGTAGTTGGACTTGATGATCCACTTGAGGAGATGGTGGCCAAGCACTTCGAAGACCATGCAGACATCTGGGACACGGTTAAGGACCATCTGCAGATACATTTCCTGGAGCGATGCAATTACTCAAAGCAGCCATCGCTGTAGCACTTGGCATTTCTTTCTTTATGAAATGCAACATCACTAGTATCAATAATACCACAAGTGGTCACCTGCTGTTTCTCACCTGAATGAAGAGATCTAACACTAAGTACTCATATCCTATATGTTACTCAGTGCGTGCTCGTCACTTTCAAACAATGTGCTCACCACCATACACAGAAGTGACCACAGCGAACCCAGGAGCTGGAAGTGGTCTTTGGCATCACACGGTTCCGGATGGACCACGACCCAACCCCACACCTCCCTGTGCTCTTGATCATTTCAACACCCTCCTTCCTGATAATCAGCCTTAATGAAAAGTGAACCAGGCTGAAACCTCATAAAAACTGATGAGAGGAAAACAACAACAACAACAAAAATGTCTTAGGTATCCTCCCTGACTGTCTAAATTTCCATCCCACAGGCGCCTGGGTGGCTCAGTCAGTTAAGCGTCCGACTTTGGCTCAGGTCATGATCTCGCAGTCCGTGAGTTCGAGCCCCGCATCGGGCTGTGTGCTGACAGCTCAGAGCCTGGAGCCTATTTCGGATTCTGTGTCTCCCTCTCTCTCTGACCCTCCCCCATTCATGCTCTCTCTCTGTCTCAAAAATAAACGTTAAAAAAAATAAAAAAATAAATTTCCATTCCATAGAACACTTTACAAAATAGAAATTTAAAAAACATAATGAAGACATTTAATCTTTTCCTTCAATACTATCTTTCACTGCAGAACTAGATCAACTTTAACACTATAGGCAGCTTTCAATAACACAAGATGACAATATCAGACATGGCACTAAGACCCACCTAAAATAATGAAATCTCAGGAATCTGGGTGTTTTTTTTCCCCAATAGAAATTCTAGTCAATCACGGACTCTCCAGAACTATGATCCATCAGAGTCCATCATACAAATATATTCATATCATTCATACAGGAAAACTTCAACTGGCTCTGAAAGCCTTTGAGAATATACTGTTCATCCCTGCAAGCCGACAGACAGGTTATTAAAACAGGTTGGTTGATTTAATATTTTCTACAATACCTGGATCTACCACTCACATTACCACAATATTTGTCACTTTAAGTATTTTTTTTAATAAAATATTTCTACAGTGTTCGAGAACATTACAGATTCATGCACAGATAATTTAAAGCCAGAAGTTTTATTTCCCAACTCATTATAAAAAATGCCAAACTAAGGACTAAAGTTAGTAAAAGACACAGAGCCAAAGGCCAATAGTTCTAAGCACTGACCAAATGGGACCATAATGGTTTCTGAGCAATTTATTTAAAGGTAAGAATAGCCACTGGAATGTATACTTGCCCATAAATCAGGTGGTTTCTCCAAAGAGACCCTGTCAGCTATCCCAGCAAACTGCCTTGCAGAACTGATACAGGAGGAGGGGCTGCCACGCCTGCTCACAGACAGGCTCACCTGGGGACAGAGCAGAGGACCAGCTCTATCTTCCTATCTACCAAGGGGGGAAATGCACTCAGCAGCTAGCAGAAATGATCTTGAGGCAAAGGGCAAGGTGACATCAGCAGGCAGTGGCACTTAGTAGTACCCTCGAGTCCAATCTCTAGAAGAAATACAGAATCTCCTTCAAACATATGCAGGAGTGCTTCCCTAGAAGATTAAGGCTTAGGAGATGCAGAAACAGGATGTCGATCTGGGCTGGGGGATGGCTTTGTCCTCAGGTTTCTGGAGCCTGAGCAGGTCAAATATCAAGATCTGTTCCAAACATGATATCAAGGAGGGAGCAAAAGATCAGTCAAGGGAAGACCCTGGCTCTTGACACACCCGATCTTTTGCTCCTTGTCATATGTAAAGATGACTGCGGCTAATCTTTCTCTGCTCTCTACTTACACATATGTAAGGCACTCCCCAGCTTGATACTGAAGGTAGAGCCCAGTGCTTGGACAAGAAGAATGTCAAAGAGCTAGCAGCATGTACAAGAAGGATGCTGAGTAATTGTACGGCCCCAGAGAGATTACCCAAGACACCGAAACAGATTGGCAGGAATTGGGGAATATTTTGGCATACCATTTTACAACACTCGGTGATCATACTAGAGGCATTATATGGACAGTGATGGAGCATAGGAAACAGAAGTTTAAATGAGTTTGAAATACTGCCATGTTTTAAAAGTAAAAAGAAAAGCTACATTATAATTTAGCCATTAGGAAGCAGAAGAACTGTCAATAAGGATACGTATTCCATTCATGCCTGAAATCTTGAAGTCATCAATTAACTGTACTACCATGTCTTTATTTGGGTCAGTGGGATCACTTTCTCGAACCTATGGAAAGAAAAATGAATTCAAGAACAGGAAGCATTTAAGACTGAAAGTCATTTCCATTATACCAATCAAAAATGTCTTAGTAAAAGTAATGTTTTTAAAAATAAATGATTCAGTATTTGAATTTATAAAAAATAAATTCAATTTTAATTAAGTAAAACCTAAAAAAAATTCCTCTATAAAATTTTAAGTCATTAATTTTTCTTACATTATTCACATTTTTGCAGTACTTACACATTTGAGCAATTTTATTTCATCCAAGGCTGTCTCTGTATAATGCTGGGCACTTTTTACAACTTTCATTGCAACAAATCTTTTCCCCCTTTAAAAAAAAATGCATATTTTTTATATTATCAGAAGTGATCATTATAATAAGATCTATTCAATAAACAGAAACATTTAATAACCTTTCCTTTAAAACAGTACTTTTCAAACTGTGTGGCCATAATTAAGCAACAGGTTCATGGATCAAAATAATCTCTTTTTTGTTGTGTGTTTGTTTTTTCCTAATAAGAATAAGGTAGACTGGGAAAATGTCAGAGTTCATCATGTAGAGTCAGTATTACTCTGTTAACATTTCTGTTTTAGTACGTATGTATATGTACACTGGGCAGCGGTGCAGTTTTATACTATGGGCTCATGACTTTTTTTAAAAAGTCAGAAACCACTGATTTAAAGGCCTATACATTATTATTTTACATTTGAATATTTTTCTGCTACGCATGAATTACTAGAAGAACAGTATGTCCCATGTCATGCAGTATCAATGAATAAGCTGCAGATACATAAGCAGAAGGAAGTTAATACATTAAGATAACCGACAAGAGAACTTCAGACTGGGGGGGGAATGTCTAGCTGGGTGGAGCAGGCCTGTGCTATGTCCTCTCAGGCCACCACACAAACACCTCTGCTCCTCAGCCAGCCTGTCTCATAAAGGTTGAACTAGACCAGAAATGAAATGCACAAATGACAAAGAACACTTACTGCATATCCCAGCACAGCCAGACAGTTGAGAAGTGTCCCCATCCTAGCTTCCTAATGACATGGTAGCGGCCATTGAAGAGGTCTCCAATTTTCACCGGATGGTAGCCACCTTTTATTAAAAAAAATTTTTTTTAATTTCAGAGAAACAGTAATAAATTCTCTTCCTTTGTCAGTTTTTCTTCTTTTTTTTTAAAGATTTTATTATTATCTTTTAAATGTTTATTTATATTTGAAAGAGAGAGACAGAGACAGAGCATGAGTAGGGCAGGGGCAGAGAGACAGAATCAGAAGCAGGCGCCAGGTTCCTGCTGCAAGCTGTCAGCACAGAGGCCACCGTGGGGCTCGAACTCACAAACCAGAGATCATGACCTGAGCAGAAGTCAGACACTCAACCGACTGTGCCACCCAGGCGCCCCAAGACTTCATTTCTTTTTAAGTAATCTCTACACTTTGTGGGGCTTGAACTTAAAACCCTGAGATCAAGAGTCACATGTTCTACCAACTGAGCTTAATCCAAGCTCCCTCTTTTGTCAGTTCTTGATACCATGCAATCAAGCTCTAATAAAATCAGATCAAAATATGTTTAATAATCTAACATTTTTCTTAAAAATATCTTTCATCAAGAGAAAAATGTCCTTTGCCATTCTTCTTGGCTTTTTGTTTGTTTGGATTTAACTTAGAAAGTAAACAAACCATCCAGTACTCCATTACAAGAATTTCAGATTTTTTTTATTTAAAAATTTTTTAAAGTTTATTTTTGAGAGGGAGGGAAACAGGGAGAGAGGAAGAGAGGAAGAGGGGGAGACAAGGGGAGAGGGGAGAGGGGGAGGGAAGGCGGGAGGAGGAAAGAAGGGGGAAGGGGGGTGGGGGGAGCGGGAGGGGAGGGAGAGGGAGACAGAATCCAAAGCAGGCTCCAGACTCTGAGTTGTCAGCAGAGCCCAACGCGGGGCTCAAACTCACGAACTGTGAGATCATGATCTGAGCTGAAATCGGATGCTCAAATGACTGAGCCACCAGGTGCCCAAAGAATTTCAGATTTATTATTAATTCTAGGTGTACAAAATATGCCCATGCCAGCTTTTGATCTTTCCAAACAACCTTTTCTTCTTCTTCTAAGCAATAAATTCAATGCAAATCTTTTTGGGTCAGTATAACATAACTCAGCGAAATAAAGGATGCGTACTCTGCCTAATTCTGCATACACCAATAGTTTACACACAGCCAATAAGGAATCACATAAGGTACAACAGTTTATCCTCCAAGACAGCTTGCTCCTCTCCTCACTCTTCTTCCAACCTCCAACTTCTGCTGAGAAACAGGCTGGAGAGTGAGAGAGGGCACGCTGTTAAGGCAGATACTCGGGAAAGATATGGGTGCTTTCACAGATATCTGGCGTAAAAAGCCCTTTACTTTGCATGTGCAAGTAAAATAAGCCGGCTACAAAGCAGCGTGTATAAACATGGTACTATTTTTGTGGACTACACAAGAAAAAAATCTAGGAGGGTAAGATGTTAGCAACAAATATCTCTGGGCATAAAATTACTTTTATTCTTTTTATCTATCTTCATTTCTTACTAAAACAACAAAATACTCTCCTACTGTTTATTAACATCTGCTTTTTTACTGCAAAGTTGTTACTTCTCACTTCTTAAATCTACAGAATTCTTACAAGTCACTCAAGAAAGACATGCATGGTTTCCACCTAGTGTTCAGAGGCTCAAAGTAGGTGCAGGAAGTATCTACGCCACATCTTTCACTACCCCTAAGTATCTTTCAGAGTGCTAGGAGCAAACTTCCAAGAAATACTATGAATGTTTATGAATATTTAAGATGTTACTTAAATTAACTAGTGAAGCAGGAATTTAACCAGACACTGCGCTGCAAGATTCTTATTCTCCTACCAGTACACTGCATTTCTCGTATTTTAACATCAAAGTCTTTAACAACATTTTGGGTAAAAGATATGAACTAAAAGATAATAAATGAAGAATAAAATATAGCAAATTATTAAATGGATGGATGGGTGCTGACTAAACTCGCTGTGGTAATCATTTCACAATATACACATATATCAAGTCATTGTGCTGTACACCTTAAGTTTATACAGTGCTTATACAGTATTTATATATCATTAAATACATCTCAAAAAAAACCTGGAAGAACAAAATGGCTGATTACTTACTGAGAAGGTTAGACTAAAACTGAAGTGGGCTCTGAGTTTACAATTCAGTTTTGAACCATTAACATTAACACTGAAAAGAAGGAGGAAAAAACCTATAATTTACCCAGTACAAATTAGGGGCATTGTACTAGGCACTTTATTTTCAAAACCACGTTCCATGAAAAGAAACATAAACTACAATATGTTCCATAACGTTCCATGGCAGGGGTGGGGAGAAGAAGAGAGGAAAAGTCTGTTTGGGAAATGCAAAGTTCAACGAAGCAGAGAGGATTCTTGACCAAAGGGGTTCCAAAAGCCCAAAGTTTTCACGCATGAAGGAACCTCAAAGAGAAGGGAGCCTGCTGCAAATTCCAGACATATTTGCACAGGAAATGATTCCTTCAAAAAAACAAGTCACATTTCACAACACGAAGTATTTTTTTTTATTTTTTTAAATTGTGTTTTTAATGTTTATTTATTTTTGAGAAAGAGAGCGACAGAGACAAAGCGTGAGCAGGGGAAGGGCGGAGAGACGGGGAAACAGAATCCGAAGCAGGCTCCAGGTTCTGAACTGTCAGGACGGAGCCCAATGTGGAGCTCGAACCCACGAACCGTGAAATCACAACCTGAGCCGAAGTCGGACGCTTAACCGACTGAGCCACCCAGGCACCCCTCACAACACAAAGTATTTAGGAAACGCCAGTGTCTCTGAAATTTCTTACAACCACCCCACCAAGCAGATGGTGCGGTTTCTCCACTGCTGAAGCGGACACAAGTCTCAGACACAGTGCTTAGTAGGTTCAGGGCTAGAAACTGGGTCTGACTCCAAAGTCCACACTGTGTCCACCAGGAAGAAATGAGCGTCATTTTCAACAACTGTAGGACTATTTCCTGGACTTAGTATACAGGGAACACTTGATAGCTTAATTAAAAGCTCCTGACTACTTAATTGCATATTAGTGCCAACATTAAAGTCGCTAAGTTTAAAAATAATTTAATTATGCATAAAGAGAAGAAATTGGTATCACTATGCTGTTTCAGATTTGAATTCTCAAACAGCCCAGAGTGCGTCCACGTGGGCAAGAACAGAAGAGCGCGGTTTCCAATGTAATCACAGCAGAAGCCAGCGGCTCCTTTTCTCAATGGGACTTTGAAAGTTGAAGAAAGGAAATTACTAGTTTAGTCCATTTATCTCAGGAGCCCAGAGACGAGCTAAGAATAATGTACCTAGCAGAGGATAAAAAAAAGAAGAAGAAGAAAAAGAAAGAATAACATACCTAAAAACAGGCCAACCAAACAAGAGAGGCAGAGAAGCAATTTTTGAATACAATAAAAGTGCTAAAACATCTATCCTTTTATTTTGGACATTCGACATAAATTTGACAATTTCAAGTCTATATTCTACATATTCTCCTACCCTAACTCCCAGATTGCTACAGAAAACAAGTCTCTTCAGACCATTTCTCAATCTCTTTGTCACAGAAGGGTAACTAATACTCATGCTGCCAGAAAGGTTGAGCAGGACTCCCCAGAGCAGAGCAACCACATCAACCTAACGAACACCCGCCGAATTAGAGAAAATGGACCCTTCAGGAACTCTGCCAAAAAAAATTCTCCAGTTCCCTGAGATCAGCTAAAGCATGCACCCATAATGACCATTAGCGATGGCCACTCCATGGCTCAGAACACCACCTAGCACACAAGGAATCTCACGACCAGTCACAGACTACACAAGAGCCTCTCCTATTGCTGCTGTACCACAGGCAGTACGGGAGTAGACCCTGCTCGTGGCATTGGGCAGAGTACCAGAAAGACTCAAGCACGAGACAACTACCATGGCTTTGCGGTTTGGCTGACATATTTGTATTTCACTATGTGTATTATTTAGTGTAAAGGTCATGCACTTAGCACTGAGAAGTTTTCCTCTGATTTTTAAAGAAAGTTAGAACAAAAATATTAGATTTGATTACAAATACAAGAGAATAAAAATGGATTAAGTAATTACACTCATTCACTGATTTCTTCTCTGACTCCTAGTCCTCCAGCACATTCACAAAAAGTATAACTCAAGTTCTACTTGTACTATTAAGGATCCAAAGAAGACAATCCTAAAACGATGTTTCTGAGCTGTTCTGGAATTATTGGTCAAAGATAAAGAGGGCTCCCTTTTCCCTGTTGAGCCCAAATTAATCAATTTGACTGAATCAAAAGTTCAGAATTCTGTCATATACAATAGTCTGGAAGGATTTGCAGCAAAGTCTTTATTTTACACTGAAGGTGTATTATTATTATTATTATTATTATTTTTTATAGACACTAGTTTCTCAGTACTGTGATGGGGAGGTTTCTCTCACTAACCAATGAAGGCTTTCAAAAGTCATAGAAAACACTTGAGAATCACTTCCAACACAGTCTTAAAAAAGGAAGGGACGCTAAAAAGAAATCTGTTCACAGAACGATAATACAGACATATCTGGGGAATCACTGAAGATTTCTATGTTCCTTTCCTCAAAAGGTAATAGAACAAGTAGACAGAAAAGCACTAAGAATATGGAAGATTTGAATATACCATCAACCAACTTGATGTAATTGACATTTAGAGAACACTCAACAGCAAATATATATATTTTTAATACATGGAACACATATCAACATTAACCAAATACTGGGCATAAAACAAGTTTCAACATCAATTAAAAGATGCATAAAGCATGCTCTCAGACCACAATAGAATTAAATTAGAAATGAGTAACAGAAAATACCACAAAATTGAGAAACTAACCCATTTCAAAATAACTGATGGGTTAAAGAAGAAATCAAAAGGAAATTATAAAGTATTCTACACTAAATGAAAGTGAAAACTTAAGACCAGAATCTGTGATGGGGCGCCTGGGTGGCTCAGTCGGTTAAGTGTTCAACTTCGGCTCAGATCATGATCTCCTAGTTCGTGAGTTTGAGTCCCGCATCAGGCTCTGTGCTGACAGATCAGAGCCTGGAGCCTGTTTCAGGTTCTGTGTCTCCCTCTCTCTCTGCCCTTCCCCCACGCACGCTCTCTGTCTCTCAAAAATAAATAAATGCTAAAAAAAAAAAAAAAAAAATCAGAATCTGTGAAATATTGCTAGAAACATTAACACTTAAGAGGGATATTTAGAGCTCTAAATGTCTACATCAGAAAAGAAAAAAGATCTCAAATCAATAAGCTGTTTCCAGACTAAGAAAATAGAAACAGAACAAATGTAACCCAACGTAAGCAGAAGGAAAAAAGAATAAAAATAATAGCAAAATCTGTGAAATAAGAAGCATAAAAAATAGAAAAACAAATCAGTGAAACCAAAAGCTGGCTCTATGAGAAAATGAAAATCATAAACTGGCTAAGTTGACCATGGACAAAAGTAAGAAAACACGAATTAGCAACATGAGTGAGGTGACACCACTACATACTTTTACAGCTATTAGAAGAATAATGAGAGTATTACAAACAATTTTATGCCTATAAATATGAAAACATAGATGAAATGGACACATACCGTGAAAGACACAAAATACCCAACCTCTAATCAAGAAATTTATACCTAAATAACTTTATATTGGTCTTCTAAAAACCAGTTTGTAGTTTATTTTCCCATAAAAAAATGAATTGGTGAATAATCTCACACATTTACAGGAAAAATACTAACAATTCTACACACTTCCTGAAAACGGAAAAGGAGGAAACACTCCCAATCCCATTCTATGAAGCCAGCATTACTTTCATTCCAAATGCTGGCAAAGGGTAAGAAACCTACAGACCAATTTTCCCCATGATGGCGATATAAAAACCGAAATGAAATTTTATCAAATCTAATTAAACAACATATAAAACAGATAATACTCCATGACCAACTGGGGTTTATTCCAGGAATAAAAACTTAGAAACCATATGATCAGCTAGATAAACACAGAAAAAAAACATTTCCTGATGTCCAACATGAATTCCTGATCAAAATTCTTGACAAAGCAAGAACAGAAAAGCCTCTGTGAAAAACCTGCAGGCAGCATCAGACTTAAAGTTTCCAGGGAACTAGAAGAAGAGGGGGCTCATTCCTAGTTTAAAAGGACTGAAAAGGGGGTGCCTGGGTGCCTTGGTTAAGCATCTGACTTCTGCTCAGGTCATGATCTCACGGTTTTTGAGTTCGAGCCCACATCGGGCTCCTTGCTGACAGGACAGAGCCTGCTTGGGATTCTCTTTCTGCCCCTTCCCCTCTCTCAAAATAAATAAATAAACTGAAAAAAAAAACCTCATGAATATAATCTCTGTCATTATACCAAATAGTCTCTGTAACACTAATGAATGGGAGAGAACGCTACAGGGAAACTCAGAGCAAAGGAAAATCCTTCAAAAGAGGGTTCCTATTTACCTATGACCAAAAGAAGTAACAACAAAACTCACTTGAACATAAAATAAGATAAATGCAGAAACAATTTTTGCAGTAGAGCCAGAGATTTAAGTATAACACATAGATTGAGAGGCACTGAATATATGAAATGTTAATATAAAGTCCAACAAATAATTTTAAGCTCTTGCCTACTACCAATTACTCATTCAGGTATGTGTTTCAAAAAGGATTATGATTTGAATCACACCAGCATTTACTAGCTAGTAACACTGAGCAAATTGCTCTTTTTCTCTGGGTTACTCTTGCCCCTGTGGTCACTCACTCAGAACCACACATGGGGACACATTAAGTGCCACCTAAGTGTTTACTGTTGTTCTGCCATTATCCAAACCCACTACGACTAATGACACAGATTAATGAGTCAGCAGGCCAGGATTCAGGGTAGTGTCTAGAGCTACTTAAGATGGTAAAACTAACTGACCCAACGTGTAATTGAATTCATTAACGTAGCCCAATCAGCAAAAGGTTTGTGACACTCCAGATATGATGATTTATAGCTGTCAAATGTCATAAAGAAAGTTATCTTTAAGGTTTTTATTTTAATTCCAGTAGAGTTAACATACAGTGCTATATTAGTTTCAGGTATAAAATACAGTGATTCAGGCGCCTGGGTGGCTCAGTCGATTAAGCGTCCGACTTTGGCTCAGGTCATGATCTCACGGTTCATGGGTTCGAGCCTCGCATCAGGCTCCGTGCTGACAGCTCAGAGCCTGGAGCCTGTTTCAGATTCTGTCTCCTCTCTCTCTGCCCCTCCCCCATTCACGCTCTGTCTCCGTTTCAAAAATAATCAAAAAAAAAATTTAAATATAGTGATTCAACAATTCTATACATTACCCAATGCTCATCATAATAAGTGTATTCCTTAATCCCCATCACCTATTACACTCCCCACCCCAAACATACCCTACCTTCATTCCAGAAACCAGAATGGTTAAGAGTCTGTTTCTAGTTTGGCCTTCTCTTTTTCCTTTGCTCAACTGTATCTTAAATTCCACAAATGAATGATATCATATGGTATTTGTTTTTCTCTGATTTATTCTTCTTTGCATTATACTCTCTATCCACATAGCTGCAAATGGCAAGATTTCATTCTTTTTATGGCTAGGTAATGTTCCATTGTACATATGCACATCTTGTTTATCTATTCAGCTACTGATGGACACTTGGGCTGCTTCCAGTTTGTCTATGGTAAATAACCTTGCAAAAAACATAAGGGTGCGTGTATCCATTTCAATTAGCGTTTTCGTTTGGGGTAAATACCTAATAGTGCAATTACTGGATTGGAGGGTAGTTCTGTTTTTTGAGGAACCTCCATACTGTTTTCCACAGTGGCTGTACTAGCCTGCATTCCCGCCAAGAGTGCAAGAAGGTTTCTTTTTTCTCTACATCCTACCCAACACATGTTGTTTCTTGTGTTTTTTATTTTAGCCATTCTGACAAGTGTGATGTGATATCTCATTGTGGTTTTGATTTGCATTGCCCTGAGGATGAGTGATGCTGAGCACCTTTTCATGTGTCTGTTGCCCAGGTAGATGCCTTCTTTGGAGAAATGTCTGTTCATGTCTTCCGCCCATTTTTTAATTGGATTATTTGTTTTTTGGGTGTTGTATCAGTTCTTCATATATTTTGGATACTAACCCTTCATCAGTTATGTCATTTGCAAATATCTTCAGGAGATTGTCTTTTGGTTTTGATTGTTTCCTTTGCTCTGTAGAAGCTCTTTATTTTGATGTAGTCCCAACAGTTTATTTTTGCTTTTATGTCCCTTGCCTCAGGAGGCATATCTAGAAAAATACTGCTATAGCCAATGTTAGAGAAATTACTGCCTGTGCTCTCTTTAAGGACTTTTATGGGTTCAGGTCTCAATTTAGGTCTCTAATCCATTTTGAGTTTATTTTTGTGTATGGTGTAACAAAGTGGTCCAGTTTCATTTTTCTGCATGTGGCTGTCCAGCCTTCCCAACACCATTTGTTGAAGAGACGTTTTCCTATTACATATTCTTTCCTGCTTTATTGGAAATTGACCATATAATTATGGGTTTATTCCTGGGTTTTCTACTCTGTTCCAGTGATCTATGTGTCTATTTTTGTGCCAGTACCATACTGTTTTGATTACTACAGCTTTGTAACATGACTTGAAGTCTGGAATTGTATGCCTCCAGCTTTGCTTTGCTTTTTAAAGACTGCTTTGGCCATTTGGGGGTTTTTGCAGTTCCATACAAATTTTAGGACTGTTTGTTCTAGTTCTATGAAAAACACTGTTGGTATTTTGATAGGGACTGCTTTAAACCTATGCTTTGGTTAGTATAGACATTTTAACAGTGTTTTTCTTCTAACCCATAGCATGGAATATCGTTCCATTTCTTTCATCAGTGTTTGTAGTTTTCAGAGTACAGGTCTTTCACCAGTTTGGTTAAATTCATTCCTAGGTATTTTATTATTTTTGGTGCAACTGTAAATGGGACTGTTTTCTCAATTTCTCTTTCTGCTGCTTCATTATCGATGTACAGAAATGCAACAGATTTGTGTATATGACTTTGTATCCCACAACTTTAGTGAAATCACTTATCAGCTCTAGCAGGTTTTTTTGGTGGAATCTTTTGGGTCTTCTACATGTGGTATCAGGTCATCTTCAAATAGTCAAAGCTTTACTTCTTCCTTACTGATCTGGATGCCTATTATTTCTTCTTGTTGTCGACTGCTGTTGCTAGGACTTCCAGGATGAAAAAAAGTGGTGTGAGTGGATATCCCTGTCTTGTTCCTGACCTTAGAGGAAAAGCTCTCAATTTTTCCCTGTTGAATATGATGTTCGCTGGGTTTTTTTTTTCATATATGGCCTTTATTATGCCAAGGTACGTTCTCTCTAACTTACTTTGTTGAGGGTTTTTACCATGAATTAATGTTGTACTTTATCAAATGCTTTTTCTGCATCTATTGAAATGATCACATGCTTTTTATCCTTTCTTTTATTGACGTGATATATCAAGTTGATTGTAGAAACTTATCTTTTTATTAATGGTTTATCCAAACATTAAAATATAAAAGTACCAAGATTTCCAAAATTCAAGTTAAATGTAATTTCCCAAGAGATACCAGTGTCAAAAAAAAAAAAAAGAGTGGGGCTTATCATCGTCTTATTAAAACGCTGGCTTCTATCATGGGTGCTCTCTCTCCCCTCTCTCTGCTAAGCTAGCTGCTTGTTGAGAGCAGCCCTGTAGAGAGGCTCATGTGGCAAGTAACTGAAGCCTCTAGTCAAACAGCATGAGGAATTCAGACCTTCCAACAGCCAGTGAAATGATGAGAGAAGGAGATCCTTTGGGCCAGTCAAGCCTTCAGATTACTGCAGCCTCAGCATGACTGTAACACCTCATGAGAAAATCCTGTCCAGAACCAACCAGATTATCTGAACATCTTCTGAACAGAGACATTGGTAGCCTTTGTTCCAGACTACCTTTCAAGGTTTTCCAAAGTGAGTAACTTTGGAAAACAGACATACCATCTCCTTCTGGAGAAGAGGGCGCAGTGGTTTCTGCCCAGTATGATAAGTATGTCCCCTCAGGAACAAAGGCGGGGAGGTGTGGCTGCATGCCCATAAAAGATTAGAGCTTCCTAAGCTTGGTGCTCCATGGTGTGCAGAGCGTCCACCTGGGCCTGCCTCCACATGGCCCTTGTGGGATTTGGAGGGTAAGGGGAACCAGTATGAACATGAGTACATGCTGCTTGTGGTGCTGTAAGTAATAAAATCCTTTGTTTCTGACTCGGGAGTCTCATGTCTTATGTAAGCACTATGAAGATGGCTGGCTAACTTGTTAGCTTGCAAGAAGAATAAAATCTCAGAAATGTCTTGGTTCTTGTTACATTTATCTTCAGCACCAAGAAGTTTAGAGTGACTAGTTTACTTTCCTCTTATGAAAACTGTCAGTCTCATAACCACTGCATTTCCTTCCTTGCTCTGATGACCAAGAAACAGAGGAAAATGTGCAACATTTTTAAATTGTACATATATCTATTAATAAACCTTTATGTATCAACCTTAATGTAACTAATTATTTTTATTCTAGAATTTCCTCATCTATTTGTCTATTGTATTCTATGTATTTTATGTGTAAAATGTCTCCACTATGTGAAAGTGTTCGGATACAATCAACAGCTACTTATCTTTCAGGATAAGCTCAAACAAGGTCCTCTCCTAGAAAGTATTTCCTGATTTTCCTGGCTGAGGAGAAGTTCCTGTCCTGTGCTTGTCTTATGTGCCTCCATAATGCCTCATCATGTTCTGTTACAGAACACAATATTTTAATTATTCTTTTTTTCATGTCTTCCTGGAAGATTTTAAACACTACCAGGGCAAGAGATAGTATCCTCACCACACAGTACCTGGATCGCAACAGGCAAATTAATAAACACATGAGAGAGAGAGAGAGCACAGAACACAAGAGACATGGATGGTTCTCTGTTCCTTGGTATGATGTGAGGGAAAAATGCGCAAGGCTTTACCAGTTTAAGATGTGGGTTAAATTTAAATTCTGGGTTAATATTACACAGAAAAACAGAGGAAGGCCCAGAAGGAATAAGAGATAGCATGAAGAAAATTACAACAGCAGGAAGGCATGCTCATGGTAAAATAAATACTTGTGTTTGATGCTAAGAAAGCAAGCAAGAAAAGCACACTGGCATCAGACTGTGAAGAGCCTTGAGAGTTGTTCAAGGGTAGACTTTCATTATTAATTGTGAACAAAATTTAGTAACACAGTATATCCTTAGAAGATTTCCCTTTATTTGTCTTCTGATCAGATAAGGGAAATAGGAAACTAACAATTTAAATATATCCCAAGTAATATCATATAAAAACACCACTAAGAGAATTGTATAGAGGAAAACTTGTATTTTTTATACTGCAAAATTAAAATGTATAGTACTCAAAACAAACTGGTAAAATGGAAATCGAGTTGTGATAGGATTTCTAAGATCCTGAACACAGCCATAATGGGATCTACAAACATTTAAGGGTTAAAGTCCGCTAACAGCTCCCAATGTTTACAAAATTAGAATGTGATTCTAAACAAAAATCAAATACAGTAAGGATTTTATCTGCTTTTATGATCAATAACTAGGTTTCCTGTCATTTTAGTGCTATAATTTTGTAGCTACAGCAAAATTTTTCTAAACTAGAGTGACGTTGACACTTTCACTTTGCTAGAAAAGACCCTCAAGAATGACAGAGCCCACAGTGGACATGCAAATTGCATATTGGGGCAAGCCAGACTCTAAAAGCCTAATCTCTACATTCTGTAGTCTAGAACATTCTGAACCATCCAGCAAGAATGGTTTAGAACTCAGCATTCTAGGGATGCCTGGGTGGCTCATTTGGTTGAGCATCTGACTTCGACTTTGGCTCAGGTCATGATCTCACGGTTGTTGAGTTCGAGCCCTGCATTGGGCTCGCTGCTGTCAGTGCAGAGCCAGCTTGGGATCCTCTATCCTCCCCTCTCTCTCTGTCCATCCCCGGCTTGCGCACTTACTCTCTCTCAAAAATGAGCAATCATTAAAAAAAACAACAACAGGGGCGCCTGGGTGGCTCAGTCGGTTGAGCATCCGACTTCAGCTCAGGTCGCGATCTCGCGATCTCGTAGTCCGTGAGTTCGAGCCCCACGTCGGGCTCTGGGCTGATGGCTCAGAGCCTGGAGCCTGCTTCCGATTCTGTGTCTCCCTCTCTCTCTGCTCCTCCCCCGTTCATGCTCTGTCTCTCTGTCTCAAAAATAAATAAACGTTAAAAAAAAAATTAAAAAAAAAAAACTGTTTTTTTTTTTAATTTTTAAAAATGTTTTATTTATTTTTGAGACAGACAGAGTACGAGAGGGGAAGAGGCAGAGAGAGCAGGACACATAATCCACAAAGCAGGCTCCAGGCTCTGAGCTGTCAGCACAGAGCCCTACATGGGGCTCGAACCCATGAACCACGAGATCATGACCTGAGCCCAAGTTGGACGCTCAACCAACTGAGCCACCCAGGCTCCCCAAAACACTCAGTATTCTATAAATGCACCTTGGAGGTTGTTGGTAGTCCTTAAAAATGCATAGGAGTAAACATCAGATCATAAATGGCTAATGGCTGTTTTTAAGAGACCAAGGACAAAGATTCACTTGACTCTGTAATTTGGGTCACAAGCTTTTTTTCTCATACATACACATAGAACTAAGTGTGCAATTTCACTGAAAATATATTGCGCATACTAATAGCCTACCAATCTCAGAATTCACAGTTAAAGAGAGTTAAAAGACACATTTTATATTCATTACCAACAAGTTCTATTGTTTCTTAAATACACTATGCCAGGCATAGCCATTGGTCTCTTCATGTATCTTTGATAGGAGAATCTAAACCATTCCTCTACGAAATACGTTGTTATAAAATTTGCCCTTATATTGAAAAACACAGTCAACAGAAACTAAATACAGATTCTTTTTTTTTTTTTTTTAATTTTTTTTCAACCTTTATTTATTTTGGGGACAGAGAGAGACAGAGCATGAACGGGCGAGGGGCAGAGAGAGAGGGAGACACAGAATCGGAAACAGGCTCCAGGCTCTGAGCCACCAGCCCAGAGCCCGACGCGGGGCTCGAACTCACGGACCGCGAGATCGTGACCTGGCTGAAGTCGGACGCTTAACCGACTGCGCCACCCAGGCGCCCCTAAATACAGATTCTTTAAACTCCATTTGAGAATCTAGTTAATACATCTACTTAATAGGGGCATCTGGGTGGTTCAGTCGGTTGAGCGTCCTACTTAGGCTCAGGTCATGATCTCACAGTTCATGGGTTCAAGCCCTGCGTCAGGCTCTGGGCTGACAGCGTAGAGCCTAGAGCCTGCTTCGTATTCTGTGTCTCCCTCTCTCTCTGCTCCTCCCCCGTTCATGCTCTGTCTCTGTCTCTGTCTCTCTCTCTCTCTCTCTCTCCTTCAAAAAAAAAAAAAAAATCTACTTAACAGTATGCTGTAAGATAAATACTCCAGAGGACTGATAGAGGTGTTAATTTTTCAGGTGTTAGTTTTGTCATTTAATGAAATAAGTCTTTATGTCCATGCTTCTGCATTAATTTTGATTGTCTGCAGTTTTGAGGGGTTTTTTTTGTAAACCAATTTCTCAGAGAAAAATATGCCCCCAGAATTTGCATGTAACCTAACAATTTATGTGGGTCCTCTATGAATGAAGGTCTATCTGACTGGATACAAAATCTTTGGCTCACCATTTCTTTTCTTGAGTATGTCAAATGCATTACTCTATTTTCTTTTGGCCTAAAGCGTTAATGTACAGAAGTGCGATGACAATCTGACATCCCCCCCACCATGACATGTGGTCTTTCTGCCTAAAAATTTTATCACTACATCAAGCAGGCAAAAGCTGTAATATTGATTGGGATTTTATGATTTTTATGGATTTTACATCTTATTTCTTCTTCTTAGCCTTTTCCTTATTTGTGTTGTGGGCAAAAGAAGAGTAAATAGATACTGTCTCAAATTCTAAAAGGATACACTTTCTCTTTTTAGTAAACACGGACTTTAGTACAGGAACCTGGACATTGTTCATATATACTCAAAGATTCTGGGCTCACTTCTTGGTTATTAATTATGTTCTGGATAAGTTAAAATACAATATATTAAAATATGAACTGGGGGGAGGTGTTGCCTGGGTGGCTCAGCTGGTTAAGCATCCAAGTCCTGATTTCAGCCCAGGTCATAATCTCACAGTCGTGATATAGAGTCCCGCATCAGGCTCCACACTGATCATGGAGCCTGCTTAAGATTGTCCCTCTCTCTCTGCCCCTCCACCGCTCATGCACCCCACCCCACCCCACCCCACAAGAACAAAAAATACGAACTAGGGAACCAACTGATTTTAGAATGAGAAAGTCTTAGGTAAAAGCAGAGTTCAGAAATCAGAAGACAGGTGGAAAGTACGGAGACTTCTTTCAGTAACTAAGACACTTTTAAAGTAAAAGAACCCTGAGAGCAGCTGCCTGGCTATTTAAAACCAAAGGCCATAATTATATGCACTCAGATATCAATATATAACTGAAAGATTAAGTTCCTTCAAGACGTCAAGGCCTATTGTTATTTTTGGCTCCTACTGACCATAAAAGCGCAAGGATGTACGAAAACGCATGGCAGTATCTGACTCAACCACACACCCGCAGGCATTTTCCCATCTATCTCTTGTAAAAAATGAAGAATAACATATTGTGAATAATCCAAATTCTCAACTAAAGAAAATATAAAAACGGGAAAAAGAACATAGGTTTTAGATTCAAAGGACTACAAATGTGTAAGTCAAAGGTCTTTAACAAATATATGGAAAACAGAACTTATTTTTGAGGGGCACTTGGGTGGCTCAGTTGGTAAAGTGTCCAGCTCTTGCTTTTGGCTCAGGTCACGATCTCGTAATTTGTGAGATGGAACCCTGCATTGGGCTCTGTGCTGACAGCATGGAGCCTGCTTGGGATTCTTTCTCCCTCTCTCTCTCTGCGCCTCTCCTGCTCGCTCATGCTCTCTCTCTCTCCCTCTCAAAATAAATAAATATTTTAAAAAAATAACTTATTTTTGAGTCTCAATCTAAAGTCCCATCTAGTTTTATAATCCAAGAGCAATTCGGGCTTTCTAGCTTAATCATCATGAGAAAGCCTAACTCATGTACCAACTTGTACATTACTCCTATGTTAGGTACCCCACACAGCATTTACATATAGTTAGGACTTTAGGCTTGTGGCTTTAGATTTATGGCTTATAATCTATGCCAGACAAAAAGAGTATTAAATGAATTTATGCTCCAGGAAAAGCAGTTAAATGATTACACCCAAAACAGATACAGCTAAACATACTTGGGGAGTCAGCAATGTCCTTTAACTAATTTGTGTGACATTCTTCTGACAAACTGTATTCTCTAAAAAAGGATGCCAACAGTATCTTCCACACCACTTGCTCTTCTAGAGCCCTGATGTTCTATTATCAAGAAAAGGAACTCTCTACTTCTCTTCCTTACAGATCTGACTGGCTTCTGAGATACTTCCAAACAAAAGAACGTAGTACAAGTGACTGGGTGATTTCTGAGGCTAGGCTGTACAAGGCGATGAAACTGTCACTTTGTAAGGTAGATGTCTGCTTTTGGAACTCCGGCACCAAGTAAGAAGTCTGACTACTCTGAAGCCGTCATGCTATGAGGAAGCCAAGCCACATGGAGGTGTTCCAGCTGGCAGTTCTAATGGTCCAATCCTTCTGGTCCAGGGGCCAGATATGAGAGTAAGCTTTCAGATAATTCTAGGGCCCAACTATCAAGTCACTTCAAGCCTTTGAGATGTCTCAGCTGAAGCCACAGGTATCATGAGGCAGAGACAAACCATCCTAGCTTTGCCCTTTCTAAATTCCTGATCCATAAAATCATGAGCAAAATTAAAAGTTGGCATAAGGCTGCAAGTTCTGGGATAATTCGTTACACAACAATAATAGCCAGAAGAGTCATTACTCTGCTCGCCACAACAGCTATGTTAAAAGCTCCTCTATTCTGCAAGAAAGAGGTGACCTCAATCTTTCCAAGACTACTATCCCCCCAAATCACTCATTTAATTCTTTCCTTGCTGGTCCTTCAACCTCTCTTCAGACCGCTTCTCTTCTGCCTAGAAATATGCTCAAGGTATCCTGTCCCAAAATCAACTTTCCCTGGCTCATATCCGACCTCACCCCCCAACAAGCTATAAAATGTTCTCTTCATTTGACGGCTAAGTTTCATGCAAGAACCTGCTATGGTCTCTCCAGTATGCCTGGACATCTCCATGACCCATCACTGGCCCCAGTCATTGGTGTCACTGGGAACTCTCCCTGCAGGTAATTCTCACTGGCCTTGTCTTAGCTTTCACCCTCCTCAAAATGTGGCTCAACTGAATGCTGCTATTTATTATATCCTGCTGTCTTGAAAACTCCTACTTTTATGCCTCAGACCTAACAGTCTTAGAGGGAACACTACCATCTCAGTTGTATTACTAATATAGGAAAAATGAGTATTCTCCTGGGAAGAATTTGGGTCTGGAAGTCTGATGAGAGATTCAAGTTTGAACGTTCACGCTGAATAGGAGTGACATAGTGAAAAGAGCTGAGTAGGCTGAAAGGATCAATAAAAGTTGCAGAAAGAGGTAACGTGATTTTTAATTAGCATATAAAAGGACAAAAGAGTAAAGCATAATCAAGATATGATGAAGAAATTATAGTCTAAGAGTTAAATCTTCTTTAAAAAATAAACACAGGGGCACCTGGGTGCCTCAGTCCAACTTCACCTCATAGTTCATGAGTTCAAGCCCCACGTCGAGTCCTGCACTGACAGTGTGGAGCCTGCTTCAGAGTCTGTGTCTCCCTCTCTCTCTGCCCCTCCCCCGTTCATGCTCTGTCTCTCTCTGTCTCAAAAATAAATAAACGTTAAAAAAAAATTTTTTTTTTAAAAACAAGGTTTAAAAATAAAGTAAAATAAACACAACGTCACATGACACAAAAAGAATAAAATAAAAATATGGACATTATTAATATTAGAAATAAATAAAAACAAAGAGCCTATTGGTAATACCATGTAGTTAGTGGTGCCATGTGGAACCATACTCATGTACTTCCAACATATGTATAAATCAGTATAATCTTTTTGGAGGGCAACTGGTGACATTTTTTTTTTAAGATTTTATTTTTACGTAATCTCTACACCTAATGTGGGGTTCGAACTCACGACCAGGAGATCAAGAGTCACATGCTCCAGTGCCTGAGCCATCCAAGCTCCACAACTGTTGACATGTTAAAATCAAAATATGCTGTGCTTAAAACTAGCTAATCCTCTCTACATATTTATGCTCAAAACAAATGCATAAGATGAATATACAAGCAGCTCCCAGCAGCATTATTTACAATAGTGAAAACCGAAAACCTTTAAATATCTGATCAATACACAGTTAGAGTAAGTAAATAAGAACACAACATTATACAGAAAACAATGATGCAGAATTATATTTAGATTCATGGAACTGATTCCACACATGTTGCTGGGAAAAAAATAGCATTATATGGATTATGCACAGATCAATTTCATTTATGGAAGTTATACACATATGGATGGATGTGCATATATACGTATTAATTTCTGGATAAACCCTTTCAATTCACCTTGGAGAAATGGGACTGTGGAAAAGCGTTGGAAGTAAAAGTGAGAATTTTAAGTTTTTGCTTACTTCCTACTTTGTTTGAATTTTTAACATTAAGCATATAAAACTTTCATAATAATTTTTTGAACTAGCAAATAAGAAGTAAACATATATTCCACAATATAAAGAGCTATACTGGGGTGCTTGGGTGGCTCAGTTGGTTAAGCGTCCAACTTCAGCTCAGGTCATGATCTCACAGTTTGTGAGTCAGAGCCATGTGTTGGGCTCTGTGATGACAGCGCAGAGCCTGGAGCCTGCTTCGGATTCTGGGTCTCCCTCTTTCTCTGCCCCTCCACTGCTCATGCTCTATCTCTCTCTGTCTCTCAAAAATAAATAAACATTAAACAAATTTTTAATAATAAATATGGGGCGCCTGGGTGGCGCAGTCGGTTAAGCGTCCGACTTCAGCCAGGTCACGATCTCGCGGTCCGTGAGTTCGAGTCCCGCGTTGGGCTCTGGGCTGATGGCTCAGAGCCTGGAGCCTGTTTCCGATTCTGTGTCTCCCTCTCTCTCTCTGCCCCTCCCCCGTTCATGCTCTGTCTCTCTCTGTCCCAAAAATAAATAAAAAACGTTGAAAAAAAAAATTAAAAAAAAATTTTAATAAATAAATAAAGAGCTATAGGAATATGCATATTTGGTCACTTTCCACCATGGGTGTGAACCTCAAGTTCTAACATCAAAAGCCAATAAGGAAATGGGGGCATCACAACAGTGTTAAAACCGTTAATAATAAATCAGGACATCTGGGGTAGCAGTATACTTTCCCATGTACTGAAAGTGGAGGAAAATTCTCATGGACTCTCTAATGAAAACAACGTTGTGTTACTATGAACCATGGCCTCAGCACATTCATGTGAGTACATATGCAGGCACACACAAACAGAAACTCCAAAGAAGATATGTAAATGGCCAATAAGCATACGAAAGGATGGTCAATATCAATAGTCTTTTAAAAAATGAAAATCAAAATCACAATGAGATACCACTTCCATAAGAACAGAATGGCCAAAACAAAAGTAAGTATTGGCAAGGATACAGAGAAATTATAATCCTCATACACTGCTGGTGGGGATATACAGTGACATGTGGCTGCTTCACAAATCCAGTCTGACAATCCCTCAAGATATTTAAACAAGGAGTTACAATATGACCCAACAATTCCACGCCTAGGGTTACCCAAGAAAAAGAAAACATGCCCACTTAAAAACTCATATACAAAGTGTATGTGTATGTATGTGTATATATAGTAGCATATTTTTGATAGCCAAAAAGGAGAAACAACCAAATGTATACCAAATGATAAATGGGTAAACAAAATAGAATATATCTCGACCACAGAATATTATTCAGTATAAAAAGGGAGAAAGTACTAATACATGCGACATCAGGGACCAAAGTTAAAACGATGCTGAGCCAGCCACAACAGGCTACACACTATAGTGCTCTCTTTACACCAAATGTCCAGAATAAACAAACTCATACACAAAGCAGATCAGTGGTTGCCAAGGACTGGGAAGAACAGGGAAGAACAGGGAAGAGGACTGACCGCTAACAAACGTGATTCTTGTTTAGGGTGATGAAATGTTCTGGAATTAGACAGTGCTAACAGCTGCCAAGTCTGTAAATACACTGAAAACCAATAAATCGCAGCCTTTAAAGTGGGAAATTTTATGTACAGTACTCCTGTCTTCCTAGCAGTTTCAATTAGCCATGGCCAACTGCAGTCTGGAAGCAGGTGACCCTCCTTCTGGCATATCACCAGGGGATCAACAGTAGCCTAATGCTAGGTCACAGTGCCTACGTCATTCCCCTCCTATCACCAGGAGATCAACAGTAGCCGAACACTAGGTCTGTCATTCCCTCACTTCACGTCATCTAGCAGGCATTTTATCATCTCACATCACCACTACCACATGGGTGAGTACAAACAGTAAGACATTTTGAGAGAGAGAGAGAGAGACCGACCACATTTACACAATAACTTTTATTATAGTATACTGTAATAACTGTTCTATTTTATTATTGTTGTTGTTATCTCTTATTGTGCCTGATCCGTTTACAATTTAAACTTCATCACAAGCATGTACGTATAGGAAAAAACATAGTATATATAGGGCTTGCTACTACCTGAAGCTTCAGGCATTCACTGGAGGGTCCTGGAAAATAACCCCCATGGATTAGGGTTTGGGGGAAGTATTGTAATCAATACAGAAAACTGCAGGAGGAAAAAAATAGCAGTTTTCAAGTACTGCTAGTCAATATAAAATAGGAAAAAGAAAAAAACAACAACAAAATCTAAAACTCTTTTACTTCATTTCAATATTCTCAATTCTAAGCTGACTCAGGATCCAATACAGACAAATAGGAAAATCATCATGATTCTGCCTAATCCAGAACATCAATGCTAAGGAGGAGAGGGACCCGGATATGGAACTCTTAAGAATACAGTTCTTTTTATCTACTAGCCTCAAGTGGGAAATAAGAACTACAGGCAACTCTATCATAAACTTGAAAGTTGCTAAGAGACTAGACTGTAATCATTCCCACCAAAAAAGGGAAATGATAATTACGTGACACGATGGAAATGTTATCTAGCACTAAGGAGGGTAACCATGGTACAATATATAAATGTACCAAATCAACACCTTAACTCAGAAGACATACACCCTACACTTACATAATGTTGTGTGTCTATTGTATCTCAGTAAAAATAAATTAAAAAAAAGGGAGAAGATAAATTATTCCAAAACCTGTCCCATTACTAGCTTCTGTTTATAAAAAAGTGTTTTCACAATCCTTAGACCCCACATAAGAATCAAACATGCTTGGGCCCACCGAGATAATCGGTGGATGGCCCTGAGGAGCCACCACAGTGGAAGAAATGACGTGCAAGAGTGCTTCGGGTTTTGGCCAAGGAAGGAAGGTAAAGGAATTTATGTTCCAGTGAGTCTGTAAGGGGACTGGGAGAGGATGGGGCAGGAAAGCGAGCCATCACTGAGTGCACTCTTTCTGAAGCAGACTCCCGAGCCCAGCAGCGCAGGCCAGCAGAGAGAGGGCTGCGGGGTGGCTGCAGGAGCCGTATCTGCAAAGGGCACGCGGAGGTGCACAGGTGCAGTGGCACAGGTGGTGCTGTGCACACCCCTGCTGGACTAAGTGGAGACAGAGGCGGCATCTGGACTGGGCTCTGTCATTGCTGCTGCACCACCCAGTCCCGCTCTGGCACCGAGCATGGCGGGGAAAGCCCCGGCAGCATGGCCAAAAGCATTCTCACAGTGGGTGCTGGCAGCGCCCGGAGCAGCGAGGAAGTCCATGACAGATGTCACAGTGGCTCCGGCCCAGGTCCCATGCCACCCACCTCTGGGGACATGCAGATCCCAAAGTGCCAACCGTGCAGGGAGCTAACAGGTAGGGACAAGAACCACTGACATTTAGAATGCAAGTAAGACCCCTCTATACCCAAAAACTGGAAAATTCCACTCACACAACTGAATATGTATAGGGATTTTTCACGGAGACGAACAGAGCTCTGTGTGCTCAGTTCCCCAATCTGTTCCATGTCAAGCGGAACCCCCAGTCTCTGGCTGCTCTCCTACCTCCCTGGCTGCTCTGTTTCTTTCAACTCGTTCTTTCTCCTCCTAGATTCCACCGAATCTCTCAAAGCCCTGTCCCTGAACAGCCTTTCTGCATCTTTTTTATTCACTTAACACCCCTGCATGATTTATTTTCCTACCAAACCTGCAGTACTTGTGTAAGGCTGGGGAGGAGGCCACTAGACCACGTCGACTTCGCACGGAACTGTGGGGCTCTCTTGGCTGACACCAGCTGCGAGTCTGCAGCTTGGCTGTAATAGTTAATCTTCTGTAAGAAGGGCTCGCAAAACTCCCTGAAGGGTGCTACACTCGCGGTCACCTCTTACTACAACATAAGGGCCACAGATTAAAATCAATCAAGGGAAGAGATGTAGGGGGCAGAATCTAGGAGGGTCCCAAACACACAGCACGTAGGTGTCCCCTGCCAGCGGAGTTCTAGACAGAGCCGATTCCTCTGGGTAATGACTGGTGACCACACACAGAGTACTGCCAACCACAGAAGCTCATCTAGCCCTGGAGCCCAGAGTCTTTACTGGGGCTCTGCCAGTGCATGGCCTGAGGCCCCCAGGTAAACA
Source organism: Herpailurus yagouaroundi (assembly GCF_014898765.1). Lineage (NCBI taxonomy): Eukaryota > Metazoa > Chordata > Mammalia > Carnivora > Felidae > Herpailurus > Herpailurus yagouaroundi. Next base: position 81,671,240 of record NW_024412391.1, read on the forward strand.
GACACTTACGAGGCTGGACACTCCAAGAGCTTAGACATTATCACACAGAACTTAGGGAAAAGGCCAGACCTCTCTTTGGGCAATGTTAAATTCGTTACTACACCATTTGCTAGCTGCTCTTCCGAGCCCCAGACTCCTACTGCTAGTTGTCTTTTTGATATCTACACCAGCTTCTTTGAACTAAAATGAATAAAGTCAAACTCAACAAAATTTCCCCAGACCAACTATGATTTCACTGTTCGTGTTAACAGTGCCAAATCTACTTTCCAAGAAGGAACTGAGGCAGTCTGTAAAACCACAATACAAGATACAAAATTAGAAGGAAATTGGGGCAAAGAAAAAAACAGCCCAGAAAAAAATCAAATAGAATAATGCTGCGGTGGAGTCAGGACACAGAACGCAGTGCTGGAAATTCCTGCTCACTTGGTAGGGCAAGGCTGCATGTTTATTTGGCTGGAAGTTTTTTTTTTAATAGCCAAATAATATCCAATACCAAGAAGAATTAACAAGCAGATTCAAAACTCACAGGGTCCTTAAAAAAAAAAAAATGATGCCCAGAAGGCACTGCTCTCCTTCCAGTCACATCAAGGTTCAAGACTTGGAATGTTTTCGTTGCTGTCCTCCATATTCAGTTGTTTGTCAAATGATCAAGATGCTTCCTCTGTGGTGCTGTTTGCTTTTCGACCTCGCCTTTCTATGTATCTTCTCTCTCTAGTCATTCAAGATTCACAGATTAATCTTTTTTTTAAATATAGCAATTCCCTGTGCAAAATCTACAATGGTTCCTACTCACTGCTGTATTTTTCTTTTTAAAAACATTTTCTTCCTACTTACAAAGAAATACATGCTCAATACAGAAAACCAAGAAAAACAAGCAAAGAGGTAACACACACACACACACACACACACACACACACACACACAAATCCTATAATCCACACGTAAGTAGGTATGGCAACCTTTACTTAGCAATTCTTTTTTTTAATGTTTATTTATTTTTGAGAAAGAGAGAGACAGACCACGAGTGGGGGAAGGCTAAGAGAGAGGGAGACACAGAATCCGAACCAGGCTCCAGGCTCTAAGCTGTCAGCACAGAGCCCGACACAGGGCCCGAACTCACAAACTACAAGATCATAACCTGAGCCGAAGTCATACGTTCAACAGACTGAGCTCAAAGGACTGAGCCACCCAGCTGTCCCTACCTTCTTTTAAATAGAGATAAAATTTACATGCAATGGAAATCAAATGTCTTATGCACACAATTCCCTGATTATTTGACAAATGTTTACGCCCTAATCAACATGAAGACTATTTCTCCAAAACCACAAGACTTCCTATGTTCTCTCTCCCAGTCATGTTCTTTGTCAGCTATCTATGTAGCCAATATTTCTCCTAGTCTGAGGCTAGTCTTTTCTTTCTTTCTTTTTCTTTTTTTTCTTTTTTTAATGTCTATTTATTTTTGAGACAGAGAGAGACAGAGCATGAACGGGGGAGGGACAGAGAGAGAGGGAGACACAGAATCGGAAGCAGGCTCCAGGCTCTGAGCCATCAGCCCAGAGCCCGACACGGGGCTCAAACTCACGGACTGTGAGATCGTGACCTGAGCTGAAGTCGGACGCTTAACCGACTGAGCCACCCAGGCGCCCCTGGTCTTTTCATTTTTAAAAATGCCTTTTAATCTGCAAGTATTTTTTATTTTGATGAAATCCAATTTATTAATTCTTATTCTGTAGTTAATATGTCTTGCATATTCTCTAAGAAATCTTCCCTTACTCCAAGGCTGTGAAGATATCCTCCTACTTTTTTCTTTTTATAAGCTTTATACTTTTAGCTTTACATTTCAATCTATGATCCATCACAACCTGTAAAGAGACCTAAAAAATACCTACACATTTAACTGTGAAATCAGACACAATTAACAATGTCCACTCTTACCACCTCTATTCAACCTTATGCAGGAAGAAAGAGAAATAAAATCATAAAGAATGTTAACAGGGGGCGGGGGGGGGGTGTATCTGCAGTGAAAGGATAAATGACTGTATGTGCAGAAAATCCCAAGAAATTGACATAAACACACATGAACTGTTCTGTGTTCAACTTTGTATTTTTCACTATATATCCCTAACTGATGTTTTAATTTACTTCATGTACAAATTTCTTACCTTCATCTTCGTCCTCTACATCATGCTTCCAAACACCTCTTCAACCTAACCTACACATCAGCTTTTAGCTTGCTATTTGCTGGAAAACAAGGTCACTTAGAGCTTTCCAGAGAACCTTCCCAGCCTGCAGGTGGGGTCAGAGAAGTGCCCTATGCTATCAACAAAGTCTAATAAATCCCAAGTGGCAAGGCCCCCTTTACATTTTCTATGAAGTCTTTTACCTCTAACCAAACAAACTTATTCCTCTAAAGGCAATCACAAATCTTTCATCTTTTTTTCATCTTACAATTAACTACACAATAAAGATGAAAAGGGGTATTTAAAAAGTTTCTTGATCTGCTCTCTTCGGTCACTATTTAGCAAGCCACAGATTATTCTACTAGGTCCAGGGACAGACTGCGAACGCAAGACCAGCAGAGGTTCTGTCACTGACTAGTTTATATTCTAGCCCATGAAGTCTTAGAGAGTGGGGGCTGGTTTCTCACTCACCTTTATATTCCCTGTAGTAAAACACAACACTGTACACATAGTAAGCCTCAAAGAATTCAACTGTCATGCTAACTAAGGCTTAGGGATCAATACCCTGGTCAGCAGCAATTCACAGCACCAGGGTCTATCAGGCATCAGAATCTCCTCAGGCCCCATGAAAGAAATGTTAAGAAGGCCTATGTAATCAGTTCAAGAGCATCTATTATTCTGTTCATAGAAATAAAGAGAATTTCTTTTTAAGGCCTCAAGTAAGCCAAATTAAGCCAACTAATTTTAAAAACATAGTCAACCATGGTGGGATTAAATATGTGCACAGCTTTAGTGATTTTAAGGAAAATAACTGTGAATGAATAAAGGTTATCATATATATTTATATGATATATATTTCTATATTTCTCTCTCTCTCTATATATATATAGAGACAGAGACTAAAGACTACACTTCTATAAAACACCAGCTGTATGATAGCGGTTTCTAAGGCAACCCTATGTAAGGTATATTCCTTGCTTTCTTTAAAAGAAGCTAAAGCTATAAGTCATAAGTCACATACTCTGAGAAAGACAAGGCTGATGAGAACGTATAACCGCCATTAAACTTTGAGAGTTATTAAAATTCAGCCAGTCTAAACTTTTTACAAGTCATCTGACATTTTTCTAGTGTGTGAATATTTACATTTTTATGCTACGTTTTGAAGAAGATATTCCTAAGCCGCAAAAGAAACAAACTGAATGTCACTCAAATGTGTATAATAAAGACCTCTGGAGCATTACGGGTAATTTTAAGATCCAGGGAGGAAATGCAAGATGTGCATTCCGACTTGTGCGTCCTTCACGGTGCATCGACCTCCTCACTCCTGACACGCCTTCTGAGACACAGGTAGCATCAGTACTGTCTGTCCCTTAGCTGGAGCCTAACACTAGAGACAATTCCTTCATCCAACCAAAAATATTTATTGCACTGTGGACAGTATACATGCAGTGGGGCTGACAAAATACACAGCCCTTGCCCACAGGCAATCTTCCAGACTGAGGAGAAGGAGATCACAGATGCATGCAAAAATACATGTGCAATTCTACACCATGACGACTACTGGGGGGTGGCAGGTTGTGACAGACACCATTGTGAGGGACACAGGGAGGGGCCTAATTAAGATGTGATTCAGGGTTCGATGAAGGCCTAAGGAAATGACACATGCTTACCAAGTCAGCCCATCAAAGTGCTGAAATCAGTATCTGCAGAAACAATACAGGTGATGAAACTGTACAAGGTGCCAACTTCCTGAAGGATGATTTAAGAGAGCCCAAACACAGGAGCTCCAAGGAGTCCATCAGTGCAGGCAGCAGGATGTTAACACAGCAAGGTGCCTAGGTCACCACGGACCAGTCCTTGTAGCAAATACATGCTGAGGGCCAGAAACATTTTGAAACATAAGGTAGGTCAAAGCAGTTAATTCCCCTTACACAGCAGGAAGTGAACGGAAGCCACTTCTTCGTGGTAGCCGTGGTGCTCTGGAGGCATGGCACATACCTTGGAGGAGCCTGCTGAGCCCGTGAAACACGTGCAGTGCGGGGCGTACTCCCAGGGGTCCCGACTCTGGATGTACAGTCCAGCCCAGGACCACGTACCAGGTGCCCCTAGCGGTTCCGATGCAGGTGGTACAAAGGTCACACTCTGAAAAGCCACTTTACACGGCAATCCCCCCAGAGCAGGGGGCTCTACCCCGTCCGTCCGAGAGACACTCACCAAATGAGCAGGATTGCACAAGGGCCTCCCGGAAGTGCCTGTTTATTGGCTCACCCCGTGCCTGATCCGTGTTATCTCCTGGGCTTGGAAGTAAGAATCCAAACAAACTGCCCAGAAGCGACATCAAAACAAGATAGGAAGAGAGAAACCATGCTGACACAGCTCTCTCTCCAGAGGCCAGGGAAACAGGCCTAGCAGAGGGAGGCAGTGAGGCCACAAGGAGACCAGCACGAACACACACGCGGGAACAGTCCTGAGGGGAGAATGAATAAATGAAGACAGAGCAGAGGAAACTAAAATTCACATTTCCTAAGCACCTTCCCTGTACCAGGCAGTATGGCACATACTTCATGTATTTGTCTCATTTTTATCCTCATAAAATCTTGAGTGGTACGATGTGGTTATATGTTACATTACGCGGAGAGAGGATATTATATCACAGATGAAGAAGCTGAAGCCTGGATGGAAAGGAGCTTGTCTGAGGACATAGGACTGGGAAGCCAGAATTTGAACCCAGGACTCTCAGACACCGAGGCCATAATCCTCCTGAGTTTGGCGGGAGAGCAAAAACTGAGATGAGTGGGCACAGGCTGGCTATGCAGAAAGAGAACGCACAGGCAAGCAGAAAGGAGCAAAGAAGAATGCTTTATCAATATGAGAACTTTACACAGTGGCCTTTGTGCTCAAGTGGCTGAGGTTTCCTGTGTGTTGAGTGGGGAAAGACCCGTAAAGAGGTAAAAAGAAGGTAGAAAGTTGAGATGCAATTTGGTTGGTGATGAATGATCCAGAAGGGCAGACACCCAGTTGCTTACCGCAGCTACTGCAGGGTGCGGAGACGGTGGGGGACTTTCCACCCTCCACCCCCAACATAACCCTTTTCCTAAGGTGAACAAATAGTTCTTTTGTGAAGAGATAAAACAGGGTAGTGTGGTTTGTTTTTGATGCTGTTTTCTTTCTAAAAAGTGGCTGGCAGATTTATTCTCCAGGAATGAAGTCAAAGAAAAGAGAAGTGACCAGAAGACAGAAAAGACACCACACCAGACTAAGGGAATCATATTCCTGAACTGCCAAAGCCACCCCTGCCCTTCCCCTTCCTCAACAATTCAGTCCACAGTCATCACTAGATAGGGCCAAGCAGCGAAGATATCTGAGCACAGGCTAAGTAAGGCCGGAAGGGGACAGATGCCCAAAACAGCAGTGAGGATGACTGGTGATTCATCACACACAAGGAAATTAATCGAACAATTAAACGTAACAAGGATAATGAGAACCTAGCCTCTTATTTGTCGAAGAAAGAAACCCGGAAGTACAGAAAGGGAGAAAATTGGGCTGAATTCCCTGGTATTACAGGTGGAATTAGAGATATCTGATTAACTTCTGTGTTTTAATATATACATAAGGAAAAATAGAAACAAATATAAATATAGAAATAGATATAAACAGAAAGGAAGAGTGTATGGGTGTCCCTAGCTCTAGGCTAAGGTATCTGGAAGCACTGTTGCCTCAACAGCAATAACCACATCTGATGCCTAGATCTTGTTTCCTAAGCACTATTCTCCACTAAAAGGAACGAGGGCTCCTTGTAGAAAGAGTGGATTCCAGGGCTGGAGTAGGGAAAATACGAGACAAGCCTGGAACAGTGTACTATACTTGAAAGTTGGAAAGAATGACAGGGACGTCTCAAAAGGATACAGAATCAACCTGAAGGAGCTCCTTATGGCCAAATTTGGGCCATCAAAATAAACAAGGAGAATAACTAATTAGAACTCACTGAACAAAAGGGAACTCCATGAACGAGCCCATCTGAGGTAACTAGAAAGAATGACCAGACACAGAGATGGATGGAAGGGACAGGTGGAGACAGGAAGAGGAAGGAAGAAGAGGGAGAAGGAAGCAAGTTAGTTGGCAGGGGGATATTTACAGTCTCAAAGTAACTCACAACAACATACAGTACTAACTAATTACCAGGAGGAAAGAGTAACTTCACAGGACAGATATCTGGCACACGCCATCTTAAACAAAATAACCAACACCAACTGTAATGGTGCAAACCAAACTCGCATACTACCTGACAAAACGCAGTAAGAACACTTCTCATAGAACAACACTGTTTTGATATTCCAAATTAAGAAACCTGGTAGAGCATGCTACTCTTATTCTTGGGGTTGTGAGTTCGGGCCCCATCTTGGGCACAGAGATAACTTAAAAAAAAACAAACAAACAAAAAACCAAAACAGCTACAAAATAAAGAAACAGTTTACCAAATTAAGAAGCCTTATACAAAATAATTGGCCTACAATCTTCAAAAATGTCAAAGTCAAGAAAAGACTAAGGAATTGTTCCAGATTAAAGAAACAAGTGTTAATAAAGAGAAAAAACAAACAAACAAACAAAAAACAAGTGCAAACTGGAATCATCCCCACCCCCCAACACAACAGCAAACCAAGACTTAATTCTAGTTTAAACCTAGCCCAGGAATGTGACCTTTTAAAAGTCAACCAGAAGTTTCCTGATAAGCACAAATGAGGTAATCTGCATGATAAAAATCCTGCTGCTCTCTACCCTCACCCCGCCCCAAAGGAAGATATTCTGGCAAGAAACAGTCCTTTCTTTTCTTCAGCTCGTAACTCCATGCCTCACCCTCAAAGTTCTCATTCTGTACAACTCCGGGAGCATCTCCACTTGCTAGATACAGGCGGGTGCTGCCCGGTTCATGAACTGCTTAATAAGGCCAGTTAGATCAGCTGCATTTTGTTTTTTAACCCAAGAAAACAAAATGTAGTATGAGTCTGGGAAGGACTGGTTTCATATAAAGGACGATATCGGCAACTGGCAAAACCTGAATGTAGTTTGAGGAATGAACAGTAGAGCTATAAACAATGTTAATGTCTTTTTTTTTCTCATTTATTTATTTATTTTTAGAGAGACAGAGCGTGAGCAGGGGAGGGGCACAGAGAGAGAGGGACACACAGAATCCGAAGCAGGCTCCAGGCTCTGAACTGTCAGCACAGAGCCCGATGTGGGGCTCAAACCCACAAACTGTGAGATCATGACCCGAGCCAAAACCAAGAGTCAGCTGCCCAACGGACTGAGCCACCCAGGGGGCCCCACAAAGGTCACTTCTTGATTTTGATGGTTGTATTATAGTTACAAAGAATAATGTACCTGACTGTAGGCAAAATTTACTAAATAACTCAGATGTGAATAATTAGCAAGTTGGAAACTTGAACTCTATTTGTGGCTCGGGGCGGGGGGTGGGGGATGGGGCACAGTTCTTGCCCCAGACATTCCCAATCAGTTCCACTGACCCCTTGAATGCATTTGCATCCATTATCTTAGACAAAATGTTCCGATCTAGATCACAAAATTCACAGAGCAAGGCGTCTACTACATGTAATGCTGACTGGAAGCAGAAGTTACTTGCCAGAGTCAGGAATGAGACAGAGAGACAGAGAAGCTTACATCTCTCACATGTTTCAGTGAGGCTGACTTTAGTACTGGTTCGAGTTCAGCAAATGTTACCTAAAATCAGCCCTGACCGTGAAATCCTTCATTCACAGCCCTGTATTTCGGTCGAGGTGTCTGTCCCCTCTGCTGCTCTACAGAGATGGTACAGGGATAAATGAGAGAGTACTGGTTACATCTCCTGACCCACACACTCAAGTGCCAGATGTGAGAACAAGAGCTCCCATTCCCGCATGGTAGAGCCCATGTGCTAAAAGAACTGTTCCTGCAGACCAAGCTAACAACACAGCCTAAGCAGTGAGATCAAAGACAACTGTCCAAATCTCCTCTTCAAACAACTTCATTTGTGAACCAAGAAATGCAGATTTAGAGGGAGGATGTAAAACCTCTATCTTTTCACCTTTCCACAGGCTCTGTTATGTTCCATACCGGATGGCTTAGACCTTTGAGGTCATAATCACTACTCCAAATGCTAAAGATCTACATTCTTTTTTCTAAGGAAAACATTGATTCCATGTGTAGAAACCCACACCTATGGTGTGGAAACCCACTCTATGGTTAGAGTAGATGAGTTCTTAAACTTTTACAACAGAACATAATTTTCTCTTCCTCTTAATGGAGACTTAAAAAGTTTCTAATGGTACTCCATAACCAACACCCAGACGGCCTGCAATCACTAGCTAAATTCATACAAGACACCATGGAGTCAGGGATTCATTAATGCTCTATGGCCTGACCAGGTATCCATCTCCTGCCTTCTATTACTTTTCTGTATAGAATGTGATCTACTTTGGGTGCCTCAGTGGCACAATCAGTTGAGTGTCTGACTCTTGGATATCAGCTCAGGTCATGATCTCACGGTTTGTGGGTTTGAGCCCGGCATCAATCCCAAGCCCTGCTTGGGATTCTGTCTCCCTGTCTGTCTCTCAAAAGAACTAATAAACGGGCGCCTGGGTGGCTCAGTCGGTTGAGCGTCCGACTTCGGCTCAGGTCATGACCTCACAGTTTGTGAGTTCGAGCCCCGCATCAGGCTCTGTGCTAACTGCTTGCTTAGAGCCTGGAGCCTGCTTCAGATTCTGTGTCTCCTCCTCTCTCTGCCCCTCCCCTGCTCACGCTTTGTCTCACTGTTTCTCAAAAATAAATCAATGTAAAAAAATTTAAAAAAAAATCTTTAAAAATAACTAATAAAAATAAAATTCTTAAAAAAAAAAAAAAGGGAATCTGATTACATTGAACTTAATGAGTAGCAAGTCAGTGTCTCATCAATTGTTCAGAAGCTCAGAATTCCAGACTGTGATAATCTACTAAAGAGAATGAAAGTCCAAAAAAGAGAGAGAGAGAATATGAAAGTCCAAATGAGTACATTAAGTAACAAAGAGGTGGTCAAATGGACACATCAACCTCCCTTTCTCCTACATTCTCAGAGTCCAGTCTACACAAAGCATACAGTCTGGATCACACTGTCCTCAATATTCATCACACAACATGCTTGCCTTTTAGGAGTTTAACTATATGCTCTTGATCTTTACAAAGCAATACAAGAACACTTCACCTGAGTAATTTCTATGTCTTCTGTGAAATCACAGCTAAAAACACAATCCACTGTGTCACACAATGGCAAAGCCCACAGAATGTCTTTTTCACTGAGTACAATGCCAGGAAAAAGTCTGTCTCTGTAAACAAATGAGCAGGCTTTCTTTCCACAGACAATGAATACTATGTAATTCAATGTTATACAGAGAAAAGGACTGGTTCCTTGTTACTCTTAGTCTGAAAACTTAAAGTCAATTGCCTTGCACAACCGTTACACTGGCTCCCCTCAGGAGCCTGGTACCTTCTAGTCTATGCTCTTCTTAGATAGCTGCTGCTGTTTTTATCCTTAACTGTCCTACTTACAGTATCTTTAATTCCATTAGATTAAAATCCTCTTGAAAGTATGTATGTACATATGTATATACTGTCTATCTCTTACAGTTTTCCTTCTGCTATCTCTTACCTTTTCTGGTACCACTCTATACTTAATGATCTAGAAATTAAAAATGAGGGGCGCCTGGGTTGGTTACTATCTAACTCTTGGCTTTGGACCAGGTCACGATCTCACAGTTCGTGTGACTGAGCCCCAGGTCGGGCTCCACACTGACAGCACGGAGCCTGCTTGGAATTCTCTCTCTGCCCCTCCCCCACTCACGCTCTCCCTCTCTCAAATAAATAAACATTAAAAAAAAAAAAAAAAAAGGTGTTGACACCAAGAGGTGAATTTAACATAGACCACACTGTCTGCATCAGTGACAAGCAGGCATGATCACCTTTGCAGTAGTCGGCGGGGTCCTCCTGCTCTTCATCATCTGATCCCAGGATCTCCTCCTCTGGCTCCGGGGGCGTGGGGTCTGGCAGAGGCGGTGGCGGTGGTGGAGGCGGCGGTGGCGGAACTAAGGGAGCTTTCTGCTGAGGCTCCGGCCTGAAACGGGAGAAGGAGAATTCCTATTTACTCAGAAGCCAATCTTGCATTATGGACACACATGAGAGTTTCTTAACACAAGAAAAAAATAAACCTGTCACACACTAGCTAGAAATGCTGGTTAATGCACCGCGTCCATTTTAGCTAAATTCAAGTAAGGTTTCAACATACACGTCCAGAGGGGAAAAAAAAAAAATCACACTTTGCAGGCACATTTTCACTCAGAGCTTCAAAATTTTCTAAGTCCTGACAATATTATGAAATAAAGGGCAAAACAGAAAGAGAACCCCCCCCACCCATGCTATATAGCCTTATTAAGTTAGAACACATCCCACAGAGATTATAAAAAGACAGATGAAAGCAGCTCTGAGCTTATAAAAGGACTTATTTTCCATTGTTTAAAATCAGAATTCCTTTTCCCATAGAAACAGTACAATGTGGTTAGGTTTCCGGGATAACTCGTAAAAGCTAATACATGCTATTAACTGATGTACAGTTATTTTCATTAAGGAATTCAGCCATCTATCTCCCTTGCTTATCAAGAATACTACCCCAAACTGGAAATTAAACAATGAAAACACCCACTGTCAGTCAAATACAAAAGCAGCACATACATTAATGCAAGGTTTCCAAGGTTTGCAAAATGCTAATTTCCAAATGTCACAAAAAGGCTAAATAATGGTTAGTCTGCTCTTTTATAAAAGATAAGAAAACCCACAATACAAAAAAAAATGTTTCTAAGCTTGAGAGATTACAGATGAGAGCCTTCTTTCAGGTATCTAGAGAATCTCGAGGAGAAACTCTTCCTGAGCCAGCACACAGAGTGCACGAACAGGCAAGGGAAATCGGGCTGACAGAGAGGTTCACAGGGTAAGGAGGGGGTCTCTAGTCTGGGGAGCAAGGGGAACCCCATAAGCACTGATGTGTGCACAACTGCTCTTCTTTTTGGACTGCCAGTAGTCGTGCCCCCCTTCGAAAAGCACCTTTTGAGACTGCTCCTCCCTACACAAGGGAAGGCTGGTTCTGATCCGCTTTCTTCACTGTCGTACCGCTCAGGGCACAGACGGCTGAAGCTGACTCTACAGGCCTGGAACCTTCAGGCCGGCTGTCACGGGCAGCAAGCTCATCTGCAGTTGCTAGTAGAGGCAGGGCCAGCAGTGCCACATGACCCCGGCCCCTCTCTAAGCCAGACCTCTAAATTCTTCCCAATCTGACAGCCCCCAAAGAGAATTTACTGTATTGCTCTTAGCCTAAATTGGCTAAAGGTCACTTATGTGGTTTGCCACCAAAACTCAAAGTGCCACAAGCAACAAAGGGGGGTAGGGTGGAAGGCAGCAGAAACCCAGCAGTCACGAGGAAGGGGTGGGGACTGTGCCGCACAGGTAACCTGAAAGGCAAGCACTGGCAAGTTGAGTATCTTTGGCAGAGTGACTAAGGAACGCTTATGAGCTGAAAACGACCTGTATTGATTGCTATTTGCCACAATTTATGGAGACTCAAAGTTACAGCTCCCTGGGTGACAAACGTTAGGAACAGGGTGGTGAACACATCCTGAGTTAACCACTGCTCAAGATGGAGCCCTGGAAGGGGATAATCACAACCAAACACCCACATCACTGCCAGAATACATCCAAAAATACATCTAACAGACCTTATGGAAGTGTACTAATCTTTCTGGCAGCCTTGCAAATGCTCCTTTCCTTTTTAACATACATGTTCTTACTGAAAGTAGAATGGCAATGCACAAGAGAGAGGCTGGAAGAAGGGGAGGCAGGAGAGGGCTGCACCAGAGGGAAGGGGAGGTGAGCAAGATGAATGGTCTCACAAGAACCATTCATTCATTCTTCAGGGCTGTGAGCAGAAACTACTGAGCTGACCAATGTGCTCAATCAGAAACGCTTAGAAATTTTACACGAAAAAATGAGGAGAGTCTCCAAATTTAAAAGAAAACATGTTATATTCCCTATAGAAACTATGTAACAATTAATGAAAAGAACAGAACTAGAGAATCTTCTACCTGTGCTCCTCACTACAGACCCTTGGGCCAAGTAATTAATTCACTGTAGTGGGGACTGTTTTGTACACTGTAGAATGTTATAAGCATCCCTGGCCTCAAGACATTAATGTCAGTAACATCCACACCCACCGCCAGTTGTGACCATCAAAAACTATGTCCAGAAATTAACAAATTCCCTGGGGACAAAATCATACCCATTTGAGAACCACTGCTCTAACAAGTGTTTTCTGTACTTAGCTTTATTCCTACAGAGTAGACTGTATCTGTAATAAGGGAAAACAAATTCTCATTTTCATGGGCCCATTTTCTCTCATTTGAGAGGCTCATCATAATGTGTTTCTCTTAATTATTGTCCCCCCATTTGCTCAGCTGTCCACATCACTTAACAAAATTGTCAGACCCTCTGGTCTCAATGAGCAGGCAGGCACCTCTTCTCCCTCCAGTGAGGGCCACACTGAACAGGCAGGCAGAAAGCGCCCCCAAGGCCACTTATTTCTCTCAAGTTAAAGGAAGGAGTCAGGGTACTTTGAAGTAGAAAGGAAGTTGAGTAATGTTGAAGTAATATTTCAACTATCACATCCTAACACCTAGGGCTATGCTGTCTAATCAGTGGTCACTGGCCACATGCCTGTACTGAGCACTGGAAATGGGACGAGAGTACAAATCAAGACATGCTACGTGCGTAAAATACATACTGGATTTCTGAGATTTCATACAAAAAATGTAAAATATTTTATTAATAAGTTTACATTTATTATATGTTAAAACAATAATATTTGGGATAGAATGCAATATATTATTAAAATTAAACTCGCCTGATTCTACTTTTTTTAATGTGGCTGCTAGAACACTTCGAATTACAAATGAGACTCACATTATAGTTCTACTGGACAGCACCACCCTAGGCTCTTCAGATAAAAACCAGAGGAGTACTTGGCCTAAAAAGTCAGAGATTCCTGGTCATACCAATGATGGTGAATTTTTCTAAGGCTTCTCCTAGTAACATGCCTCACATCAATGATCACCAACTATCAAATCACTTAAATCGTCATAGTAAGGTTCAGAACAACATAACTGCCAAATGTTATGGTGCTGATCATGACTCTTCTTCATCTCATTCATCCCTGTTACTGCCTACCACATAGGAGAAACACAAGTAAGTATGTCTTAGGGCAGGTATAGGCACAAGAGAAGGAGGCCACACCATCTTGAAGGCTGGCTTCTTCAAAGTGGATTCTTGTGGCTTCCACAGTATTACTTTAATTAAGCCTGGTTAAATCTCAACTATTTAAAAGATCCAGAGGTAGCAGGCAGTTTATATCACCAAGTACATACTTAAAAAATATATCAACAGATTTTAAAAGTACCTTTTCATCAATCCTAATGAGAACCATCAAAAAGTTATTTCACAGAATAATTACTAGAAGCACTGGGGAGGAATCAAGATGGCGGAGCAGCATGGAAACCTGAGCTTGTCTCCTCCCTGAAATGCAGCTACATCAGCACCAAATCATTTTGAACACCTAGGAAATTGATCTGAGGATTAACGCAACAATCTTCGTAACTTGAGCCGCAGAACTTGGCACATACGCACTGCAGGCAGGTGAACCGGGGGAGACAAAGAAGCCTTGGAGGGTGGTGAGCTATTTTGGCAGAGAGAGAAAGAGAAAGGCACAGAAAGCAGTGCATCGGGATCGTACAAGAAAAGCACTCCCCACCAAAGTAGCTGGAGAGAAAGAGAGAAAGGGAGAAAGAGTAAAAACCTTCACAGGGGACTGAACAAGAAACCTGTTCCCCAAAACCACTGCCAGGGAGAAAGAAGAGGATTCAATACCACCAGGATTCTATAAACAGTGGAGCACAGACTCTGAAGTTCCCGAGCTCAGTGCCTGGCAGTGCTCTGGTGAGGAAGTAGGGCGAATCCCCAAGAGCAGGCTGCAGGGTCTGAGGGGTCTGTGTGCTACACAGGGAGAAGTGGTTGCCCTGCTTGGAGTGTATTTGGTAGAGGCCATATGGCCTCCCCTAGGGCAAAGGTCCCAATGGACCCTGGAGAGCAGCACATATGCTGGTATAGGGACTCAAACACCAGAGTGCCATGAAACCTGGCACTGGCTGGGTGTTGTGATTTGCCATAATCTCTGAATCACTGCCGCGGCGATTGCATGAACGTTTTTCTGGCGTAGGGTGGCACTCGGCCATCACTCAGTAAGACCCTCCCCAGAGAGTCAGCGTAGGTCCAAGCCACCGAGGACTCTGAAGCATGGAATTCTGAAACAAAACCCCATCTAAGATAAAACTCTAGAGGGAGGTGCCACCTGGCAGTGGACAGCTTGAACATGGACAGGGTAGAGACAGGGAGTAGACAGAGGGCTGACAAAGGAGGGGCTTGATCGCGGGTCAGTGAGAACTCAAAGTTCCTGTGCTAGATACTAGGGAGCTGGGTGAAGCCATTTCCACCTCCCCTGTGCACACACAGCACACAGGCACATGGATCCACCCCAGTAGGCTAAGCAGAGCCACCTAGTGGAGAATGGAGCAATTACATCAAGCTCCACCCATCTGCACCCTCCAAGCACAGGCACCAGAAGACCAACATAAATCACTCCAACAAGCTTAGTGTATGGACTATAGAATCCTTCGTAGTTTCAGTTCTAAGGGACACTGAATGTAACTTCATTCAGGTTTCATTCTTTTGCTGGTTCCTTTATGTGTTCATTTTCTTTGCTTCAGTTTTTGCTTAAAATGTTCTTTTTATCGGGGCGCCTGGGTGGCGCAGTCGGTTGAGTGTCCGACTTCAACCAAGTCACGATCTCGCGGTCCGGGAGTTCGAGCCCCGCGTCGGGCTCTGGGCTGATGGCTCAGAGCCTGGAGCCTGTTTCCGATTCTGTGTCTCCCTCTCTCTCTGCCCCTCCCCCGTTCATGCTCTGTCTCTCTCTGTCCCAAAAATAAATAAACGTTGAAAAAAAAAATGTTTTTTTCTTTGTTTTCTTTCTCTTTCTTAGATACAGAAAGAAAAACTTGTTTTTTACTTCATTTATTTTAAAAAATTTTTTATTCTATTTCATTTTATTTTCTTTAATTCTATTTTATTATATATGAGTTTTTTAATTTTCAAAGTTCTTCTTACTTTTTTTCCCCTTTCCTTTCCCTTTTTCCTGTATTCCATAAAACTTCTTTCAACAAGTAGAACAAAACTCACCTAGGATCTAGCTTCCTTTTTTTTTTGATATTTTGTTTTGTTTTTAATTTTTATTTTATTAATTTTTTTCTTCCAAAATGACAAAATGAATGAATTCACCCCAAAAGAAAGAACAGGAAGAAATGAAAGCCAGGAACTAAATCAACATAGGTATAAGATGTGTGAACTAGAATTAGAACCATGATAATAAGAATACTAGTTGGGGTGAAAAAAGCATAGGAGACATAAAAGAATCCCTTTCTGCAGAGACAAAAGAAATAAAATCTGGGATGCCTGGGTGGCTCAGTCAGTTAAGCATCCAACTTTGACTCAGGTCATGATCTCGTAGTCTGTCAGATTGAATCCCACATTGGGCTGTGTGCTGACACCTCAGAGCTTGGAGCACGCTTTGGATTCTGTCTCTCTCTCTCCCCGTCTCTCTCTGCCCCTCTCCTGCGCATATTTTGTCTCTCTCAAAAATACATAAACATTAAAAAAAAATTTTTTTAAAGAAAGCTATAAAATACAGTAAGGCTGAAATTTAAAATGGTACAACTAAGATACAATCTCAAATAGATGGATGCCACAACACCAAGAATGGATCAAGCATTGAATTAGCATTACAGAGAATAATGAAGCAGGAAAAAAAAAGAGGGATACAAAGGCAAAAGATCATGATACAAGACTTAAAGAACTCAAGTGACTCATTAAAAGGTAGTAACATCCAAATCATAGGAGTCTCAGAAGATGAAGAGAGAGAAAAAGGGACAAAAGGTTTATGTGAGCAAATTATAGCAGAAAACTTTCCTTATCTGGGGAAGGACACAGACATCAAAAAACAAGAAGCACAGGGAACCATCATTAGGTTCAACAAAAACCAACCATCACCAAGGCATATCATAGTCAAATTAGCAACATATACAGGCAGGAAAGAATTAGGAAAGCAGCAAGGGGGGAAAAAAAAGTCCTTAACCTATAAGGGAAGACAGATAAGTTCACAGCAGACCTATCCACAGTAACTTGGCAGGCTATAAAGGAATGGCAGGATATATTCTGAATCAGAAAAATATGCGGTCAAGAATTCTTTATCCAGCAAGGATGTCATTCAAAACAGAAGGCGAAATTAAAAGTTTCCCAGACAAACAAAATCTAAAGGAGTTCATGATCACTAAACCAGCCCTGCAAGAAATTTTAAGGGGGTACTCTGGAGAAACAACAAAACAAAACAAAACCTCAAAAGGAACAAAGACTAGAAAGGATCAGAACATCACCAGAAACACCAACTCTACAGGCAACCCAATGACACTAAATTCCTTTCAGTACTCACTCTAAATGTAAATAAACTAAATGCTTCAATCAAAAGACACAGGGTATCAGAATGGATAGGAAAACAAGACCCATCTGTATGCTGCTTACAAGAGACTCATTTTAGACCTAAAGACACCTGCAAATTGAAAGTAAGGGGATGGAGAATCATCTATCATACCAATGGTCATCAAAAGAAAGCTGGAATAGCCATACTTACATCAGACAAACTAGATTCTAGAATAAAGACTGTAACAAGAGATGAAGAAGGGCACTATATCATAATTCAAGGGTCTATCCACCAAGAAGATCTAACAATTGTGAATATTTATGCACCCAATGTGAATGCACCCAAATATATAAATCAAGAAACTCATTTATTATAATACCATAATAGTAGAGGACTTCAACACCCCACTTAAAACAATGGACAGATCTTCTAAGCAGAAAATCAACAAGGAAACAATGGCTCTGAATAACACACTGGACTGGATGAACTTAACAGATATATTCAGAACACTTCATCCTAAAAAGGAATACACATTCTTCTTGAGTGCACTGGAACATTCTCCAGAATAGATCCTATACTGGGTCACAAATCAGCTCTCAACAAGTACAAGATCACACCTTATATATTTTCAGATCACAATGCTATAAAACTTGAAATCAACCACAAGAAAAAATTTAGAAACACCATGAATACTTGGACACTAAAGAACATCCTACTAAAGAATGAATGGGTTCACCAAGAAATTAAACAGGAAATTAACAAGTACATGGAAGCCAATGAAAATAACAACACGACAGTCTAAAACTTCTGGGATGTAGCAAATGCAGTCAGAAGAGGGCAGTATATAGCAATCCAGGCCTTCATAAAGAAGGAAGAAAGGTCTCAAATACCCAACCTACCCTTACACCTAAAAGAGCTCGAAAAAGAACAGCAAATAAAGCCCAAAACCAGCAGAAGAAGGGAAATAAAGATAAGAGCAGAAATCAATGATATCAAAGGAAAAAAAAAAAAACAAAAAAAACAAAAAAACAGATCAATGAAACCAGGAGCTGGTTCTTTGAAAGAATTAACAAAACTGATCACCCCCTAGCCAGATTGATCAAGAAGAAAAAGGAAAGGACCCAAATAAGTAAAATCACGAATGAGAGAGGAGGGATCACAACTAACACTGCAGAAATATGAACAAT
Source organism: Herpailurus yagouaroundi (assembly GCF_014898765.1). Classification (NCBI taxonomy): domain Eukaryota; kingdom Metazoa; phylum Chordata; class Mammalia; order Carnivora; family Felidae; genus Herpailurus; species Herpailurus yagouaroundi. Next base: position 81,689,254 of record NW_024412391.1, read on the forward strand.
AATAACAGAATATTATGACCAATTATGTCAACAAATGGGGCAATCTGGAAGAGACGGACAAATTCCTAGAGACATATAAACAACCAAAACTGAAACAGGAAGAAATAGAAAATTTGAACAGACCCATAACCAGTAAAGAAATTGAATCACTAATCAAAAATCTCCCAACAAGTAAGAATCCAGGGCCAGATGGCTTTCCAGGGGAATTCTATCAAACATTTAAAGAACAGTTAACATGTATTCTTTTGAAGCTGTTCCAAGAAAAAGAAATGGAAGGAAGACTTCCAACCTCATTCTACGAGGCCAACATTACCTTGATTCAAACACCAAAGATCCCACTAAAAAGGAGAACTACAGACCAATTTCCCTAATGAACAGGGATGCAAAAATCATCAACAAGATACTAGCAAAATGGATCCAACAATACATTAAAAGAATTATTCACCACAATAAAGCAGGATTTATTTCTGGGATGCAGGGCTGGTTCAATATCCACAAATCAATGTGATACATCACATTAATAAAAGAGAAGATAAGAACCACATGAACCTCTCAATGTATGCAGAAAAAGCATCTGACAAAATACAGCATCCTTTCTTGATAAAAACCCTCAAGAAAGTAGGGATAAAAGGATCATACCTCAAGATCATAAAGGCCACATATGAAAGACCCATCGCTAATATCATCCTCAATGGGGAAAAACTGAGCTTTCCCCATAGGGTCAGGAACATGACAGGGATGTCCACTCTCACCACTGTTGCTCAACATAGTGTTGGAAGTCCTAGCCTCAGCAATCAGACAACAGAAAGAAACAAAAGGCACCCAAATCAGCAAGGAGGAAATAAAACTTTCATTCTCTGCAGACGACATGATACTGTATGTGGAAAACCCAAAAGATTCCACCAAAAACTGCTAGAACTGATACATGAATTCAACAAAGTTGCAGTACATAAAATCAATGTACAGGAATTAGTTGCATTTCTATACACCAATAATGAAGCAGCAGAAAGAAATATCAAGGAATTGATCCTGTTTTCAATTGCACAAAAACCCATAAAACACCTAGGAATAAACCTAACAAAAACAGTGAAAAACATAGATGCTGAGAACTATAGAAGGCTTATGAAAGGAATTGAAGACACAAAGAAATGGAAAAACATTCCAGGCTCATGGATTAGAAGAACAAACAGTGTCAAAATGTCGATACTACCCAAAGTAATCAACATACTCAATGCAATCCCTATCAAAAAACACCAGTATTCTTCACAGACCTAGAACAATTGTAAAATTTGTAGGGAACCAGAAAAGACTCCAAATAGTCAAAGTAATGTTGAAAAAGAAATTCAAAGCTGGAGGCATCACACTTCTGGACTTCAAGTTGTATTACAAAGCTGTACTCATCAAGACAGTATGGTGGCAGCACAGAAACAGACACATAGATCAATGGAACAGAACAGAGAACCCAGAAATGGACCCACAAATGTATGGCCAACTAATCTTTGCCAAAACAAGAAAGAATACCCAATGGAAAAAAGATGGTCTCTTCAGCAAATGGTGTTGGGAAAACTGGACAGCCACATGCAGAAGAATGAACCTGGACCACTTTCTTACACCATACACAAAAATAAACTCAAAATCAGTGAAAGACCTAAACGTACAACAGGAAGCATCAAAATCCTAGAAGAGAGAACAGGCCCTTTGCCACAGCAACTTCTTACTTGACATGTCTCTGGAGGCAAGGGAAACAAAAGCAAAAACCAACTATTGGGACCTCGTCAAGATAAAACAATCAGCAAAACTAAAAGGCAACCCATGGAATGGGAGAAAGTATTTGCAAATGACATTATTAGACAAAGGGCTAGTATCCAAAATACAAAGAACTTACCAAACTCAACACCCAAAAAACAAACAATCCTGTGAAGAAATGGGCAAATGACATGAATATACACTTTTCCAAAGACATCCAGGTGGCTAAGAGACACATGAAAAAACGCTCATCACCCATCATCAAGGAAATACAAACCATAACCACAATGAGATAGATACCACCTCACCCCTGTCAGAATGGCTAAAATCAACAACTCAAGCAACAACAAGATGTTGGTAAGGATGCAGAAAAAGAGGAACCCTTTTGTATGTTGGTGGGAATGCAAACTGGTGCAGCCACTCTGGAAAACAGTATGGAGGTTCCTCAAAAAATTAAAAATAGAACTACCCAAACCCAGCAGTTGCACTACTAGGTATTTAACTAAAGGATACAAAAATTCTGATTCAAAGGGGCACATGCACCCCAATGTTTATAGCCGCACTATCAACAATAGCCAAAGTATGAAAAGAGCAAAATGTCCATCAACTGACAAATGGATAAAGAAGATGTGGTTTATATATACAATGGAATATTTATTACTCAGTGACCAAAAAGAATGAATTCTTGCCATTTCCAACAACATGGATGGAACTAGAGTGTATTAGGCTAAGCGAAGTCAGTCAGAGAAAAAGAAGTATCATATGATATCACTCATATGTGGAATTTAAGAAACAAAACAGATGAATATAGGGGAAGGGAAGCAAAAGTAAGATAAAAACAGAGAGGGATTTAAAAAAAAATTTTACACAGGCAGGGGGGCGTGCCTGGGTAGCTCAGTTCATTAAGCATCCAACTTGGGCTCAGTTCATGATCTTGCGGTTCATGAGTTCAAGTACTGCATCATGCTCTGAATGGAGCCTGCTTTGGCTTCTGTGTCTCCCTCTCTCTGTCCCTCCCCCACTCATGCCACCCCCCTCAAAAAATAAAAATAAACATTAAAAGAAAATTTAAAAACAGAGAGGAAGACAAACCATAAGAGACTCTTAAATACAGAGAACAAACAGAGGGTTGCTGGCGGGTGTTGGATGGGGGGATGGGCTAAATGGGTGATGGGCTTTAAGGAGGGCACTTGTCGGGATAAGCACTTGGTGTTACATGTAAGTGATGAATCACTAAACTCTACTGCTGAAATTGTTATGTTAACCAACTGGGATTTAAATTAAAAAATAATAATTAAAAAAGAGTTGTTAGAAGCCCTTAGCAAGCCATGCAGGGAACCCATAAATATTTTCAACAAGGGTGCCAACACAATTAAATGGTGAACGAGTGGTCTTTCCAACAAATGGTACTGGGACAAATGGTTATCTACATGCAATAAAATGAAGTCATAACCCTACCTCACACACACATAAAGATTAATTCAAAATGGACCAAAGACTTAAATAAAGGAGCTAAAACTCCAAAACTCACAGGAAAAAAATACAAGTAAATCTTCATGATCTTGGGCTCAACAATGTTTCTTAGATTTGACACTAAAAGCATATGCAAGTGGACTTGATCAAAATTAAGAGCTTTTGTGTTTCAAAGGGCACCACCAGAAAGTAAAGTCATCATGTAATGATGGAAGAAAGTATCTGGAAACCATACAAGATAAGGGTCTTGTATCTAGAATGTAAAAAGAACTCTTGCATAACTTGACAAAAAAAAATTTAATAGGAAAAAGATTAAAATAGACATTTCTCCAAAGATAACCTGTAAATGGCCAATAAATATATGAAAAAATGTTCAGCATCATTAGTCCTTTGGGAAATGGAAATCAAAACCACAATGACAAGTACTGTCGAGAATGAAGAAAGTAGAACCCTGAATTGTAACAGTAGTGTTCTATGGCCCAGCTGCTTTGCAAGCTGGCAGTTCCTAAAAACGTTGAATTCAGCGTCATCACATAACCCAGCAATTTCACTTCCGGGTATAATACCCAAAAGAAATGAAAACATATGTCCCCACAAAATCTTGTGCGAAAATATTCATAGGACATTATTCGTAGCAGACCAAAAATGTGCATCGAGTGATAAATGAATAAATAAATAAAATGTGGTTAAATAAAATGGTAACATTATTCAGCAATAAAAAGGAATGAAAGTACTGTCACACGCTACAACAAGGGTGACCCTTGAAAACATTATGCTAAATGAAAAATGCTAGGCAGAAGAGACCACATGTTATAGGGTTCCATTTTATATAAAAATGTCCACACTAGGCAAATGTATAGAGAACTGAGTAAATTAGTAGTTGCTGAGGGCTGAGGGTAGGGGAAATAAAGAAGAAGGGGAATGGGGATTGACTGTTAACAGGTACAAAGCACCTGCAAAAAGCTGCTTTTTAAAAAAACAAAAGGTTACACAACTATATAATATCTTTTTAAGAGAGAGAGAGAGAGAGAGAGCATGTCTTGCAAGTGAGAGAGGGGCAGAAGGCAAGGGAGAGAGAGAATCTTAGGCAAGCTCCACACCCAGCATGGAGTCCAATAGGGGGCTCAATCTCACGATCTCATGAACTGTGAGATCATGACCTGAGCAGAAATCAAGAGTTGGGTGCTTAACCGACTGAGCCACCCAGGCACCCCTGTATACTATCTTTTAATGTCCACTCTCCAAGAAAAATTAGAAATAACTATCTTTAGATTTAGAAAACCTGCTACATATGGTCTCCTTCACAACTTCCCAGCCACATTTACAGTGAAAGGTAATACATACTTCCGTAAAAACCAGACTGAGAGTCTACCTAAATGTCCAAGTTTACACGAGGCACGAATTTAAAGAACATGCTCTCATATGACATCAACAATGTACCACCCTTAGCAACTAGAGTAAAAAATTTAGAACTAGTCATTTAGGTTTTTCACAAAGAATTACATTTATTTTGCCCTACATTAAACACAAGTAAATATTCCCGTTACTCCAAACATAAAAAATGCAGTTTAAGAAAAAACACAAAATATTTTCTTCAAATATTACAATACTAAGATGATTTTATCATGTTTATCTACTGCATACTGTATTTCTCAAGTACATTTGCTCTACCACAAAGGGGAGGAAAACCGAACCCTAGCAAAATGCATGCACGATCAGCTCTAAATTGCCATGGCAACCAGATGGGAGTTCCCACTTCCTTCCAGCTGCTATTTCTTTCGAGCAGAGAAAAGGACAAGTAAACTTCACATTTGGCAGAAAAAGAAGTCCTTTCCTTTATTATCAACCTAAATGGCAACTGACACAATTCAAGAAATTCATTCAGTTTTAACCAAAATATAAAGAAAAAGAAGTTCCAAATGAATTTCTCCTAGGAACATTCACACAAAGGCAATTTTTTTTCTTTCCTATGTCCACCACCTAATCTACAACTCACTCTCTTCCTCCCTCCCTCCTTCTTACTTTCCCATTCTTGATGGTAAATTGTTAGCCAGAGAAATATGCAATCTGCCATTTCTGCTTAAGGGTAGAATCAATCAATACATACTTTCTCTCAAAACAGCTTATCCAAAAAGGCTTTCTGTAACACTGGGTAAAGCTGCACAGCTAAGGAGAAAAACCCAGACTAGTTTTATGTGTTCCTCTATAATGAAAATGATTCTAAACTTTATGTAACTTGAACCTGAATGTTAAGTGTCAGCTGTGGTAGGCCAACTTCTGAAAATGAGTCCCAATGACCCTCATCCTTGTAGAATTCCCAACTCCTCTGAATGCAGGTAGATCCTGTGAATAAGACATCACTCTCATCTTTATATTATGTTACATGGCAACTGGGCAGTGATGTTGGGTGGGTTTGACCTAATTACATGAGCCTTCTACAAGTAGAGAGTTTTTTCTCACTGGTCTTAGAAGTCAAAGAGACGTGCTCTGGCTGGCTGAGAAGAAAGCAAATATCCACGGTGTGAACTGCCCATTAGGGCCACAGAGCAAGGAATTTCGAGTGACCTCTCAGAGTGAGCACGGTCCCCAGCCAACAGCTAGAAGGACTAACAAGGACTTCAATGCAAGGAAGTGAGTTCTGCCAATGACCAGTGATCTTGGAAGAGTGCTCTGAGTCCCAACAGAGAACTTTAGTCTTGGCCAACAGCTTGATTTCAGTACAGTGAGAATCCAGCCATGCTGCGCGGCCCTAATTTCTGACCTACAGGACTGTGAGCTAATACATGCATACTGTTTTAAGCTGCTAAGTGTGTGGTAATTTGTTACACAGCAATAGAAAATGAATACAGCTGCCAAGTTAGTTCTCAGTAAGTAACAGAGCAGTTCATATTAATTTATCAGATTTTGGCCTCAACAGTGAGGCCTGGGTTTTGTTTTTTTTTTTTTTTAATTAAAATGGCCAAAGGAATTAAGAAGCTGGGTATTCAAGAATGGGAGCCAATTCTTTTATGGGAAAAGACAGGTTAAAAAAAAAAAAGTATGTCCCCCCAATGTTGTTAATGTTTATGTATTTATTTGCAGAGGGAGAGGGAGAGAGAATCTTAAGCAGCCTCTACGCTCAGCGTGGAGTGTGACCCAGAGATCTACCCCACCACTGTGGGATCGTGACCTGAGGCAAAATCAAGAGTCGGGAACTTAACCAACTGAGCCACCCAGGTGCCCCAGTATGCCCCAGATACTAATGGAAACAATCATAATTCCAAGCCAGAAAGTTTAGACCTTCTTATTTTCTAAGACTACGTTGTTTTTTAGAATATGGAACACAGCCAACTAATAGTTGATGAAGATGTAAGTAAACAAACCTGCTTCCCAACTAATCAACATTTTAGACCACAAAGAAGTTGACTGATCACCTAACAGTATATATATGACAGGGCTACATAATTCATAGGCCACTGAAACTGTTAGTATCTTACAGAACATTTGTGGGACCTGGGAAAAACAGTGCTACTGAAGCGGAATAAAGACTGTCAGAAAAGTTTAAATCAGAGTTCAAAGGCATGTAAAAAAGACATCCTTTGATTCTACAAATAGAATAGTGTGTGCTACATTCCAGGAAGTTTCCTGGGAGCCCAGCACTGAGGGATACACAGTCTACAGGGTGGGAGAAATGCCATGTCACATGAACACGTGAACATAAATCGAATGCTCCCAGGTACTGTTATGGAAAAGAAGATGACAGAAGGCTGAGCCAGAAACATCTACATCCTGAGATCTTAAGATACTGACCAGAATGAGGTGTGGAGGGTAGGGGTGGGAGGTAGGGTGGAGGCCCAAGGCCCAAGAAACAGGGTGACCAGAGGCACAAAGGCCTAAAACACCCTCTGGAGTGGTGTGGCTGGAGATAAGCAAGAGTTTCTGCAGCAATCAGCTCACAGAGGAATGACTCAGAGTTCTAAGGAGTTTCGGCTCTATCCTTTTATTATTATTGTTTTTTTAATGTTTTTATTTATTTTTAAAATATTTTTTAAATGTTTATTTTTGAGAGAGAGAGTGAGAGTGGGCGAGGGGCAGAGAGACAGGGAGACACAGAATCCGAAGCAGGCTGCAGGCTCCAAGAGCTGTCAGCACAGAGCCCGATGCAGGGCTAGAACTCACGAGCTGTGAAATCATGACCTGAGTTGAAGCTGGATGCTTAACCAACTGAGCCATCCAGGCACCCCTGGGCTCTACCCTTAAAGCAAGTAGGAGACACTGAAATGTAATTTTAGGTCAAGATTTGCTTTCTGCAAAGAACATAAGGAACTGGTACGTAGAATGGGTAGAAAGGATAAAAGCCAGAAGCAAGGAAGCTAGTGAGGAGTCCAGAGAGGAGATGATAAAAAACATAGCTCAGAACTTGGTCATTCCATTGCTGGAGGTGGGTCTTTGCTTCCTCAATTTCTGGTAGTAAGACAGCACTGAGAACAGAGACAGGAGAAGGAGGAAGGGTTTTCAGAGAAAACCTACTTCTGTTTTAAGTTCATTTCAGTTTGAGAGGCATATGGGATGCCCAGCAGTGTAGGAATACAGTGGATTGCTTGGTATATAAAATCCACAGTAAGAAATGAAGGTCTGGGCTGTAAACAGAAGTAGATGTCTGAGCAAACAGCTGGCAGCTGAAGCCTTTCCAAGCAGGTCAGAGTGCCAAGGATAAATGATGAATGAGAGGGTGAAGGGCAGAGCCTAGTTCACAAAGTACAATGTTATGAAGGCACCAACAGATTCTTGACTTCCCAGCTCATCATCCACAGCAATGACCCATACTATAATCACCAATATAAATTCATAGATTTCAATACAGATTTTAAAGAATACACATGCATAAAAACCTCATGGAAGCCTACCTTTTACATTAGGAGGAGATACATGCTAAAAAAAGAAAAAGAAAAAAAGAACTAGCAAACCTAGGACCTGCATGGGCTTCTATCTAAGAGCTCTGTTTGTAGGCAGTATGAAGTCAAATGGGTGTAGGGAGAACTGCTACAAATAAAGAACTGTTTACTGAGACCTGTATGTTGATGAAACTTACCATAACCACTCACGATTGCCTCACGCGGCTCCGGAAATAACGCAACCTGTACCACTCTGGACGAGGCTTCTGCAAACTTCCCCAAGTTTTAAACCTAAAAGCAACTGTAATTATACAATTCAATAGCCACTAGCCAAATTAATTACAACTTAATAAAATGTAAAATTCATGTCTTTAGTGACTCTAGCCTCATTTCAAGTGCTCGACAGCCATGTACTGCTGGTGGCTATGGTATTAGGCAGTACAGGTCCAGAACATTTCCATCAGCACAGAAGGCTCTATGAGACAACACTGCTATAGGCAATATTCTAGCAGCATGAACTTCTTCTAGCATACTATTATTTTAATAAGTAAATAAGATCAACTACAAGAGTTTGGAACATTTTTCTATACAGCTCACTACTGGAAGTTTGAAAACTAAGCTGTAAAATTATAAACAAAAAGGGTATATTCATTTTGAATTTGACAGGTGAGTCCAAAATCTGAATACCCTTTGGCTCAGCACACCTTACCAGAATTCATCTTACTGATACACTCACGGTTACAATGTCTGCAAAGAGCAATGTACTGGAACCTAAATGTGCATCAAGAGAGGCCTTATTAATAACATCTGCTCAATCATGGTATGTGTATACAACACAACTCTGCTAAAAAGCACGAGGCAAATGAGACTAAGAAAATTCCATTCACAATAGCATCAAACAGAATAAAGTGCTTAGGAATAAATTTAACAAAATAGTGTCTAAACTTATACTATGAAAACCAAACAACATTATTGGAAGAATTTAAAGAAGGCCTAAATAAGAAGAAACACATCCCATGCTCATGGACAGTAGACTTAATACTGTTAAGATGACAATATGTCCCCAACTCATCTATACATGCAATTCAATCCCTACTGAAATAACAGCTGCCTTAGTGGCAGAAATTGACAAGCCATTCCTAAAATTCATATGGAAATGCAAGGGCCCGGAATAGCCAAAACAAACTTGAAAAAGAACAAAATTGGAAGACTCACACTTCTTGACTTCGAAACTCCCTGCAAAGGTACAGTAATCAACACAGTGTGGTACCAACACACATAGATCAACAGGAATTGAAGTTCTAGAAATAAACGCTCATATCACAGTCAACAGATTTTTCAACAAATGGTGATGGGACAATTGAATATCCACATGGAAAGGAAAAGTGGATTCCTAACTCACATCATACACAAAAAAATAACTCCTAATATCTCAAAGACCTAAATGTTAAGAGCTAAAACTATATAAATCTCCTAAAAAAGATGTTCATCATCAGCCATCAAAAAAATGAAAATCAAAACCACAATAATGCCACTTCACAACTATTAGGATAATAATCAAAAATCAGTAATAATCAACAGGACAGGTAATACCAAGTGATGACAAGGATGTGCTAAAACTAGAACTCTCACACACTGCTTATGAGAAAGGAAAATGGTGCAGTCATCTGAAAAACGGGAGGCAACTTCTCAAAAAGTTCAACAGAGTTACCCTAAGACACAGCAATTCCACCAGCAGGTATGTAACAAAGAGAAACTAAAACACGCATCGAAACAAAAGCTTGCACGTCAATGTTCACAGCATCATCACTAATAATGGCCAAGAGGCGAAACGAGCCAAATGTCCATTAACAACAATAAAACAGTAATTAGGAATGAAGTACTGATAGATGCTACCATGTGGGTTATGGTAAGTCAAAGAAGCCAGAGTCACTACAGATCATACTGGATGATTCCATTTATATGCAATTCCCAGAACCATGGGACAGAAGATCAGTAGCTGCTTATGGCGGAAGGGGGGATGGGGATGACTACTCAAGCCTAAGAACTTCTTTTTAGGGTGATGAAAATGTTCTAAAACTAGGTGGTTGGTTGGTGGTGGCTGCACAACTCTTTATACTGGAAACCCTTTGAACGTATAGTTTTCGCTTGCTACATAAATGACTTTTACTGGCTTAAATTTTACATATTTTGAGTATTGTTTATTAAAAACCAAGGAGGGGCGCCTGGGTGGCTCAGTCGGTTAAGCAGCCGACTTCGGCTCAGGTCCTGATCTCGCGGTCCGTGGGTTCAAGCCCCGTGTCGGGCTCTGTGCTGACAGCTCAGAGCCTGGAGCCTGTTTCGGATTCTGTGTCTCCCTCTCTCTCTCTGACCCTCCCCCGTTCATCCTCTCTGTCTCAAAAATAAATAAACGTTAAAAAAAAATTAAAAAAACAAACAAACAAGGATTTATTTCAAGTTTTAAAATGTGCTACGTAGTTATGAAGCTGTACAAGTATATGAGAACATGTCGATATACAATTATATTTTCTTGGAATGTTCTCTATACATACTTGATAGCAATCCAGCCCACCACCAGATGTGCATGGCCACCTAGACCTGTTCTCACAGAGCCTTTCCTGGCAAGGCGCAAAAGACCTTTTATTTTTCTTTTCTTTAAAAAAAAATGTTTTTTAACATTTATTTATTTTTGAGAGAGAGACAGAGTGTGGGTGGGGGAGGGGCAGAGAGAGAGAGGGAGACACAGAAATTGAAGCAGGCTCCAGGCTCCGAGCTGTCAGCACAGAGCCCGACACAGGGCTCGAACCCACAAACCACACAGATCATGACCTGAGCCAAAGTCGGACACTTAACCAGGCGCCCCAGACCTTTTATTTTTCAAATGAAACTCCCACCAATGAAAATGCTGGGGCTCATGGCCAATCCCAGACCAATGTCAAAGTCGTATTTTCGATGCCCCTGGATCATTTCGTTTGTTACTGAAGTTCTTGTGAATCATGCTGATCACAAAACAGAGAAACTGCTGGTGCTGGAGGCAGGATTCTGCAGTCTTCAAATATGTAAGTTTAATACAGTCTCTCTTATGAAAAAAGGCTGGAAGAGGTTAGAGATGACTTATTCCCCCCTCTCATTTCCTTGTAAATAATACTCCTTATTCTCATTTTAAAGTTTCAAACCCTAGCAGAGTAGCTCCAGCCGCAAGTGGAGGCCAGCCAGGCAGCCTCCCATCCACCCTCTGGTCCAGTCACCTCCACTCACACAGCCACACAGGCTGCACACAGGCGCCTTGGTCACCACACAGTAGGAGGAGAGAGCGTCTGGGGCTGCAGCCCCACTCGCTGCCTAATCCACCTCCTCCGTGGGGGAGCGCCAAGGGGAACCTGCCCGGGACGACCTGCAACCTCCCCTGCCGCCTGGACCTAGGCCTGTGCTGAATCGTTCATCTTAAATGGATGAATTCTATTGTACGTCAATTCTCTCCCAATAATGTTGCTACACAAAAATACTACGGCAGTTCAATATTTACCAACAGGGAGGATATGCCAGTGATGAACACAAAGGTGCAGAGCGTCTGTATAGGGCATGCATCATGTTTCAGAGACGGGAAGCATGTGCCTTGGCTTAATCTCTCTCTGGATGCAGCAATAAGACACTGGCAGTAACAGCTTTCTGCAGGGAAAGGAACTCAATGGCTGGTGATCAGAGAGAGCAATTAACTTTTTCAAAATTCCCCACACTCCTTTCCTACTTTTTCAATTTGGTACCATGTGCATGCCTACTGAAGTAATTTTTTTCTTTCTTTACTTTTCTTCTTTTAAGCAGACTCCACGCCCAGCACAGAGCCCAACCCAGGGCTTGAAGTCACCACCCTGAGATCAAGACCTGAGTGCAGATCAAGAGTCAGACACTCAACAGATGAAGCCACCCCAGAGGCCCCTAAATTATTAACTTAAAGAGACAGGAAACAGAAAACAGATGCTGGGAAAGGGGTTCCTATCTGTGATACCCCTGTCCCTCCAGCACCTAGGGAGAATCTACTAAAGAACAACAAAGTAAATGTGTCTAAGGCACAGGCAAGTCACACCTTACTCTAGTTTAGAACTAGAGAGTTAGGATAAAGGTCAAAGTTCAAATGCCACGCAGCTTTCTGGTAGAAAGGCTGTGGGTTAGGTTTGAATACTAGTTCTATCATTTAAAAATCCAGACAACTCAAGCCAGTGACAAGTTCTCTGGGCCCCTAAGGAAAGTCAGAGGGTCATGATAATTAAAAGAGATGATACCTAAGTCACCTGGTATGTTAACTGTGCATGTGGTGGTAGGGAATCCTCTCCTTCCCACCCTCCTAGGCTGTGGGGGCTGTGATCATAGGTACACCAGGACACATCTCACCTAATATTGTGAGCTGACCTCTGGCCTTCTCTGTTCACCTGTGACTGTCCTAATGCACAGGCCAGCATCAGTCCCACCTCTTAACCCTTCTGTTTCTAAATGCATCTATTTTGTAGCCAAGATTAGCTAAAAGATTTAAGAAAGTTTCAACAAGGATCTCTCCTGTTAATTATTACATATTTCCACAAGGCAATAAGACAAATGACTACTGCTATTGTAATCATCTTAGAAGAGAGAGATGTCTAACATGAATTTTTAAATATAACGAGTAAGCAAATTGCTTCATAAAGCTTCTCCATTAACACATGACTTGTTCTAACTAGGTCTTTTTTGACAAGTACAAAGTTAAGCCCAGTCCTCAAAGACCTTGTGAACTAGGGTTCCACACAATGGCCTTTACGTATCAAACTGTTCCCATATTAAACTGTTTCCATGTTAAACTGTTCCCTAAAGGGGAAGAAATTCAGAACTGCTGGCACAGAAATTAAATCACCTGAAGATTTATTAGTGCTCTGCAATACATTCTACCTCTGAAACTTTAAAATTTCATTCATCCATATTCTTAAATACATGTTTTCAGATAAATAGCTTTATTTCTGAAGGCAGTTGTTTCTTTTTTTTTTTTTTTTAACGTTTATTTATTTTTTGGGGGACAGAGAGAGACAGAGCACGAACAGGGGAGGGGCAGAGAGAGAGGGTGACACAGAATCGGAAACAGGCTCCAGGCTCTGAGCCATCCGCCCAGAGCCCGACGCGGGGCTCGAACTCACGGACCGCGAGATCGTGACCTGGCTGAAGTCGGACGCTTAACCGACTGCGCCACCCAGGCGCCCCTGAAGGCAGTTGTTTCAATTAGCACTAATGCCAACCTACTGTAGGAACTGTGTATATAGTTCTTCAAAGATGTTAAAGCACATAAATGTTATTCTTTAGGAGTGGCCATTCTCAGAGATTGATGGGTATCTGACGAAGCCATCAGAAAAACATTTTCCAAGAAAACAAGACCTACTGCAAGCACCAAATCCATTCCCAGAGGGCTCCAGAATAAAGGAAGAGTCGGTTAGGATTCCAACAAAGTGACCTGGGATCCAAGGACAGCTCTAGGAGGAAATAAGACCAGAGAAGCGAAACAATGCACCTAGGGTCAGCCAGTGAGATGTATGTGGGAGGCCATATAGCGTACTTCTCCAGATTCCAGTGGAAGGGGAAATCCTCCCTAAGAATCTGTGATCTCAAGCTTCCCCGCATGCATGGTGAGCATATGAATTTATTATAATACCTACCCAGTCCTGGAAACCTCCCAAGCCAAGAAATTTAGAGCGCTTCTGGGTCACTGCCCTCCCGGGGCTCCTGGAAGAAGTAGAAACAAATCCTCTTGCAAGAAATGAACCCTCAATCGGGCCTCCTTGGGATTCCAAGTAACTAAGATTGTGGAAATGTAATTTAATAATTTTTTTTTTTCAAATCATCAAATAAACAAGGAAACAATACTCTATGAGCAAGACAAAGAAATAATCAACAAAAATAGATTTCGGATACTAGTATTGTGGAATACAGAATATGAAATAAGTATGTCCATAGTGTTGACAGAAATAAAGGAAGGAAATTAAAGCATAAGCAGGAAAAAAAAAAAAAAAGACTTAAAATTTGTTAAATTGATAAGGCCACAAACTGGAAGGCAGATCTGAAGAAATCACCTAGAATGTATCACAGAAAGACAAAGACACTGAAAATACAAAAGAAAGGTTAAGACCTCAAGTAGAGACTGAGAAGGTCTAATTTACCTAATATTTGGGGTTCTTAAAAAGGAAGAAAATGGAGGAAAGGCACTATTAGAAGAAATAACAGCTGAGAATTGTCCATCCAGAACTGATTTAAAAAAATGTAAATTCTTGGATTCAGAAAGCACAAAGTGTGCTGAATAAAAATAAATCACAACAGAGTAAAACCAAAGAACACCAAAACAAAGAGAAAAATGCAGGGGGACAAACAGCCAGATTTCCTACAGAGAATGACCATTACACGGTCACCAAGCATCTCAAAAGAAAAACTCCAAGTCAAACAAGTAGTGTGAAATCATTAAAGTGTTAAAGACCCAATAACTGCATTCTTTTGTATAAAATATATATATACATATACATATACATATACATATACATATACATATACATATATATGGAGCAAAGATATTTTCAGGTCAACAAAAACTGAGTATACCATTCACAGACCCTATTGTAAAGAAACTGCTAAAAAATGTATTTCAGAAAGGCAGAAAATAATTAGGAAAGAAGGTCTAAATTACAAGAAAAAAATGGTGATTCTTAGCAAACTGGTACGTATGTGAGTAAACCAAAATAAACACTTGAATGAGTATCTCCAGGTTGGAACAAATGCATGGCTTAAAATATTTTTAAGGGGCCCCTGGGTGGCTCAGTCGACTAAGTGTCCGACTCTCGGTTTCAGCTCAGGTCATGATCTCGCACTTCATGGGTTGAAGCCCCGCATCAGGCTCTGCGCCTAACAGCAGGGAGCCTGCTCGGGATTCTTTGTCTCCCTCTCTCCCTGCCCCTCTCCTGCTCTCACTCTCTCACTCAAAATAAACAGACTTAAAGAAAATAAATAAATAAAATAAAGTATTTTTAAAAGCAAACTCTTAAACAACAGCACTATTCTGGAGCACTTCACTCAAATTAACTCACTTAATCCTTGAGCAACTCTGTAAGTACTACTTAGCCACCCCATTTTCACAAATGAGGATAATTAGGCACAGAGAGTAAATAAGGTATTCAAAGTCACAAAGCTTGGTGAGTAGAGAGCCAGAAATGGAGCTTGCCCCACTAGATCGCAACTGGAAGCAGTGACAGGTTTCTAGACCCAACTTTCTAGTGGGACTAAAGATCTCCTACAGCACCAGAAGACTCCATGGAGGGAAGGGTAGGTGGGTAGCGGCTGCCACTGGAGAGGAGTCTAAACAGGAAACATCCGAGCAGACACCTACTGGGATGAGTCCTCTCTAGTGCCGATGCCCACTTACCACATTCGGACTTCTCCAACCACAGAGCGTGACTCATAAGACGGAGATGAGGCCCAGGAATGTGCATGTTTGGTAAGAACCCCAGAAGACTGATGCAGTAGTTCAAGGGCCATACTTTAAGAAACACCACTCCAAGCACATGTAACCACTATAAACATTACATACAAGTCCGTTGGTCTCATTTTCTGTTTTACTTTAATGACCTTTTTAACAAGAAAAACCATGTTCATGTGCATTTTAGATACAGGCGTCAAGTAAATCCTTAGACAAATACTGTGCCAGTTTCACGCTCTCCCAAAAGATGGTGGCAGAAAAGATAAACTGCGGCTGAACAATGGAATAACTACTCAGTAATAAGAAAACAATAAGTACAAAAACATGGAGTCAAAAGCATGTGCTAAGTGAAAAAAGTGCTAAGTGACAAAGCCAAACACATGACTACATAGTATATGACTCCGTTTTACTTGTTTTTAGTTCATCTGTTCATTTTTGAGAGAGAAAGAGAAAGCACAGGAGCTAGGGAGAGGCGGTGGAGGGGAGGGAGAGAGAGAGAGACAGAGAGGGAGGGAGGGGGGTAGAGAGAGGGATGGAGGGAGAAAGAGAGACAGAAAGAGAGAGAAAGAGAGGGAGACTTCCAAGCAGGCTCTGTGGGCAACGCAGAGCCCAATGTGGAGTTCGATCTCATGAACCGTGGAGATCAGGACCTGACCCGAAGTTGGATGATTAACCCACTGAGCCACCCAGGCACCCCATGACTCCATTTTAAAAAGCAAAGCCAGAGGCACCTGGGTAGCTCAGTCAGTTAAGCGTCCAACTTCAATTCAGGTCATGATCTCACTATCAGTAGGTTCAAGCCCGGCATCGGGCTCTGTGCGGACAGCTCAGAGCCCGGAGCCTGCTTCAGAGTCTGTGTCTCCATCTCTCTCTGCCCTCCCTCACTCATGCTCTCTCTCTCTCTCTCAAAAATGAATAAACATTAAAAAAAATTTTTTTTTAAGGCAAAGCTACAGTGATGGAAAGCAGATCAATGACTGTGAGGCGCTGGGGATGGGGGAAGGGCTGCCTCCAAAAGGGTGCAAGGGAAACTTTTGATGCCAATGAATATTACATCATGATTGTGATCCTAATGACACCATGTATGTGTGCACTGGTCACAACTCACTGAATTGTACACCTCAAATTGGTCAATTCTGACTTCATGTAAATTACACATTAATAAAGCTGACTGAAAAAAAGACCATCATTGCTGCCAGTGAATTCTCCCTAGTGAAACATTCTTACCAGAAGCCCCCATCATACTCCAGCTGGTTAAGGTCCAGGGCTTTTCACAACCAAATGTAAAATACTGCAAACGCTTCAGTCATGGACATGAACACACAGGGCACTCAGTCCCGACCTTCGCCACCTAGTTGGAGACTACTCTCTTCCTTGCAAGGGCAGTTACTTAACAGGGAAGAAAACAAAAGCTTCAGAGCCGAGCGCAAGAAAAGCCCTACCTAAGGTGGAACAGATTCAAAACATAAAGCCATCATAGCAAATACTGCCGATGACTCTCCTGCAGTCACAGACGCCACAGTGTGAACCTACCTGACGGCTGAAGACGGTCCCGAAAAACATCAAACCCATAGCTCGGACAGGGCAGGGACTAAAGTACTCTACCAGCACAAGCATCTTACGAAGTCAGATCAAAGAGAACACAGGCCCTGGGATACTCTCTCCGCTTCCCTGGGTCATAAACTGCGCGACTGCACCCGCAGTGCCACGTTCGGCTGGATCCCCGCGTACTGCGAACATCCCTCATTTACGTGTTCGAGAAATTTTTACTCAACTCTCTTCAGTAACTCTGTTCCATGAATCTTCATTCATGGAACGAGGAGTCTAACACTGTAGTAGACAGGTACATAAATAATATAAAACAAGGCAATCACTGGTGTGAAAAGGTTATTTCCTTTATTAACTCAAAACATATTCAAGTTACACAGTTTCCAATACTGTTATAAGGTCCAGCGGATACAATGACAAGAACAAAGTACATAGAAAGACAACAATGTTCTCTCTGGCCAGGTGAGTCCCACAGAATGCTTAGAGAAAGAAAGGAGTGACAACTGAGGCTGACCTGTGAGGAAGAAAAAGTGGTAGCTAGGAAAGGACTTTCAGGGCAAGAGGACACGAATGGGCATTATACGGCAGCAGGAAAGGGCTCATCCAGTCATGCTGATATACAAGCTACGGGAGAATACTGGCAGATAATCCTGTTTTATTTATAATTTTTTTTGAAAGAGAGAGAGGGTGCAAGTGAGTGAGGAGCAAAAAGAGAGAGAGAGAGAGAGACAGAGAGAGAATCCTAAGAGGGGCAAAGGGAGAGAGAGACAGAGGAAGAGAGAGAGAAAGGGAGAAAGGAAGAGAGACAGGAAGAGGGGGAAAGAGAGAGAGGGAAAGAGAGAGAGAGAGAGAAGGAAAGAGGGAAAGAGAGAGAGAGAGAGAGAGAGAGAGAGAGAGAGACAGACAGACAGACAGAGAGAGAGAGAAGCAGGGCTCACCCAAAGCAGGACTCATGCTTACCTGATGAGGGGTCCACTTGATGCGGGACACGAGCTCACCCAAAGCGGGGCTTGAGCTCACCTGTTATGGGACTGGAACTGACCTGGAACCTGACCTGAGCCAAAGTCAGGTGCTTAACGACTGAGCCACCCAGGCGTCCCAGAAATTCTATAAAGAAAGTTTGGGACCAGATTTTGACACCCTTGAATGAAGAATTTGGAGTTTATTTCTGGTAGGATATAAATGCCATGCAAAATTTAATCTACTTTTATTTTAGAAGCTGTAATAGTTCTTAAAAAGGACTATACATCAAAATCATGGGAGCTTTTTCAAAAAACAAAAGCCTAGAACCAGGAGACTGTGACGCAGTAGGTCTGGAATGTATCCTGGACACAAGTCACTAGGAGATTGGTACACACCCATGGTTAGGAATCACTGCTGTGAGGAGTCATTACCATCTCTAACAGATGTCTACCAGTAATGCACTCAAGGGTGCTTGTGATTCAAACACAGCTGAGCCCTGAACAATGTGGGGGTTAGGGGCACCAACCTCCATGCAGTCAAAAATCTACATGTAATTTCTGACTCCCCAAAAACTTAATTAGTGATAGCCTACTAATGACCAGAATGTCTTACTTACAACATAAACAGTCAATGAGCACAGATTTTCTATGTTATATGCATTATAGACCATATTCTTACAATATGGAAAGCTCGGACAAAAATATTTTTAAAATCATAAGGAAAATACATTTACAGTACTTTACTGTATCTATTTAACAAATCTGTGTAAGCGGATCTGTGCAATTCAAACCTGTGCTGTTCAAGGGTCAACTCTACAAGCAAACACACAAACAGACATAGATACAAATAAGAATTTCTAATGCTCCTGAAGACTTCAGGAAATGGACCTCCACTTTAATAGACACATATTTCTTAAAAGATACTCCCCTAATCCCACAGTCTGTTTTCAATCATCTACTTCAAGTAAAATCAACTTTTAGTTAATTCCATTAAAATATAAATAATTATACTCTTATGTATTAGAGTTTCATCAGAAAAGCACAGCTAAAGAACATCTAATTTATAGGTGTTTTTTTTTTAATGTTCATTTTTGAGAGAGAGAGAGAGAGAGAGAGCGCACGCACACACATGAGTGGGGAAGGGGCAGAGGGAGGGGGAGACACAGAATCAGTAGCAGGCTCCAGGCTCCGAGCTGTCGACTCAGAGGTCAAACCCATGAACCCTGAGATCATGACCTGAGCCAAAGTCGGACGCTTAACCGACTGAGCCACCCAGGTACCCCAAGAATGTCTAATTTAAACATGACTGATTAACAGCACACGTTTTTCTTCTGTTTTTCAAATAATAATAATAGTAAAGAAAACCCACAAGAACAAAGACAATAGGAAAGTAAAAACTGAGGAACAAGAAATTCAATGTTTTTAGAAAACAAAGTGAATGGAGGACATAACCACCAGGAAGAACATAAGCAGATACAACCAATAGTCGCTGCAGAAACAGACGCTGACCAGCAACTCGTCCATCCTGGAACCCCGAGAGCCTCAGCACTATGACCAGAGTGTGGGAAGAGGTCGGGGCAGGGGGAGAGTGTGCCGAAGACACAGAGCTCAGCTGGATAAAGCCATGGCTCCCTCTCCACACACCCGCTCACCCTCAGAGTAGGCAGATTACAACAGATCCTGGTAAAGACCAGACATTTTGGAAACATCAGGCACAGAGGATGTGGTAAGGTACTGGGATAAGAAACAGTTCTGATGGTGAACAGCGAGACTCTCAGACTCCTTACTCCACCCTGCTCCCAAAACACAAGCCCAGCTCCTCCCTCTTTCCCTGGGCAGGGGTTCTGAGAATTCTTTATTGAAGAAACTGCATAGTCCCACCCAGGCCAGAGCCATATATAATTCCAATAAAATTCTTTTCTTCTGGTCATCCTTCTCTTAATACTTTCCCTGTGATGTGTAAGAGCATTTAGGTGTCACCACTGGATGCTCCCCAGATGAAGACCAATCAGCTCCTCTACCCAGGTTCCTGTGAGGCTTTCCATGCTGGGTGTCGGTCACTCTTCACTAGGTATCATGTTGGATTGATGACCAAGGACAAGAGCTATGCCTTGGTGCCTACATACCTCACACAGGTGCTTTACTAGGACAGACATTAAATAATACATGCTGAATGAAAAATCGAAATGGAAAGGTGTATGAGGGGTGCCTGGGTGGCTCAGTCAGTTGAGCGTCCGACTTCAGCTCAGGTTGTGATATCCTGGTTTGTGAGTTCAAGCCCCAAGTTGGGCTCTCTCTTCTGTCAGCACAGAGCCCACTTCAGACCTTCTGTCCTCTCTCTACCCCTCCCTTGCTGGTTTTCTCTCTTTCTCTCAAAATAAATAAACTTAAAAAAAAAAAGTGTATGTATACCCACTATTTTCTAAATCATTAAGCCTATAATACTCTGATGTCCTTATGTTACACTGGTTCTCAACCTCAACGGAGTAACAGAAGTTTTCCAAAAAAAAAAAAAAAATGTATTTCCTAGTCCTTTCTTTCCCCCAAAGCAATAAATAATGAGGTTTCATCTGAAAGTATAAGAAATCCTGTTGAGAGGCTCCTCGGTGGGTCAGTCAGTTGAGCATCCGACTCTTGATTTCAGCTCAGGTCATGATGATCCCAGGGTCGTGGAATGGAGTTCCAGACTGGGCTCTGTGCTGAGTACGGAGCCCGCTTAAGATTCTCTCTCTCTTTGCAAACGACATATCAGATAAAGGGTTAGTATCCAAAATCTATAAAGAACTTATCAAACTCAACATCCAAAAAACAAATAATCCAGTGAAGAAATAGGCAAAAGACATGAATAGACACTTCTCCAAGGAAGACATCAAGATGGCCAAACCGACACATGAAAAAATGCTCAACCTCACTTATCCTCAGGGAAATACCAATCAAAACCACAATGAGATACCACCTCACACCTGTCAGAATGGCTAACATCAACAACTCAGGCAACAACAGATGTTGGCGAGGATGTGGAGAAAGGATCTCTTTTGCACTGCTGGTGGGAATGCAAGCTGGTGCAGCTATTCTGGAAAACAGTATGGAGGTTCCTCAAAAAATTAAAAATAGAGCTACCCTACTATCCAGCAATTGCACTACTAGGTATTTGTCCAAGGGATATAGATGTGCTGTTTCGAAGGGACACATGCACCCCCATGTTTATAGCAGCACTATCAACAATAGCCAAAGTATGGAAAGAGCCCAAATGTCCATCGATGGATGAATGGATACAGAAGATGTGGTATATACATATACAATGGAGTATTCCTCAGCAATCAAAAAGAATAAAATCTTGCCGTTTGCAACTATGTGGATGGAACTAGAGGGTATTATGCTAAGTGAAATTAGTCAGAGAAAGACAAATATCCTATGACTTCACTCATATGAGGACTTTAAGACACAGAACAGATGAACACAAGGGAAGGGAAGCAAAAATAATGTAAAAACAGGGAGGGGAACAAAACAGAAGAGACTCGTAAATATGGAGAACAAACAGAGGGTTACTGGAGGGGTTGTGGGAGAGAGGGATGGGCTAAATGGGAAAGGGGTATTAAGGAATCTACTCCTGAAATCACTGTTGCACTATATGCTAACTAATTTGGATGTAAATTTTAAAAATTAAATTAAAAAAAAAAAAGATTCTCTCCCTCTGCCCCTCTCCCTAACTCACATTCTCTCCAAAATAAAAACATTAAAAAAAAAAAAAAAAAAATTCTATTGAATAGATAATATTTCAATATATTAGGAATTCATGAGTAAATAATCTTCCTAATAACTCAGTCACAAACCAGTGGCAAGAACAGGCCAAACTTTCCAACTAGTGTGCACTTGACCTAGAAGCATACATGCTAAATAGTCTATTCATTACTACTTGTTAGGGAGAATTTTAGGAACTCAACATATGATTTAAATCGTGAAAAATGAAGCAAGATTTCATTTAAATGATTAATGTTGTCAAATCAGCAGACAAAAAACTAAATACACCCCTCCCCAAAAGATGGAGTCTAAATGTGACAATAAAATTAATATTTTAGGGGCACGTGGGTGACTCAGTTGGCTGAGTGTCTGAATCTTGACTTTGGCTCAGTTCATGAGACTGAGCTCGGTGTCCTTCACACTGAACATGGAGCCTGCTTAAGATTCTCTCTCTCTCCCTGCCCCTCCTCCCCTGCATGTGCACATGTTCTCTGAAATAAATAAATAAATAAATAAATAAATAAAATAATAATAATAATGTTTTGTATTCTAAATGCTTTAAGTGATCCTGTTTCTGCTAAATTCTTGAATCCATTTATAATTGTTGACAGTGTGGCTTGTGATACCTAGCTAAAATAATAGCACTGTCAATAGTTTGTTAGTGTATAAAACACCTCACTGAAAGAATCCAAAACTAGCATATCTATATTCTAGTAGAATTTTAATACACTGTTTTCACTACAATTCACCTTAACCACTTGTGTCTATCAAGACACCCAGATTCCTAGCCCTAATTTTGTCATCCCAGGTTGTGGCTAATTCATTTCAAAGGGTATCCTGAATTGTTTAAAAGGTATGTATGTATGTATGTATGTATGTATGTATGTATGTATGTATTTATTTATTTATGGGACAGAGAGAGACAGAGCATGAACGGGGGAGGGGCAGAGAGAGAGGGAGACACAGAATCGGAAACAGGCTCCAGGCTCCGAGCCATCAGCCCAGAGCCCGACGCGGGGCTCGAACTCACGAACCGCGAGATCGTGACCTGGCTGAAGTCGGACGCTTAACCGACTGTGCCACCCAGGCGCCCCGAGCCCTAAAAGGTTTTAAAAGAGCACTGAAGAAGAAACAACAGCCACAACAAGTGCCAAATAATAACCTTTTGAAATATAAAGAGGAAAAAATAAAGAGTAGAAATTGGTACAATTTTAAATCATTAATTTAAAAATATTTGCAAGGGGCGCCTGGGTGGCGCAGTCGGTTAAGCGTCCGACTTCAGCCAGGTCACGATCTCGCGGTCCGTGAGTTCGAGCCCCGCGTCGGGCTCTGGGCTGACAGCTCAGAGCCTGGAGCCTGTTTCGGATTCTGTGTCTCCCTCTCTCTCTGCCCCTCCCCCGTTCATGTTCTGTCTCTCTCTGTCCCAAAAATAAATAAATGTTGAAAAAAAAAATAAAAATATTTGCAATATTGAGTTGAAAGAGTCAGAAATTGAATTTTACATGAGTGAATTAGTCTAAGAGGTTTACTAATCCCGCTCACCACTTTTTGACCCCCCCCAAGACACACACAAATCTCTAAACCAGATTATATTGTTGCCTTTATAAACATGTCTTTACAAACTAAGTTGGTATTTTACTCCTTTCAATAAAAGTTTAAAAGTACAAAGTGGTGGTTAAAAGCACAGTCTGGAAAGTTCACAGACCTCATTTAAGATGAGCTCTGTGGCCTTAAACAGGCAACGTCACCTTCTCCGTTCCGTACCTTTCTCACCACCATATTCATTCCCCCAGCTGCATCAGCCGTCATGTCCACCCTGGATCCAGACAAGCATCTCCACTAGCCTGCTGAACCAGTGTGCAAAACACCGTACGTCTCCTCTAGGATCTCAAACCAGTATCATATCATTGCCCACTTTCACCCCAACCACAGCTGTTTGCCAGGGTCAACACCTCAAAGCATTCTTTGAGTGCTCTCTGGAATCTCGATGCTGCTGCTCCTGTGGCGTATCCCTTATTCATCCCTCTGCCTTAAACAACAGTCTTCACCACCTTCTCTGATGCCCGGGCTCCTCCCCACTCAACCCACCTTCCTTCACCAGAGCTACCTGGCCAAGTTAGACACACGACCTGTGTCTCCTTCTCAAAAAGTACTATTTATTTGTCTTCAGATTAACAACAACAAAAAATTCTTTTTCATTATGAGAAATGTGTAAAATCACAGAATTCTAAAGAAACTATTTATAGTCCTAGTGTACAGAAATAAACCAGAATATCTCCATATATGTCCTCCCAATTTTTACCCATATATATCTTACATAATATGAGGTCATTCTTTTCATGAGCATTTTCTCCTGTTATTAAAAACTCTCAAAATGTCATTGTTTTTAATTTTTTTTTAACGTTTATTTATTTTTGAGACAGAGACAGAGCATGAACGGGGGAGGGTCAGAGAGAAAGGGAGACACAGAATCGGAAGCAGGCTCCAGGCTCTGAACCGTCAGCCCAGAGCCCGACGCGGGGCTCGAACTCACGGACCGTGAGATCGTGACCTGAGCCGAAGTCGGACGCTCAACCGACTGAGCCACCCAGGCGCCCCTCGAAATGTCATTTTATTTATTTATTTATTTTAATTTTTTTTCAACGTTTATTTATTTTTTGGGACAGAGAGAGACAGAGCATGAACAGGGGAGGGGCAGAGAGAGAGGGAGACACAGAATCAGAAACAGGCTCCAGGCTCTGAGCCATCAGCCCAGAGCCCGACACGGGGCTCGAACTCACGGACCGCGAGATCATGATCCGGCTGAAGTCGGACGCTTAACCGACTGCGCCACCCAGGCGCCCCTCGAAATGTCATTTTAATAGGCATAGACTACTTCATGACACCTATCTACCAAAATTACTTAACCATTCCTTTGTTTCCAGTCTAGGGAGACTGCATGTATACAATAATGTTAACATCTTTGGTTAAACACCTTTGCCTATATCTTATATATTATTTTCTTGAGACACAGTCTCAGAAGTACACAGACTGATCAAAAATTATAGACATCTAAAAACCAAACATACTGCCAAACTGCTATACACATTTCACTCTCATCATCAGGAAGCATCTTTTTTGGTAGCTTAGCTGCATAGGATGGGCCCCTGCACCCTCTCTAGTACAGACATCCCAGCAACAAGGTGGTTTCCTTACAGTGGTTCCTGACTCCAATAGTAACATTCCAGGCTATATAAAGATAATAAAGATACTATAATCAACAAAGTTTGAAACTCAATATTTGAAGTAATACCTAATCTAACAATAACTGAAGATAATATTCTAACAATTTAATAAGCAGAAAACAGTTTTTCTTAACTGCAAAATCACTGTTCAGTTTTAAAACCATCTTTTTTTTTTTTTAAAAGCCTACTTCAATATCTATTCGGAGTATTGCTAACTCTTTAAATACTATTCCCCCACATTCCCTATACGTTTTTTATCATTAATTACATTTTTCAGAAAGAGCATTCTGGTGTAAATACAGAAGCTGAATCCATAATAGCATGAGTTTTAAAGCACATTTCTGGAAGACTTTCACTTATATGAACTATAACCACACTAGCAATTTATTACATAGATCTGTGTTTGTTTCATCATGAGCAAGATTGATATGGCCCCTGACCTCCTGGAGTATTTTGCTGGGATTACACTGGAATCAGAACAAGAAAGTTTGTATTTCTAATTTTAATGGTGTAAAAAGCCAGCTAAACTCTAGTTACTACTGTGAGACAGGCATTATCTAAATGCTTTCACGTTTATTCAAATACACTTTTTTAAAGACTAATTTCGTAAAAAGCACAAACAGCACAGAAGAAACTTACTGCCCTTCGTGCAAAATGACCCAGGTGTAAGACCAAGTGGTTCAGTCTGCCACTAAATGCACACAGACACCCCGGAAGACCTGTCGCCTCAGCCCATGGCCTCTCAGCCCAGAAAAGACATGAGACCTTGACACCTCACAACCTTAACTCCACTTGCCCAGAATGGGCTCAATCAAGGGCAGTAATTCCAAAAAAGAGCTCTGTTCCTCTTCAGCTTAAAAACAAACAAATTGCAACAACTATTCTTTACCACTGCTTTCGATTCTTCCCCCAACATCACAAAAGTGAAAAAGTGTCGGGGCGCCTGGGTGGCGCAGTCAGTTAAGCGTCCGACTTCAGCCAGGTCACGATCTCGCGGTCCATGAGTTTGAGCCCCGCGTCAGGCTCTGGGCTGATGGCTCAGAGCCTGGAGCCTGTTTCAGATTCTGTGTCTCCCTCTCTCTCTGCCCCTCCCCCGTTCATGCTCTGTCTCTCTCTGTCCCAAAAATAAATAAACGTTGAAAAAAAAATTAAAAAAAAAAAAGTGAAAAAGTGTCTTCAGAAGAGGTTCCTTCTGTGCTGACCACTCACAGACTCTCCACGTTTCAGGAATCCAGGCACAAGATGGAACTAAAGGCCCTTCCTTTGCAATTCATCCTGCTACACGTCTGCACCAGAATACCAAAAGCGTAAGTATCTCCCACCTCTGTGCAACCTTCTGCCATTTTTCCTCACTCTTCTGTTGACAAATTATACTCTTCCTCCAACCATCAAGTCCGATTTGATCAACTCCCTGTGAAACTTGTATCCCCCGCAGATGTGAGGACAGTGCTTCCTGCCTCCCGCTGGCGCGTTAATTAAGTGCACACACATTCTGCTCTCCCACTTGCCACCTGCAGGTTTAAGTACCACCTCCGACCACTCTGTTCCTGGTTCCGTGCCCTGCACATTTTCAAAACTCTGCATTCTTACTCTCACCTGTGTTTTAGATGGTTGAGATGGAGAACACAAGAACCCTGGATAACAAGTCCTTGCTACATGGGAGTTCAGTAGACAGTAAATGTTCAAAAATTTAACATTCTCTTCAACTTACAAACATGAAATTATTTCCTTGTTTTTTAAAGTATTCACTAAACCCTTTTCTACCCTTAATTTTCAAAAATATATCGAGGGGCACCTTGATCGCTCAGTTAGTTATGCATCCGACTCTTGAATTTGGCTCAGGTCATGATCTTAGAGTTGGTAACTTCAAGCTGCATGGCATGTCAGCAGAGTCTGCTTGAGATTCTCTCTCTCCCGCTCTCGGGGGGGGGGGGGGCGGGGGGGGGGGGGGGGGGGGGGGCTCTCCGGAATAAGTTTAAAAATAAACCTTACAAAAAACAAATCAAATGTCCAAGCATGCTAAGATTAATACCTTATAATTCTGGATAATCCATATGGGAATTTAAACAAACAAAAAGTTTTACCTGGAAATCACATCAAAGCTTTATTAAACCACCTGACCAGTGAATGGTTCAACACCAACAGGGCATACTACCACAAATTATTTTAAGGGAGCATTCCAAACCACTTAACTTAATCCTGCTTACTGAGAACCATTATTTGTTGTTGTTGTTTTTTCAAATTTCTTAAAGTTTACTTATTTTGACAGAGAGACAGCATGGGGGAGGGGCAGAGACAGCATCCCAAGCAGGTTCCGCGATTTCATTGCCGAGCTTGACGCAGGGCTCGAACTCACAAACCATGAGGTCATGACCTAAGCACAGATCAAGAGTCTGATGCTTAATGGACTGAGCCACCCAGGCGCCCCCATTATCTGTGTTCTTATTTGAAATTACGCTTTCAGAAGTGATATTTTATCTTCACAAAGTAGTAAGTCAACTTCAAAAGACATTAAAAACTGTAAAAGATTCAAATCCTCATGATACCATGTTGGCCATGGTATACTTTCATTCAACAAGTATTCATTAAAGACCAACGATGGGCCACACACCGCAGCAGGCACAATACTGATTTACAAACAACAGGCGAGAACCATGGATGATGACAAGCACAAGCTCCGCATCTGTCTGCACCGTCAGTGACTACTAACATGTCAGCTTTGAAGACTCTTAAGTAACAGCTCCAACTTATAAAGACAGATGCAGAGAAGCAAAGTGGGTTTCCATTCCACTAGCAGGTGCACCTCTAGCATGTTCCTACAGAAAAACGGTTTATAAGCAAGGTGTCGGTTGCAACTGTCAACTTTGGATTTTATCAAACTTCTTTCATGTGTAAAGGAGGACAATAAAGTAATAAAAGAATAAATGCAAAGCTGGCTTCTAGAAGCCAACTGCGACCAAAACAGAAGCTAAAATTATAGATGAAAGAAGGGCACCTTGGTGGCTCAGTCAGTTAAGCGTCCAACTCCTGGTTTCGGCTCAGGTCATGATCTCAAGGTGTCCTGAGTTCGAGCCCCGCATCAGGCTCTGTGCCATCAGCACAGAGCCTGGTTGAGATTCTCTCTCCCCACCCTCCTCTCTCTCTCTCTGCCCCTCCCCTGCTCACGCTGTCTCTGTCAAAAGTAAACTTGAATAAAAAAAATTATAGACCAAAGTCAGTGAATAACTAAAAATTCTTAAAATGTTTGAGAAAGCTAATTAATAAAACCAAAACAACCCAACAAATTAGCCTGATACCTAATGGTCCATCTAAAAGTTCTGCAAAGATGTGTAAACTGTATCATGAGGCAAAACCAATTCTCTATTATCATCATTTAAAGTATCTCTATTACTATTCAAACAGGTACTTTGTTAGATAACAGTACCTTTCGTTTTTCCATCTTTCATGTGAAAATCACCTTTTTAGTCAAAACCAAACCAAAAAGAAATACTCTGTAAACATAAAAACGTTAATTATAAAGTTTTAGCTTTAGTTTTTTGGAAATGAGATCAAGCAGAAATGATGAACACAATCATCTCCCCATAGGAAGCCTGACTTCTCATTTAGTTCTCTGCATTTGCCACTTACAACCTAATCCATCCCTTGTGTCTCCCCATGCGCAAAGAGCACCACCACTCGTGCACCTCGGTGGTCAACAGGGAAGCCTGGAGTTACCCTCAGCGTCAGCCCTGCCGCTGTGTCTCATCAGACACCAACACGCTGCCTGCCTCCTCCAGGTCTCCAGGCACTCCCCTTCCGACTCCCTCACTGCCCTACTCTGTCCAGCCACACACATCCCTCAACTGAATCATTACCACGCTTCCCTCAACCTCTGTTCGTCCCACATGGTAATGAACGTGATCCTTCAAAGACACAAATCTGGTCTCATCATTCTTTTCTTAAATCCTTCTGCCCTCGAGATAGAGCAAAATATGCTTAACATGATGAATACAGTTCTGACGGTCTGCGTCCTGCTTACTAATCTAGCCTCACTTCCACACCTTTGCTCCTTTTTTCTCTGCCTCTTATTATATTCCATTATTTCAAAGGTACAGAACATGTGACCCGCCTACAAAGTTAACAAATTGTAACATTTAGTCACATTTGCTTCATATGTTTTTCAATTAAGGACTAACTTACTATAGACAGACTTGAAGACCCTCAGTTCCTTTCCCCTCCTTCCACAGGTTGGCAGTCATCCCCAAATGAAGAGTCATCATTCCTATCCACGTTTTCACTTTGTGCTCATGGACATATCATTTTACATTGTTACAAACATGCTAAAATGTCCATGCACAAGAGTTTCTCAAAGGCAGCCCCTGTCAAGCTACACTGGGTGACTCATGAAATCAATGTATTGGGTCATGGTAGTATTTTATTAAAAATGGAATAATGTAATAAAAAAAAGTGTTGTTTCATTTAGTAGGAGTATTGCTTCTTTAAATAAATTTCAGTTATACATGGAAAGATCTGTGTACACAGTGGGTCACAGAAGAATAAAATGTGGAAGCCACTCCTTGAGAGTACATACCTAGAAGTAAAAACTCCACAATCAACAGACGAGACACATCTTCAACTGTGACACACTGGTGATTTAGAGAATTATCTACCTGGGAATTAAAGTGTGAGGTAGAGCTCTGGATTTAGTTTCTCACATATGGATAACCAATTGTACCAGCAGAATTTACAGACTAATAACTTCCACACAATATTAAATCACCCTGCCCTCTCTCTTCATTTTACATTCCAGTGCCTTTTTTTTTTTTTTAAGTTTATTTTTCAAAGAGAGAAAACACAAGCAGGCTTGGAGGTGCAGAGAGACGGAGGGGTGGAATCCGAAGCAGATTCCAGGCTCTGAGCTGTCAGTGCAGAGGCCGACATGGGGCTCAAACCCATGAACCATGAGATCATGACTTGAGCCAAAGGCAGATGCTTAACCAACTGAGCCACCCAGGCGCCCCAACATTAGAGCGCTTTTATGTCCTCCATAATGTTCTGACATATTCTCCAAAAAGGCCACACATAGCTTTTTTTTTTTTTTTAGAGTTATTTCTAGTAATTCACAATTACTATCCTTTCCTAAAAACAAACAAACAAACAAACAAACAAAAAAAAAAAAAAAAGACCTTAACCCGTTCTAACTACTCCATGAATACACCCCTCACTTGTCGGTCATTCAGTCAAGGCTGGCTCAAGTTTCAGCTTGCCGCCATCTTCCATTTTGGAACATTCAGAATTCTAAATCAAACTGCAAACTGCCAGTTAAAATGTATCTTGCCATTATCCCTGCCGTATTTCACGAATTTGGTATGTTAAGCTACTATTTAAAGTGAACTGGAGCACTTGGGTGCCTCAGTTAAGCATCTGGTTCAGGTCATGATTTCATGGTTCTTGAGACTGAGCCCCAAGTTGGGATCTGCACTGGCAGCATGGAGCCTTCTTGGGATTCTCTCTTTCTCTCTCTGCCCCTCCCCCATGCTCTCCCTCTTTCTCTCTCTCTCAAAATAAATAAACTTATAAACAAAGTGAAATAAATATCCTCCCAGGCCTGAAAAATTTTCAAATGTTTTTCTTTTTTTTTAATGTATTTTTGAGACAGAGACTGCTAAGCTACCCAGGCACCCCTTAAATGTTTACTTGCTAACTCAAAGTTAAATCTTTCATGAGGGAAAAAAAACTAATCTCAAGACACACATCAGCTTAAATGTAAGAAGGGTGTTAAGGTATCAAATCAAGTGATTCCCTGTCCTTTCTGAAGCTTTCACAATCATGTTAATAAGGTTGAATTTACCTAGAACGCTGCCACCATCCAAAAAGTGCCAATGCAATTTGGCTTGCTTTTCTACCTGCAACGACAGTGGATAATTAATTTAAGACCAGCAGCTAGCCCTTCTCCATTTGCAATGGGGACTCAGGGCCACTGTCACTGGAGCAGGCCACAGAGACATGCCAACCAGCAGTGCGGGTCATCTGCCCCGGAAGCTTTCTGTGTAAGATTCATACTTAGAACACGAGCTGTTCCCATCTATCCCACGTTCTGGGTGAAAGGTGGCAAGGAGGGCCTCCCAGGGTCCGTCAGTCTCTCATAGGTAACGGCCACCATACTGCCCAAAGCCACTCTCTAGCATGACACACAGCCTATACTTTCACTCAGAACATCTCAAATCCTCCAAATTTGGTGAAAATTTACCCAGCCATTTATCACATTTTAATTACAGATACAGACACAGAAATTTAGTTTTATTTATAAAGTTCAAAAGGCCCCATGTAGAAAACTAGGACTGGAGAAAATAGGGGCACCTGGGTGGCTCGGTCCATTAAATGTCTGACTTCGTCAGGTCATGATCTCAGTTCATGGGTTCTAGCCCCACATCAGGCTCTGTGCTGACAGCTCAGAGCCTGGAGCCTGCTAAGGATTCTGTGCTCCCTCTCTCTCTGCCCCTCCCCCACTTTTTGCTCTGTGACTCTCTCAAAAATAAACAAACATTAAAAAAAAACTATAAATAAAAAACACTGGAGAAAACAGAAAATAAATTCAGTAAAAATATTTGCCAAAAATATATTGTACTTATTTCTTACAACTCAACTCCTCCTTCTAAACCATGTAATAGATTAGTAAGGTTCTCCAGTTGTGCTGTCTAGAACTTCTGCAAGGTAGCCACTAGCCACATGTGGCTATTGAAATTTTAGTTTTGGGGCACCTGGTTGGCTCAGTCGGTTAAGCATCCGACTTCGGCCCAGGTCATGGTCTCACGGCTCATGAGTTTGAGCCCCGCATCAGGCTCTGTGCTACAGTTCAGAGCCTGGAGCCTGCTTCAGATTCTGTCTCCATCTCTCTATGCCCCTCCCCTGCTTGCACAGTCTCTCTCTCTCTCTTTCAAATATAAACACTGAAAGAAATTTTATATAAATAATTTAAAAATTAATTAAATTTTAGTTTTAATACTTTAAAATAAATGAACCTAAAGACTCAGCAGTCTTTGACCAGCTGTATTTCAAGTGCTGTCACATGCAGGGCTGCTTTACCACACTGGGCAGTGTTTCCACCACAGACTCCTACCAGGCAGGCAATGTTGCCACAATGTTGCCACAATGTTGCCTACCAGGCAGGCAATGTTGTTCACAATGTTAAAATTTGTAAACTGTGCTAATCAAGTTAACTTTAAAATATAGTTTTACTACCACATACAAATTTCTGTTGAGTCTCAGAATCTAAAGATCTCTAAAATATGTTAATAACTATGTCAAAATATTATACCTGTCTATTTATTTATTTATTTTAGTAATCTTTACATCTAACACAGGACTCGAACTTACCACCCCGAAATCAAGAGTCACATGCTTTTTTTATCGAGCCAGCTTGGTGACCCTAAATCTACTTTAAAGAAATACAAAATCATATTTGCCTGAAAGCATTTAATGATTCTATTTATATATTTCCCAGGATACAAAGTAAGAGAAATATTTTTTGCTTGTTTAAAAAAAAAAGAAAACACATTGTGTATGTGTTCAAGGAAGAAGCAAAATTCATGCTCTAAAAAGAATTCCACGTCACAAGTGGCAAAGACAGATCTCCTCGTCAAGTTTTGGGTTAAATCAAATTTGATTTTCTTCCAAGTTTGGGTTAAATCAAAAGAATATACTGACTGGGATATACGGATAAGAGAGCAGGGACTGCTTTCACCTGCACCAGGAGCAAATCCCCTATCCTCTCTCACTTCCTCTCCGTTTCTGTGGAGACACCTTGGTGGTGAGAGGGGAGAGCTGGGACTATTAACTGCCTAGAATCAAAGGCACCGTAACAACTCCCAAACTCAATAACTGAAAGCAAATAAAGAAGTCTCACAACTCAGTAATAAAAAAGATAGATGACTCAATTTTAAATTGAGTAAAGGATCTTAACAGACATTTCTCCAAAGACGATAAACAAATGGCCAATAAGCACATGATGATAAGTAATGATCCTCAACATCATTAGCCATCAGGGACGTAAATATAAAAACCACAGTGAGATGCCATTTCACACCCAATGGGATGGCTATAATAACAATTAAATAAAAGCTAATAACAAGTGTTGGCAAAGATGTGGAAAAATTGGAAATCTCTTCCATTACAGGTAGAATCTAAAGTACAGCAGTGGGCGCCTGGGTGGCTCAGTTGGTCGAGCGTCTGACTTCAGCTCAGGTCGTAATCTCGCGGTCTGTGGGTTCGAGCCCCACATCAGGCTCTGTGCTGATAGCTCAGAGCCTGGAGCCTGCTTCAGATTCTGTGTCTCCCTCTCTCTCTGCCCCTCCCCCGTTCATGCTCGCTCGCGCGCTCGCTCGCTCGCTCTCTCTCTCTCTCTCTCTCTCTCTCTCTCTGTCAAAAATAAATAAACATTAAGTAAGTCCAGCAGCTTTGGTAAACAGTCTGGCAGTTACTACAAAAACTTACACTAAGCATTGCCATATGACCTAGCAATTTCACTTCTAAGTATACCCAATAGAAGAAAAACAAATACATGTCCACTCAAAAATTTGCAGAGGAGGGGCGCCTGGGTGGCGCAGTCGGTTAAGCGTCCGACTTCAGCCAGGTCACGATCTCCCGGTCCGTGAGTTCGAGCCCCGCGTCAGGCTCTGGGCTGATGGCTCAGAGCCTGGAGCCTGTTTCCGATTCTGTGTCTTCCTCTCTCTCTGCCCCTCCCCTGTTCATGCTCTGTCTCTCTCTGTCCCAAAAATAAATAAACGTTGAAAAAAAAATTAAAAAAAAAATTTGCAGAGGAATGTTCACAACAGCATTAGTCAAGAGTCAAAAAGTAGAAACTTAAATGTTCATCAACCGATGAAGGGATAAGCAAAATGTAGTATATACGTATACAACGGAGTATTATTTAGCAATAAAAACGAATGAAGAACAAATATACGTTACAATATGGATGCACCTTGAAGCATTATGGTAAGAATGCTTCAAGAAGCCATTGACTAAAGACAACATATAGTATGGTTCTATTTGTACAAAATGCCCAAAATATGCAAGTTCATTGAGAAAAAAAAGCAGATCGATGATTGACTAGGGCTGGGGGGATGATGGGAAATGGGGCATGACTGCTAAAGGGTACAGGATTCTTTTGGGGGGTGATGAAAATGTTCTAAAACTTATTGTGATGGTTACACAACTCTGTGAATATACCCAAACTACTGGCTTTACTCTTTAAATGGGTGAACTATATGCTGTGTGAATTATAGCCTGATGTTTGTATATGTGTTTTTACATAAAATTAAATACATAGCTTATAGGGCACTTGGGTGGCTCAGCTGGTTAAGTGTCTGACTCTGGATCTCAGCTCAAGTGTTAATCTCAGGGTCATGAGTTCAAGTCCCATGTTGGGCTCCACGCTGGGCATGAAGTCTGCTGAATGAATGAATGAATGAATGAATGGGAAAATAAATGCATAGCTTATCACTTCCCTATTAAGCTTGAGTTGAGTAGGCTTTATAAGGGGAGAGATGAGGCTACCAGCCCAATGAAATCAGTCACACAGTGAGCCAGGGAGCCTGACAAAAATCAGAGGACGAATGTGAGCCCAGAATTTGAATGGGCATTATCCTAAGGCTTTACCAGGGGATGAGGTTTATGACTCCCAAAATCCATGTCCCTGAGTTTGAAGACAATCCCCCAGCAATTCACCCCTATACAGCCCCCATAGGAAAGCACCTGTTACTTTAAAACCTCATCCAGGGAAATTCCAAGGTACAAGGCATCAAGTCTACAAAGACTAAAGCACTGATACACAATCAGTAATCAGAATGTAAGTCTGAGAGTTTCACTGGTTGAATGGACATTAGAAACATACAGTCCTTTGATCTTTTCTATGTTTCTTCCCTTGGGTTCCAATTTCATACTCTGGCTTCAAAAACAAAAAAGGTTTTCAGAAATACCTCATTACAGATTTGGAAGAATTCAACTCACTCTCAGATTCCTCAATACCCCCCAAAGATCCTAAGGTCCCCTTTCAAAGTTTAAAAATTCTCTTTCAACAATGCAACTACTCCTAGCCTTAGAACTTCAGAAGCCACATTATGCCTCAAACCCAGAATTTTTCACAACTCAGAACCTATTACACATCACAGATATTCTCCACTTCCCATCCAGATTCACCTCACTGCGGTCTTGAAATTCTCAAGACATTTATGTTTTTATCTACTAGTCAATTCCTAGGCATCTGCCAGAAAACCAAATAAAACACGTTCCCCAATGTCTCCACTTCCTGTTCTAGGCAGTTCCCAGAATGAACATGAACTCCTGTGGCAAGCCACCAGTATAAAAAAATCTAACAAAAGTATTATATGGAATAACTACTGAGATCAAATGACTGTTAAGTATCATCCTAAGCTCTCAACATATGTTTACTCACTCAACCCCCTTACAACACTCTTCGTGGATATGACTATTATTCTCCACTTTACAGAACAAAGAGCAATTTGATCTAAGCCTGGTAACTGGGGGACCCAGAATCATATGAAGGTTAATAATGAAGGAAAAGTCCAACAAGAGCATTTAACAAGCCTTAAACTATAATTAATTCTACCTACCCCACCCTCCTATAGCCACCTCTCCTTTGAATTCATTATCATACCCGTCTTTACCTCATCTGCTGCCAAACACATATGCCACAGACCACAAGAAATCCCTTGAAAGGAAAACTTCTTCCTAGATCCTTTATTGGCATTAACTGAACCAGTAATTCTCAACAGTGTTTCTTAAGTACAGAATATATTATTAAGGAAAACCATTTTAGGTTTTAATGTATTTACTTTGCCACAGGTAAGTGACTAAAGGCACCAAAAATATAGTAATGCACAACCCTCTTCCAGATTGTGCACTGAGTTGGGGGACAGGAGGTAAAAATTGAGTAGCTATAGCATACTTCATTTTACTTCATTATATAGAAAATGCAATGTCCTGTACTAATACAAAGCAGTTGAAGACAAAGAAGTACATTTTCTTTTCTCTTTCATTTTAAAAAATAGTATTTAAAAATGCACAGTAAACATCTCACAACCTACCCTGATCCTCAGAGAAGTGAGGAAGGGGGAAATAATTGATACAGGCAAATCTCCATCCCTTCAAGCTATTTTTACTATTTTTCATCTACCATTTTTAAAAAGGAAGTATTTTGTATTTCATCTACTATTTTTAAAAAGGAAGTATTTTGGGGGCACCTGGGCTCAGTCTGGTGAGCATCCAACTCTGTGGCTCAGGTTATGATCTCCCGGTTTGTGAGTTTGCACTCCGCGTTGGGCTCTGCGCTGTCCGTGCAGAGCCTGCTTGGGATTCTCTCTCTGCCCTTTCCCCACTTGCATGTGTGTATGCGCATTCTTTCTCTCTCTCTCAGAATAAACTTCATAAAAATAACAATGAAATTAAAAATTAAGAAAGGATGGGAACGCAAGCTGGTGCAGCCACTCTGGAAAACAGTATGGAGGTTCCTCAAAAAATTAAAAATAGAACTACCCTATGACCCAGCAACTCACTACTAGGCATTTATCCAAGGGATACAGGTGTGCTGTTTCGAAGGGACACATGCACCCCCATGTTTACAGCAGCACTATCAACAAGAGCCAAAGTATGGAAAGAGCCCAAATGTCCATCAATGGATGAATGGATACAGAAGATGTGGTGTGTGTATGTATGTATGTATGTATGTGTATGTATGTGTGTGTGTATGTGTGTGTGTGTATATATGTATATGTATGTGTGTGTGTGTGTGTGTATATATATATATGTATATATATATATATATATATACACACATATATATATAGAGTATGGAGTATTACTCGGCAATCCAAAAGAATGAAATCTTGCCATTTGCAACTACGTGGATGGAACTGGAGGGTATTATGCTAAATGAAATGAGTCAGTCAGAGAAAGACAAAAATCATATGACTTCACTCATATGAGGACGTTAAGAGAACAGATGAACATAAGGGAAGGGAAACAAAAATAATATAAAAACAGGGAGGGGAACAAAACAGAAGAGACTCATAAAGACGGAGAACAAACTGAGGGTTACTGGAGGGCTTGTGGGAGGGGGGATGGGCTAAATGGGTAAGGGGCACTCTGAGGAATCTACTCCTGAAATCATTGTTGCACCATATGCTAACTAATGTGGATGTAAATTAAAAAAAATAAAATTTAAGAAAAAATTAAAAAAGGAAGTTTTTAATAACAAAAATGTAAATGATGGCCAAAACCACCATCCTAAGCTGGTATGGGAGAAGTGATACAAGGAATGGATAAAGGTCACTTTATGTGGAAAATTAACTTGCTAGGAGAACAGTACAGTGCCTGGATTTAGATCTTTTGATTAACACTTAGAAAATTTACATTTGAAGCTGCAAAGCGCGTCAACTCTCTGAAAATATCTCTCTTCAAAAATGTTTAAAACAGAAATTTGTGACACTCCAGTATCTGGGTACTAAAGGGAATATGAAAGATGCAATACGAGCTCTTTTTTTTTTTTTTTTTTAATTTTTTTTTTAACGTTTATTTATTTTTGAGACAGAGGGAGACAGAGCATGAATGGGGGAGGGTCAGAGAGAGGGAGACACAGAATCTGAAACAGGCTCCAGGCTCTGAGCGGTCAGCACAGAGCCCGACGCGGGGCTCAAACTCACGGAGTGTGAGATCGTGACCTGAGCTGAAGTCGGCCGCTTAACCGACTGAGCCACCCAGGCGCCCCAATACGAGTTCTTTAGAAAGGATAAGCAGCCCATAGAAAAGATACTCAAAGAGGATACCAAAACATCTTTTAATGTGCTTCCTTTCGAGTAAATTAATATATACAGTCATTTACCACTTTTATATAGAAACGTTTTGAGTATTAAGTAGAACTACTGCTAACAGAACCAACAGTGTCCTTGCTGCCTTTTTACTGTGGACTTGAAGCTGAATGACACTGGCCAACCAACAGTTATTTAAAGATGTGGGTGCCCACAAGAGCAAGAAAACTGCAGCGAAGCAAGAAAACTCAACCAAGCAAGCATGTAAAACCACATCTGATTCTCTCTCTTCCAGAGACTCTGCCCTCTCATGTTCTCTTGCTCTCAAAACAAAAAAACAAAAACAAAAACAAAAAACCTAAATAAATAAATGCACATTTAAAGATAAGTAATAAAAAGTAAAGCCACCCTAAAATGCTGCTGCTTTAAAGGGCCTTCCTTTCTGCTCTAACCTGTAAGAAAATCCAGGCATCTAGTTATCTCACTTTCTTAACATCAAACACACAGCCTTGAGCTTTGCAAAGACAGAGATGATTCTCTCTTCCCCACTTATCCCACACTCTGCCCTGCAGATGGAGAGGGAGTGCAGGAATAAAATTCTAGAGTCAAGATCCAGGATCACAGAATAGGAACAGATCTTGGTTAAATGAACGTATGGCACTGAGGCCATGAGGTGATAAACAGAAACAACCACACAGAAACCAAAAGGTTCAGGCTTACTATCAAGAGTCGATACGGAAGCAGCCAAGCAGAGTCACTGTCACAGGAATCTAGCCCAGGAGCCGAGGCGAAAACAGTTTTTAAGAACTAAACAGTACTGATGAACATCATAAGGACTTAGCGATCCAGGAAGGTTTCAAGGGGATGTGGAGGTGAACTAGGTCCTGACATACAGGTAGAATCCAGGCAGGGGCAGGGAGGGCATTTTCTAACAGGAGACAGCCCCTCTTCCAGAGCACAAGCAGAGTCTGGCTGCAGGACAATGCAGTGCTCAGTCTGAGCAAAGAGTACCTGAGGATGAAAGAGACCAAAACCACAGAACCCTTTAATGGAAGAGAAAGGTACTCCTTCAACAAAGGATGAAGATACTTAAGATGGGACTTGAAGGATGTGTAAGACGGGCAGAGATGGGAACTGGAGAGTGACTAGAGTCAAGCAAACGCGGCACTCCAACTGAGCGTCAGTACCGAGTCCATGGGACAGAACTCAGCGATAAGGTTGGTGGAGACACAGGCGAGAGACCACCACTGCCGGGCTCTAAAGTCGGTGGAAAAGCAAGTAAGCAGAAAATGGAGAAGAGGAAAATGACAAAAGCATGTGTGCCTTAGAACGGTTAACGTGACATACTTCAGCGGGATGAATGGAGGGACACAGGATGCTAACAAGATTCACCCAGAGACGGGTCTCCCTTGCCTAGAGAAGGTCATATACCAATGAGATACCCTTGATTTACCTTTCACATCTGTTCCAAATTTTTAAAAACAACCGTACACACAGATAAATGTATACTGACATCAGCACTCACAAGCTGATCAACATAAACTGCTAAAATAACTAGCAATATGTATCGGAAAACTTTAAATGGTCCTATCTTGTGATTTTTCCTTAGGAATTTGTCCACAGAAAACAATCCAGATGCTTTTCGGTTAAAAAACGTAAGGGCGCCCGGGTGGTGGAGTTGCTTAACCATCCTACTCTTGATTTCGGCTCAAGTCCTGATCCCACGATTGTGGGATGGGGCCCCACGTCAGGGTCTATGCTGGCAGCAGAGCCTGACTCCCCCTCTGCCCAATTACCCCACTCATGCACTTTCCCTCTAAACTAAAAAAATAAAAGAAAATTTCAAAAGAATTTTAAATGTATACAATGACTGTTTATAGTAGCAAACATATTATTGATCCCTATATATCCAATATTCTTGTATTAAAAATAAGATTTATTTTCATTTTTTAAATCTTTGTTGTTATTGTTTATTTATTTATTTTGAGGGGGTGCGGGAGAGAAAGAGAGAGAGCATGAGCAGGGAAAGGGCACAGAGAGTAAGACAGAGAGAGAATCCCAAGCAGATTCTGCACCATCAGCAACAGAGTCCAATGAGGGGCTCAAAGTCACAAACCCTTGAGATCATGACCTGAGCCAACATCCAGAGTTGGACACTTTTATGACTGAGTCACCCAAGTGTCCCAAAAATAAAATTTATGTTTAAAATGAAGTTTAAAAAGTCTGTAGTACATTAAAGCAAAAACAGCAATATAAAAAATTGTTTTTAGAAAACTATGCAAGCACGTGTAATCTGTCTCAGAAGTAATGAGGTTGCAAAAGGAAAAAACCACAAAATATTCATGAGTAAACTGAGAATTCATAAAATTATGATCAAATCAAGTATCTCTCCATACTTTAAATAAAAAAAAAAAAAAAAAGACTTAGATCTGTTTAATGGAGGTCCAGATAAATCAGTCATTTGACAACAGACTGTGGATACAATTCAATTAACAGCAGAAATCTCAAAAATATGGAAGATTTCATGGTGACAATAATAGATGTTGATATTAATAAGAGGCCAAGCTCCTGACAAAAGAAACTGGCAGACCGAGTAACAACTGGGGGACAAGACCAACAAAGAGAATGAATTCATTAATAGTCTCTTCAAAACAATGTGAGCATAAAAGTATTAGGAGAGAGACCACCAGAAAAAAGATCAAGTTCTCAACTACTCCCACCAAACAACGTCCCTTCAATAATTCCTGCAAAGTTCAATTATGAAGTGAAAAATAAAGTGAGGGGTGGGGGTGGGGGGATATTATACCAGAAACAACACCTAAGTCATCCTTTGTTCATTCAGTGAACTAGCTTACAGATGAAACAAAGCGAAATTTTTATTATGTGTAAGATAAAATTGATTTAATTTTAAGAATCTATAATTATGATTCTATCAAAATAAGGCCCAGTTAAACCTCTTTCACAATTTACATGAAATTTAGGTCCCTATTAAAATTAGGTGCACATTAAGCAGACTTCTCCTATTCCAGTTTTAATCAAATAAGTGAGATTATATTTTAGTAAACTCAGTTATGTAAAAAGAAAAAACAGAAAAAGACCATAGATGTGTTAAGACTAGTTGCCACTGGAATGTGAGATTATGGGTGATTTTTTTTTTAAGGGATAGAATTAAACAAATACCATTTGAAGCAATGCAAACATGTTAGTCAGTAAATAAGATTTTGAAATATATGCTAATATTTCACGTATGGCTTTTTGATCTCTCCAGAGATAACTGGGGATAAATTAGATAGAACTCCTCTAACTCGCTTAAGAAAAGATACCTTGGGGGGCGCCTGGGTGGCTCAGTCGGTTGAGCGTCCGACTTCGCTCAGGTCACGATCTCACGGTCCGTGAGTTCGAGCCCCGCATCAGGCTCTGTGCCGACAGCTCAGAGCCTGGAGCCTGCTTCAGA
Source organism: Herpailurus yagouaroundi (assembly GCF_014898765.1). NCBI lineage: Eukaryota > Metazoa > Chordata > Mammalia > Carnivora > Felidae > Herpailurus > Herpailurus yagouaroundi. Next base: position 81,730,556 of record NW_024412391.1, read on the forward strand.
TTCTGTGTCTCCCTCTCTCTCTGGCCCTCCCCCCATTCATGCTCTGTCTCTCTCGGTCTCAAAAATAAATAAATGCTAAAAAAAAATTTAAAAAAAAAAAAAAAAAGAAAAGATACCTTGGGTCCCTATGACACACTGAAGACAAAATTGATTAATAAGCATTACTGATGCTTAACTATGTGCTACTTCATTTAATCCTCAGCGTAACTCAACAAACTAATTATTATCTTCAATTTCTGGAGACTGAGAAAGACTAAGTAACTTGTGCCAGGTAGTAAGCCTAAACAGTAGCTGAGCCATCGTTCAAACCAAGCATGTCTACAAAACCCATGCTCATTACACTTAGTTATGAATTACCCCAAAAAGAAAGCCTTCAAATTAACAGAAAAAATGACGAAGCAACCAGAGAGCATTAGGGCAATGAAGACAGGTGCACAGACACGCGGTATGCACCGACTGCCACAGGAGGCAGAGAAAAGGTACGTACTCTTAGCCTCGACGGTGGGAAAGAAAAAATGCACAGTAAACATGGGGAGAAAATGGGAACAGACTTTCAAAGAGTGCAAGAAGCCCATGAAGAGAAAGGGGTGGTAGAGAGGGCAAGGGAGGGTTTTTTGAAATTATAAATATTATTTGGCAATTACTCCCCCAAAATTTTTGGTAAATTTGTAGGTATAGAGGTGAAGCAAATGTGCACTTATAACATTTAATTTTTAATTTAAGCACATATAGTTAAATGTACATGTTACAGAATATTGTTTAGAACATTTTTCTTACTTTCATGAAGCAAGTTTATTCAGATGTTTCATATGCATTTTTGTCATCACTATTTCCAGCAGTAAAGCCAATTCTTTTTTTTTTTTTTCCAGTTTATTTATTTTGAAAGAGACAGAGTGGGGAGGGGAAGAGAAAGGGAGAGAGAACCCCAAGCAGGCTCCACGCTAACTGGAGCTCATCGCGAGGCTCGAACCCACCAACCATGAGATCATGATCTAAGCCGAAACCAAGAGTTGAACGCTTCTCCAACTGAGCCACCCAGATGCCCTTAAAGCCAATTCTTTAGTCTAAAGCCGGTTTTCAAATGATAGCATCTTTATTTCCAAGCCTTGTGAGATAGATTTTGGTTCTTTTTTTTATTTTAATGGAGATGATACTGCCTCTAGAACTGTTATCCCAAGTCAGAAATAACCATTCATTTTTCCATTTTACACACACACACACACACACACACACACACAATCTCCACATAACAATCACTTATTGTTTTGCTTTTTGTGTCATCTTTAAAAGGCGTCAGAAACAGTCAACACTTGCAACTGTGAGGAATTCTATAAAATCAGTGTTAAAAAAGCCTTTGCCTTTTTTACTACTTCCACTAGCGAATCTAAAAATATCTGAAACTAAGCATTGATTGAAATCATTTTGATTTATAGTATGTCATCACAAAGAATTCTTTGCTATTCAAAATTAACTCCTTGAGACAGCCTGCCCTAACATGAGAGCTGTCTGCAGTGCTCTTCTCTGCGGGATAATTTCTTGGGAAGGGGAGTACTCACCTTACCTCCAAGCAGTCCCAGTACTTCTACATTAAATTAAACGCACATAAAAAGAAGGGGGAGGGGGGGAGAAACTTATTAAAGTAGGTTTGACCTAGATCGAAGTTCTGACACTTTCGCATATACCAGAATCCCCCAAAGAACTTGTTAAAAAGCTCTTGGATCTACCCCCAAGTTTCTTACTCCACAGGAACGGGAAAGGGTCCGAGAAGTCCCAGTTCTAAAAAGTTCCCAGGTGCTGCTGATGCTGTGGGGCACCACACTCGAATCCAGATTACACTGGCCCTTTTCCATGACATTAAGGGTTTGGACTGTGTCTTTAGGTTATGGAGAATCATTGAGAAATTTCAAGCAGGGAAATGACATTGTAAGACTTGTGGTTTTTAAAATATCACTCTGACAGCAATATGAAGAATGGAGCTGTCTCATATAATACATTTCACTTCTTTTAACATGTACATTTTTCACACTTATAATTTCCGATAGCAGGATGCATTTTGCAATCAGCGCGGTGATTTTTCTTTCTTAGTGGCATGTAAAATAATGATGTGTATTATAATTTACAGGTGGCTGGTTCACTGCAAAATAGCATCTCTTCAGATACAGTGATGCTGTAAGAGGGAAAAACAGGTTTTGTTCCCATTTTACAGATCAGGAAACAGACTTTAGGGCAATCTAAGAGACACATTTCAGATCACAGAGCTAGTAAACGATAGGGCCAAGATGAGAAAACCCCAAAATCTTGACATCTTGCCTCTAATATAGTACTGGGGACAACAGTGACCTATACTTGCCAGAGAAGTGGAAAAGCAATGAAGTCAAGCCAACACAGCACAAGGGGCACCAAGTGGGAAATACCAAATTAAAGCAATTGGGACGAACTGCCTCAAGATTTTTATTAAGAAACTATTTTTAAAAAATGAAAACAGCCAAATCAACCACCCCCACGAATGCAGAGATCGAATCAGAACACCCGTTTGGGAACCGCTCCCCAAAGGGCTGAGTGATGCAGCACATGACATCATGTCCTGAGGAGACAGACAATGGTCTGAGGATTCACTTTAATTTACAGCAGGTGAGACCATCAAATCAGGTGTGTGCTAAGACAGGCCTGAGAGCTAGAAGCCCGCCAGGACGCCGTCCACCATCAGCTTCCTGAGGCTACCAGACAGAAACCCTAGACATTTCACAGCAACACACAGAACCAACTCTCAAACACAAAACAAAACAAAACAAAACAAAACAAAACAAAACAAAACAAAACAAAA
>NW_024412391.1:81733389-81756445 GCF_014898765.1 Herpailurus yagouaroundi
AAAACAAAACACCACAAGTTGTATGCTTTTGATCAAACTTGGTTTGAAAAGGTGACTTTCTGAAATACCGTTCTGTCGGCTGCCAAAATGATAAATTCTAAAACTTAAAGGAAAAAATAAGACTAGAAAAGTTAACAAATACTATTTGTCATAACATTCTGCATACTCCCAACTCCCTACCGCAAGTCTACTACTAGAAGATCCACTAAACTATGCAAACTACTCAGCACATTCTCAAAACACACTTACACCTTTACCTGGATCGATTAAATGTTGTAACTCCTAGGAGAAGAATGTGCAAATATTCTGGTTCATCAAACAAATCTTCCTTACTAAGACAACTACAAGTTCAGAGGGGCAAATCGTCTAAGCGGGTAATTCCTCTGGGGCCCAAATATTTTTCACCCCTGGAAGGAACTCTAAACACTACTTAAATCTCACATTCAATTTCTGATTAGAAAAATGTAAATCAGGCTTAACGCTGAGGCCACAAAGTTTTTGCTCTAATTACCATGTATGTTTAAATACCGTGATTCAGGGGGCACCTGGGTGGCTCAGTCGGTTAAGCATCCAACTTCAGCTCAGGTCATGATCTCACGGTCTGTGAGTTCGAGCCCCGCGTCGGGCTCTGTGCTGACAGCTCAGAGCCTGGTGCCCATTTCAGATTCTGTGTCTCCCTCTTTCTCTGCCCCTCCCCTGTTCATGCTGTCTCTCTGTATCAAAAATAAATAAACGTTAAAAAAAATTAAAAAATTAATAAATATCATGACTCAGGTAAGTCAAGTTCTTTCTCACACATGTGGCTCCTGCCACCAGACATGAAGCACGTGGCTGCTCTACTGAGGCCATAAACCAAACCTTAAGAACCTAAGAAAGCATATCCAGAGCAATTAACACAACAGAACTCTTATTTTTTCCTGCTTGGTTTTAAGTTCATTTTACACACACACACACACACACACACACACACACACACACGTGTCTTGGACTGATTTCGGGGAAAGCATTTAAATGTTTATAAACAGCCAATAACACCAGCAGTATACTCTGACAATTAAGGCACTAAAAAAGCTACAGTATTATTACGATTGAAACAACTCATGAGCAAAATAACCCAGAACTAAAGGCAAAGCATAGATCTAAATCAACCCCTCTGTCAAAATAACTATTCCATACTCCCCCAACCAGGCAAATGACAAGAGGTTCTAAGTAAGGGCTGAGTCATGCGGAGAAAACAACAGCCAAGGAACATGAGTCGGGGCTTTCAACAAGTGGTAATTAATGACCATTTTCAAACCAAAGCAGATTTCTTTTAAAGACGCTGCATGCCTCCTTCAAATTCCTAATAGATGGGATATCAAGAAAACTAAACCATTATTACTATTATTGTTCTTAGTCTCATCTCTTGGGTGTGAATAGATGGTAAGAAAAGCTCATGCAGGAGTCACCATGAAACTCTGCCTCCCACTCCTGGAGTAGAAGATGAGATGTGTCCCTGCTCCTTGAAGGCCAAAGCACAGGCCCGTGGCCCAGGAAGCAAAATGACAGCACAAGGTGTCCAGCTACAGTGGTGGTCAGCAGCCATCATGACCCAAGACTGCCCCAGCGCCGTGGCAGTGGCTGCTGTCTCTCCACCAGTCCCTCAGCTTTTCTGTTGTTCCATCACCTACACCTGACCCTTCAACAACACAGGTTTGAACTGTGCAAGTCCACTTATATAGGGATTTTTTTTCAATAAACATATTGGAAAGTTTTTTGGAGATTTTTGACAATTTGAATAAACTCACAAACTACATGGCCTAGAAATGTAAAAAAAAAATTTAAGAAAAAATTAGGTATGTCACAAATGCATAAAATACATGTAGGTACTACACTATTTTATCACTTACTACCATAAAATATACATGAATCTATTATAAAAAGTTAAAATTTATCAAAACTTACACACTTACAAACTGTACATGGTGCCATGTGTAGTCAAGAGAAGGATTCATTAAACCATAACTGCATAAAATTAACTGTAATACACACTGCACTCCTGTAAACATTTCATAGCCACCTCCTGTTGCTACTGCGGAGAGCTCAAGTGGTGAGAGTGCGCACTTCAAGTGCAAGGTGACCCTAATCACTGAACATGCAGTTTGCATCTCCAGTAAACTCTGTATCTCAGTAAAGGCGACCTCTCACAACTCTTGTGTATTTCTCATTGTGTTTCGTGCAATACTGGTAACCCTGAATCACACCAGGGGGCCCATAAGAAGTGCCACTAGTGAGGCTGGAAGTGCTCCCAAGAAGCGTGACCTTACAAGAAAAAGTTAAATGGCGTGGCATGTACATGGATTGAGGTCTGCAGCTGCAGTTGTCCGCCATTTCAAGATAAATGAATCCAGCGCAAGGACCACTGTAGAAATAAGAAAAGGAAGTTAATGAATCTGTCACTGCTGCTAGGCCAGCAGGCACAAAAACCTTGGACTTTTTGCAAAATACATTTTTACCCCATATTGAAAATGCAGCTTTAATGTGGGTGCGGATTGCTAAAAGAAAGGCGTATCTCTCAAGACTGGTACGATTCGAGAAACAGCGAAGTCATTATATGACAACTTCAAGTAAAAGGAAAGTGAACGATCTAAAGCTGGAAAATGTAATGCCAGCAAAGGATGGTTCGGTAATTTTAGAAAGAGATTTCGCTTAAAAAAAAAAAGTCAAGATAACAGGAGAGGCCGCTTCTGCCAACCAGGAGATAGCAGATGACTTCCCAGACGCCATTAAGAACATTACTGAAGAGAAAGGATATTTGCTTGAACAGGTTTTTAATGCAGACGAAAGTGCCCTGTTCGGGGAAAAAAGTGCCACAAAGGACATTGATAAAAAAGGAAGAGAAGCGAGCACCAGGACTTAGGGCAGGAAGGAATAGTCTATCTCTACTGTTTCATGCAAATGCAGTCCGGTTTATGATGAGAACTGCCCTTGTCTGTAAAGCTGCTAACCTCCTAGCCTGGAAGGGCAAAGATAAACATCAGCTGCCAGTGCCTGGTTGCACAGCAAGTAGGCCTGGACAGTGAGAACCGTTTTTCTGGATGGGTTCCCTCAAGCTTTGTCCCTGATCAGCAAGTGCCTTGGGGGCCGCCTTTTCAAGTTCTTTTAAGGGGTGCCAGTGTGGCTCAGTCGGTTGAGCATCCAACTTCAGTTCAGGTCGTGATCTCACAGTTCGAAGGTTCGAGACCCGCACTGGGCTCTATGAGCCTGGAGTCTGCTTTGGATTCTGTATCTCCATCTCTCTCTCTGTCTCCACCACCCACCCCCACCCCCGCCCCCACTTCTCTCTCTCTCAAAAAATAATAAACATTAAAAAGAATTTTTTTAATAAAGTTCTTTTAATACTGGACAATGCCCTTGGCCAACCAGAATCCCATGAGTTCAACACCAAAGGTATCAAAATAGTCTACTTGCCCCCAAACACAATGACTCTGACTCAGCCTCTAGATCAGGGGGTCATAAGGAACTTTAAGGCTCGTTACACACAGTGATGTCTGGAAAGCATTGTGAACACTACGGAAGAGAACCCTGATAGCACATCATGAGAGTATGGAAGGCTTACACCATTGAAGATGCCACTGTTCTAGAAAAAGCCATGAAAGCCATCAAGACTGAAAGAATATTCCTGCTGGAGAAAACTGTGTCCAGATGTTATGCATGACTTCACAGGATTTACGAAAGAGCCAATCAAGGAAATCATGAAAGAGACTGCTGATGTGGCAGAAATGGTGGGTGGGTGAAGGGTTTCAAGGCATGGATCTTAGAAACATTTTTAGAGAACTGAAAAAGCAAAAAAAAAAAAAAAGAAAGAAAGAAAGTCAGAAATTATGAGGTATCCCCATAAGGTTACATGTACCAGAGTGCCTGCTCCACCCCCAGCCTCCCCTTCTGCCTCTGCCACTCCTAAGACAGTAAGACCAACCCCTCCTCTTCTGTTTCTTCCCCCTCATACTACACAACCCAAAGATGACAAGACTTTGTGATGATCGATGTCCACTCAGTGAAGAGTAAACACTCATCATGCCATACAGTTAATAAACTTAACTGTTGTGAGGGGCACCTGGGTGGCTCAGTTGGTTAAGCAACCGATTTTGACTCAGGTCATGATCTCGTGGTTTGTGAGTTTGACCCCCACGTTAGGCTCTGTGCTGACAGCTCGGAGCCCGGAGCCCGCTTCAGATTGATTGACTGATTCATTCATTCATTCATATTCTATCTCTCTCTCTCTGCCCCTCCCCCACTCACACTCTGTGTCTATCAAAAATAAACATTAAAAAAATTCTTTTAAATAAACTTAACTGTTGTGTATGTGTGTGTCTTTGTGTTAGTATCTAATAACTGCATGACAAGCAATGTATGGGATATTTCTGTGTCATCACCATCATCGCCTACATATTCACCACAAGGAACACTGTGTCTAACACTTGCATGGAAATGGACAGCCCATCCTTATGTAGGCATAAGGTGAGTGAGAGTTAATATAAAATACTGTTAATTTTCTGTTTTATAACTGTGCTTTCAAAGAATTACATTACTGTACACTATGCCTCCCTCTCTCATAACTGGAGGAACTGCCTATCACCCTATCATCACAGATAAGTAATTTTTTAATGCAACAATGTTTCCAATACTTTATTATGAATAGGACTGTAATACTGTAAAGCACAAAAGTTTTATAACGATTCATTCACTGGTATAGAAGCTAGGCTCCCGTGAAGCAATCATATCGATTATAGTAGGCTACCATAAAACAACCATATTGTTGCTACTTCATTATCACTGCATGACTCATACCCTATAAATAAACATACATTTCTTTTTCACATTTTCTTTTGGTTACTCTTTTGTTTTTTGTTTGCTTTCATTCAAAAAAATTTTTTAACATTTATTTATTTTTGAGGGGTGGAGAGAACAAGTCGGGGAGAGGCAGAGAGAGAGAGGGAAATATAGAACCCAAAGCTCCAGGCTCCAGGGCTCCAGACTGTCAGCACAGAGCCTGAAGCAGGGCTCGAACTCATGACCCATGAGATCATGACCTGAGCCGAAGTCGGTTAAGTCAGACTTAACCGACTGAGCCGCCCAGGCACCCCAAGTTTGTTTTCATTTCTGATGTCTAGTGTTAGAAATATGTGTAACAGCTATAGTGTTTTGTATCAGGTAAGACATTAATGCAGGTACTGATAGACAATTCGTCTTGTAAACAGATGACATAAACTGATGGTACTGACAAATACAGTACAATACTACAAATGTATTTTCTCTGCCTTATGATTTTTATAACATTTTCCTTTGTCTAGCTTACTTCATTGTAACAATATAGTCTATAATACATGTAACATACAAAATACGTGCTGATCAATATCAGTAAGGGTTCCAGTCAACAGTAGGCTATTAGTAGTTATGTTTTCAGGAGTCAAAAGTTACATACAGGATTGTTTTAATAACCTCCTCATTGTTTGAGAGTCAACTATACTTCAGTCATTCCAATAAACTGTGTTACTAGTTAAAATACACAAAATCAACTTGTACTGCTTGGAATGCAAAAGCCTGATTGACAGGCTTCACCATTACACAGTCTCCATTTTATATTTGTTAAGCATAAACAATTTCTGAAATACAGTTCTTTTGGTTTTAATAACAAAATTATTTTGTTTAGTAGAAAGCTGGAAACTAGAGCAAGCTCACTGAAAAATGTAACATCATTTATAATCCCACTAACTAGACAGACACAACCACAATCATTTTGAAACACACCTTTCCAAGTTTTCTGCCCAAATGGACATTTTGACCCCCGAGAAGAAAGTGTGGACACATTAACCACACTAGAGACCTATGGAGACATGAAGCAAGGATAACCACATAATTCATCGTTCCGTAAGGGCTTCTTTCTTTCCTTCCCTTATTAATAATCCAAGAAAACATCCTTAAATTGGGGCTATCCTTGGCAAACCCAGCTGTAGGGTTGCCCTACATACCTGAATAGCTCAGCCTACTGATTAGAAACCTCCACTTTAGAAATAGTACCATTCATCAGAAGAGGCTACGAATTATAAATTATCCTTCCCTAGCACAATTTATTTTTACCAACTGGCAAACAGGGGAACAAGAAGATAAATCTAAGTCCTAACAAATCCAAAATTTTAATGAAAGACGTTTTTTAAAAACTGCAATAGAATTAGCATCAGAAGATGCAAAATATAGATACCACCCCTTCCTTCTTAGGTCAGAAAAAATGTTGACCCAATTTGTCCTTGCACAGGAAGTCATTCAATAAAAAACAGAGAGAACAAAGGACTTTTTCCTGAATTATCAAGGCATCAATGAAACAGTACGCCCAGTTCTCCACACCCAAAATAGTGTATCATTTGGGGTTTTCTTCCCCCCTTTAAGTAGGTCAGAGCCCTTAAGAAGGCTGGAGGGGAAAATCAAAAGACATGGTTTCGAATATACTCCTAGAAGCTGACATGATGAGGTGGGATGAGAGCAAAATAAATAAATAAATATAACTTAATTAACAGACTCTTAATTCGACAAACCCAGATATAGGAACAGTGCTCTACTATACAAAGCAACGACAGAAAAACCAACTAGGGGGAAATCAGAGCATAGATTCAAAAAGAGCGATACGTAATTGATAACAGTAAGAAAGCCAGAATCCCTTGAGCTTATTTCTTTCCTCCTCTTTTTAAACAAGATCTTGCTTTGTAGCAGCTTTCGCTTTTGGTTTTCTGCCTTGTCAGCAACCGTTCCTTACCTACAGTCTATTTCCTTTCCTCCCTCCGAGTACTCTTTTCTGAAGATGAATTCTGCTCACATTCCCCACCTCTACTGATGATATTTTACCTACAGGAGAGGGAAGTCAGTTTCCAAATCACATACGCTGGGCTCAGCCTAAAAGGTCATAGGTAATTTTTTTTATAAACGTACTTGTACCCTTTCACGGAGTGATAGTGAAATAATTTTATCTGGAAGCAGGGGAGAACAAACACATTTTAAAACATTTCTTTAAACAGAGTCCCAAGAATACAGAAAGGGTATAAAAAAATCACATGAGGCATTACATATTATGTCTGGTTTGTAAAGTTCTCTACATAGAAATCCCAGACAGAAATTACAAACAGGCCAGGATGAAGGGAGAGGGAGAGAGGGAGGGGAAAAAGGAACAAAAACCTTCTTAATGTTAACAGCCTCAACACAGATTGTAGTTTCAGAGAAGCACAGGGTGAACTAACAGCTGACCTTTGAACCTCATTTGTCTCTAAAAATGGCAAGATCGCTGAAGAAAGAGGAAGCATACTGCCTTGAAACATTTTGTAAAGTGTTTTTTCTCATATGTTGTATTTTCAACATGCTCTTGATTTATTGGAGGGCTTTATTTGCCACAAATGAAAACATTTACCAGATATTTACCCAGATGTTTATCAATATATTTACCAGATATATATATATATATAATATTGAATGAATATTTTCCAGTTTAAGATGCTTAATTTAAGTAATCTTTGGCAGCACAATTCCAGTGCACAATCTGCAATGCTTTATTATTTTGTTTAATAGTTTGGCAGATAATCTTTTGCCTTTTTTTTTTTTTTTTCCTAAAGAGAGAGTGAGAGAGCATCTTAAGCCGACTCCACACTGGCACAGAGCCTGGAACAGGGCTTGATTCCACGACCTGAGCTGAAACCAAGAGTGAGACATGTAACCAGCTAGGTCACCCAGGAACCCCTGCAATGCTTTATTTTTATTATTGTTTTGTTTGTTTGCCTTTTAAAGAATGATCAAGAACCATTTTACCAAACTGATGGAAAGAATATAGAGGCAAAAAGATACAAGGACTCCAAGTGAAAACACTGAAATGGTGTCAGAATACAAAATAACTTTTTAAAAAGAGACTATATGGTAGGGAAAGAATGTAAACTTCTTTTTGAAATTCTGCTTCTAAAGAACTCTAACTCTAGGGGCACCTGGGTGGCTCAGTAGTTTAAGTGTCCAACTCCTTGATTTCGGCTCAGGGCATGATCTCACAGTTTGTGAGTTCAAGCCCCACGTCAGGCTCTGCGCTGACAATGCGGAACCTGCTTGGATTCTCTCTCCCTCTCTCTCCTCCACTTGCACATCCTCTCTCTCAAAATAAATAAACTTTTAAAAACTCTAATTCTGACACCAAAATTAGATGGTAACAACCTAAGGTACAGAACAGGACCATCAAGCTAAATTTAGACATTCCCTCTCTGTGGCATCTAAGCCATTTATTGAATGGTTAAATTCATAATTTCCCAACTGGTATGCATTATTATATTTGCTTTATACACATACAGAAACTGAGGCCCAGAGAAGGTTACCTACTTGCCCAAGATAAACAAAGCAATCTGGTGTCTGAGCGCATTAGAAAATCTGGCCTGATTCCAGAGCATGTGATCAGAAAACAATACCACCCACTACCTCTTAAACATCCGTTTTATAAACATTATCTCTTTAAATCCTCACAATTCCGTGTGAGGTGGGCATTATCATCTTTATTTTGAAGATCAAGAAAACCTAAGACTTAAGTTAGGTAGCTTGCCAAGATTTAGTTTCTCGTCCGTGGCTCCAAAGCCCATACTCTCTCTTCCAACATATCATGCTGCTTTCGGTACTAATATTCTATAAATCTATCACCACAAAGTGTTCCCTTCCCTTACAGGAAACGATTCCATGCAGGATGGAGATGAAGTAGGACTTGGTCTTTTGTTGCCACAGCCTCTCCTGTTCCCCCCTTCTCACACCCCTATTGCCTCTCCCAGTGAAGTACTGAGACAATTCTCAAGGACTTACATTACGATCAGTAACTCCCTCTACGACCACCCACCACCCTTCTCAAACAGACAACTGGAAAAGCTTAAAGCTATTAGAAGGAAATCTTCCCTGGAGAAAAGGTCACCAGGGCAAGGCCACTGTCAAGAGTCTGCCATTCTCTGCATGATAACCTTACTCCAAGTCCAAAGACCAAATCATAAACTGATACGTATTTTTCAATTAAAAAATCAAATATTTTCCCCTGCTGCCATTTCTATCTTGTGCGATTATCATCTGATTCATGATGGGCAACATTTCTAGGTCTGCTACCTCATCTATAACGTGAGCAACACCATCTCAAATGCCCCTGTCGTTTCAGAGCTCTAAGTTATCTGATAGGATCCCTCTTCCTCTGCCTGTTCATGAGGAAGAGGCTGATAGTTTATGGGGGGTGGCGGGGGGGGGGGGGTGGGCTGTAGACAAAGCCCCACAGTAAGTACAGCAGAGTATTATCAGGTTCTACTGTATACACAAAGATCCACTCACAAGCACACACACAAAGTCCAGTCTGAAACAAGCAACGAAAACCACCCAGAGCCTGGGCTTTGCCAACCCAAAATGAATCCTCTATTTTTAGCTCACATCCACACAAGACAGGGCCTAGCCTGGCCTGCGGCAGCCAAATGAGCGGCCAGCTGGGCTCACCAATGAATCTTAAGGCAAGCCGGATCTCTAATCCTTAGGAGTAACCTTTGGCTTGACTACAGCCAAAACCTGAATATAAGAACAGAAAGCTACAAAGGCTCAAAGCCTACCAAGGAAGCAGTATCTCAAATATGTAAGGCTACTTCCTGTATTTTATTTATTCTGGTAGACGGCGTGGACAAAGTTCAAAAAGCCTGGACATCTTTACATTGTAATCTCAATTTTCCAAGTCTGTATGTCATTTTACAGTTGAAGAACATGAGAAGGAGCAGAGGTGACCAAGATTAAATTCAAAATCCCAAAGTCACTTGCCAAACAACCTTAAATAGTAACTAGTGAGTTTAGTAAGGGCTGTGAACCAAGTTGAGAATTTTAAAAAACTCTGAATTTGAGAAGAAGTACAGAATTTTAAATTTCAGTTATCCAGATTATAATATCCATAAATCAGAGTAGACTGATACACAGCGGCAGTTCAGCCGAACACCTAAGATTTAAATGTGAAAAACGGCATCAACCAAACTTCCCCAGTCCAATCTAGGGAGTTGCGCCTAGTGTCCTCGCTGCTGGCATCAGACAGATGCAAGGGAAAGAGCACTAGACAGACAGGAAGCAGTTAAGCTCCGGTCCCAATTCTGCCATTAATTAACTGGTATGCCTCCAAGGCTCCTGGCGCGCGGGCAATTCAAACATCAGGTAAGTGTTTCCGGGAGAAAAGAGTTCTAGCAGAAAGATGCCACTGGAGTCCCCACAGAAGATAGTGGGAGTCCTTTAAGGTTTCCGAGCACAGGGAGGTTGGGTGAAACAGCTACAGAAACAAACATCTAACAGAGCTTTTCAGGAGAGAGCAAATTAAGAGAATATTGCCCAACAATACTGTCTGATTAAAAAGAAAAAAATTTTTTCTCAGTGTAAACCTCCTTACTAATTGGGAAAGAAATTAAAAATCTTTTATGCAAATAAAATTTGTGTCTACTATATGGGCTACAAGATGTGCCAGGAACGCCACCAAGATGGATGAAACTCTCTCACCATCTAATGGGGTGACGGGCAGCTTCTCAGATGTATCAACGGCTTTCTGGGAGACACAAACAGAGAAGGACCCTCTGCAGGGGCACAGGAGGGGCCATTCAAAGTGGGGACAGCGTCTGAACGGTGAGGTCTATGCAGAGGGAAGAGCACTTATGAAGAAGGCAAGGAGTGAAGAGCCAAGGGCAGCAGGAACTGCAGGTGGGGGGCACCCAACAGTGAAAAGACCTTCTCAAGCCTGACCAGGAAGTCTCTGGTAGGAATGAGATCCTGGAGGTGGTGACACAATGGGCAAAGGGGAGGGGCTGGTGACAGGCAGCAAAGAGACTGAGCAGCACTGGAGGCCAGAGGCAGGAAGGCTGAATAAAAGCAGTGCACGAAGGTCGCAGAGAAGCACAGGGTTTGGGAAGGATGCTTGCAAGGGAATTAACAGGACCCGGTGACCAACCAGATGTAGACTCTGAGGAAAAATGAGGAGGTCACATAATGCTGAGGATTTTGAATCTATACAAAGCTATAAATAGTCACTCTTTAAATTCAAATGAGCAGTGTGACAAAATTTTAGAGATAGAAGGACCATTCCTGGTCACAGAGGCCCCACACTGTGCTTGACAGTTAAGAAGTAACATAAGCGGGGCACCTGGGTGGCTCCACGGGTTAAGCATCCGACTCTTGATTTCAGCTCAGATCATGATCCCAGGGTTGTGGGATCGAGCCCCGAGTTGGGCTCCACACTGAACGTGGGGCTTGCTTGAGATTCTTTCCCTCTCTCCCCTCTACTCATACTCTTTCTCTGAAGGAGGAGGAGGAGGAGGAGAAGTCATCACATGAGCAAGAAGTCTGGCAGAGAGATGACAGCGGCTCCAGTAGCTGCTACAAAAAAAACCTTGAAAGTTACATACACAGGTCGTGACCTCTGAACAATCTGAGGGTTAGGGGCACTGACCACTATACAGTGGAAAAGCCACATACATATAACTTCAGACTCCCAAAAAGCTTAACTACTAACAGCCTACTGTTGACAGGAACCCTTACTGATACCATAATGAACACATATTTTGTATATTATATACTGTATTCGTACAATAAGGTAAAAGGAGAGAAAAGAAAATGTTAAGAAAATGATAAGGAAAAAAATTCACTTATAGAAGTGTAAAAAAAAAAAAAAGGTGGGTGGGGGACGCCTGGATGGCTCAGCTGGTTGAACCTCTGACTTCGGCTCAGGTCATGATGTCACGGCTCATGAGTTTGAGCTTCCTATTGGGCTCTGTGCTGACAGTTCAGAGCCTAAAGCCTGCTTCTGAATCTGTATCTCCCTCTCTCTCTGCCTTCCCCCTCTCGCATTGTCTCTCTCTCTCAAAAATAAATAAACATTAAAAAATTAATTAAAAAAAAGAAATGTAAAAAAAAAAAAATAGCTGTGTATAAGTGGGACCCACACAGTTCAAACTCATGTTGTTCAAAGGTCAACCGTCCACATCAGCAAAAATCCTCACTATTTGCTGGGCCAAGATTAGGGAACTTCTTTCTATCCTTTTATAGACCTTATAAAATTTCCTGTTGCCTTCTGCTTTCTTTCAAAGCTATTTATAATGTTCATTTAAACCCACAGAGGCAGGGTAAAACTTTAACATTTAAACACACAGGGTAATTTTTGTCCTTGATCCTAGAGCCCCTGAGGACAGCCATATAGCAAAAGAATTATTTAGTCCCTCTCCTCCCCCTACAAGTACATTTTATGAGACAGAAAAGTGAAGCACAGAGTGGCCATGTAACCTGTCTATCAGCACAGTCAAGAAGGATTAAACAAGATAAAGAGTTTGATTCATGGCCAGTTACATTTTAGGTTTCAAAAGGCATTTAGGTAGTGATGTAAAGTAGGCAGGTGGATATATATGTCTGCAGCTCAGAATGGAGAGCTGAGATATAAATTTGGGAGTCATCAGCACACAGATGGTACTCAACACCATGGAAACAGATGAGATCATCTTCAGAGGGAATGCAGGCAAGAGCAACAGGCCTAGGACAGAAACCCTGTGGAAGGGCCAACGTTTGGATAAGGGAAACCAAAGAAACTGAGGAGGATGGCTTGTAGTTCATCTTCTACCCCAACTTCTTTACAAACCAACAACAGAAACCTTTTGTGTTAAGCGTATCTATGTATTTCAGTGCCAGATATTTTAAATACCGAAGACTACCACAAATTTTACCAATTTCAGTTAGTAACAGTAATCTAGAACTGTCGGGAGAAGAGGGACTGTACGAGTTAAATCTGCTGATGAGTGGTATTTCCAGATAAAGGAAGAGTTCTCTTTCTGTGACTAGTTCATGGCTTAAATGTCTGCAAGAATCAGGTAGGTGAAGGGGCCTGGCTGGCTCAGTCAATAGAGCATGCAACTCTTGATCTCCGGGTTCTAAGTTCGAGCCCCACGTGGGGTGTAGGGATTAATTAAAAAATAAAACCGTAAAAAAAAAAAAAAATTCAGGTAGGTGAGTGTGAAGCACTAAGAAACACAACGGTAAATGGTGGGTCCTGTGCTACTGGCAGGGGCTGGGCCTCTCCTACTGGCATTCAAATTTGGTGGATTACAGAGAAAAATGGAGGGTCCTGGTCCTTACAGTACCATGTGAACTGGGAATCAAATCCACGTCTCTATGGGTTCACAATTACAGCACAAGGCTGCATGTTAACAGAAGTCTTTCCTCCTGCCATTAACCGTTTTTCTCTAGAGGTGAAGTGTGAATACATTCAGTGTTGTAAAATGGAAGCACTTCTTAAAACTCATCAGCTCTGTGGCTCTGGGTGTTATCTACAATCCATCTGTGAAACAGAGATGATAATGCTATGAGGACTAACTGAAAGCATGTCTGGAAGAAGTCCCTAACTCGATGACCATTAGGCATTAATAAATGAGGAAGAGCAGGAGGAGAATGGGATGGACTAAATGATGATGAGCTTTCCAAACTATTATCACTCATCATCAAAGTGCAATAATACCGGTGCAGCTATTAAAAATCACTCGAGTACTTGGGGCACCTGGGTGGTTCAGGCAGTTGTTAAGCATGTGACTTTGGCTCAGGTCCTGATCTCCCGGTTCACGGGTTCGAGCCCTGCATCGGGCTCTGTGCGGACAGCTCAGAGCCTGGAGCCTGCGTCAGATTCTGTGTCTCCCTCTCTCTCTGCACCTCTGCTGCTCACGCTGTCTCTCAACAATAAATAAATGTAAAAAAATAATTTTTTTTTAAATCACTTAAGTACCATATATATCCCCCTCCCCCCCCAAAAGGAGCTACACCTTTTACAGGGTTCTCATTTTATTGTTTGAAGTTTTTAACCATTAACTGAACAAAATATGACAATTAAAAAAATTTTTTTTAATGTTTATTTTTGAGAGGGGGGAGGGAGGGTAGGGAGAGAGGGAGGGAGGGAGGGAGGAAGGAAGGGAGGGAGGGAGGGAGGGAGGGAGGGAGAGAGCATGAACAGGGGAGGAGCAGAGAGTGAAGGAGACACAGAATCTGAAGCAGGCTCCAGGCTCTGAGCTGTCAGTACAGAGCTTGATGCAGGGCTCGGACTCACAAACCACGAGACCATGACCTGAGCAGAAGACAGACGCTTAACCGACTGAGCCACCCAAGTGCCCCAAAATATGACAATTAAATGGTGCCTAACAAAATGTATTAGACAGTAGCTAAAATGAAGGGTTATTTTTTTAATTAAAAAAAAATGTTTTGTTTTATTTTTGACAGAGAGATAGAGCGTGAGCAGGGGAGGGGCAGAGAGAGAGGGAAACACAGAATCCGAAGCAGGTTCCAGGCTCTGAGCTATGAGCACAGAGCCTAACAGCAGGCCTCCAACTCAAGAACCGTGAAATCCTGACCTGAGCCAAAATTGGATGCTCAACCAACTGAGCCACTCAGGTACCCCCTAAAATGAAGTTTAAGTCTTGGTATGAAAATTGATTGTATTGATGAGCTTTTTTACCTTCCCCTTAAAAGGCTGTCACTACTTAAAGGAGGCAGATCCTATGATTCCAGAAGGTCGGAGTCACTGCTCCTCTTGCCTAAGAAATTGCATAATTCTCTTCACATAGAACAGATTTGGGGTTAAAGACTTCTACGTAAAGCCAGGATGGGAAATAAGGAGAAGAGGATAGCAAAAACGTGAATTCTGTCCAGGTGTGCCAGTCATCTTTGCTTTGTTTCACGGCCAAGATTGGCACCCCTAGTCTCTCTGCCTTCTTGGTGCTTAGACACTCAAGTTGCTGGAGAAGGACCTGAGGTGTGCATATTCTTATTAAACGCATGCAACCTGACTCAGGACACCTCGTACATAGAAACACTGGAAATCTTTGTCAGTCGGTTGTACCCCTGAGGTGCAGAGGTTGGAACCGCGAGGTGACACCGTGAAATCATAAACACACTGGTTTTCTTACCTAGAAAGTGAAGAGAGACCCATCCACACTATACATCTACAAGAACTGTTGAAAGAATTAAATTAACAGTTAACAGGAGAATGCACTGTAAGGCACTGAGGTTATTACTCTCTTCTCCAGCTAGAGCAGAGAATTATAGAATTCAAATTCTACCAACACTAGTATAATTTAGCATAACCAATCTCGGTTTTCTTAAAGAAAAAGTAAACTGGTCAATTTCTTTGTACAATGTTCCAAGACTCTAAATTCCTACACTTTAAGTACTGAAAGTAACTGGTTACAAGAGTCCAATGTGGAATCTGAGATGAATCACTTCACCATTTTGGGCATCAGTTTTCCTCATGCAGAAAACAAGTGTGGAGGACGAGCGGGATCTCCAAGCTCTTTTTTGGCTAGGACTTTTTTGTTCCCCCATTATATTCATCTGTACGTGTCTGGTCACAAGAACTAGTGAAATGTTTTTGATTAGTTAATAAAAACGAGTCATTCCAACTGAGTTACATCATTCATAAGTGAACTTTTACATTCCACCATCCCGACTGTATTAAAGTTAGAGGGAAAATGACAATTTTCATAGTGTGGTGATCACTCCCATCATGAAGGACAGGAAACATGAAGTGTAAGTCTGCTATTTCTTCGCATGAGCCCTTGTTGCCCACATGCCTCTCAAAGCACAACTGTTGCTCTCAAAGCAACAAACAGTGCAAAGGGACACTGATGTGTTGCCCCAGTGGAGAAAAGGCTGGCTGTGCCAGACTGAGGCAGGACACACCATCATTTCACATTCAGAAACACACAGGATTCACTTTATGCACATGCAGGGTGTGATGCCACTGAACTCTTAGCGGGAATTCTCAAGTTCAAAACTACAAAAAGTATCAAATCATATGAGGTAACTAGACAGAGCCTCAACTTTAGAAAAAGTTAACTTTAGGGTGCCTGGGTGGCTCAGTGAGTTGAGCATCTGACTTTGGTTCGGGTCATGAGCTCATGGTTCATGAGTTCAAGCCCAACGTCGGGCTTTGCACCTGCTTGGTTCCACACTGTCGGTGCAAAGTCTGATTGGGATATATTCTCTCTCTCTCTCTCTCTCTCTCTCTCTCTCTCTCTCTCTCTCAGAATGAGTAAATAAACTTAAAAAAATGTTTTTAAGTAAACTTCAGTAGATCTACTTTAAAACATTAGATTGAAAGAAATTTCTTGGGAAATGCCTCACTTGAGTTTATTTAAACTATCACTACAGGGGCACCTGGGTGGCTCAGTCAGTTAAGCGTCTGACTTCAGCTCAGGTCATGATCTCACTGTCAGTGAGTTCAAGCTGCATCGGGCTCTGTGCTGACAGCTCAGAGCCTGGAGCCTGCTTTGGATTCTGTGTCTCCCTCTCTCTCTGCCCCTCCCCCGTCCTCCCTCCCTCTCACGTGCGCGCTCTCGCTCGCTCTCTCTCACACACACACACAAATGAGCATTAAAATTTTTTTGAGCTATCACTACAAACAGATCCATCATAACATCTAGTCCTAAGAATCAGAAGGCCTGTCATATTCTCCATAAAATGTGTGATTCCATCCAACTACCAGAAGGGTGAACCACAGATAAGCAGTTCATTTTTGTCGCTGGCTGTTAAATATTTTACAGCACCTCTGAGAGAAGCAGGGGTAATAACTGTCTTCTTTTTCTCCAGGAGTCAGGTAGACTGCCATGCCAAGCCCAAGCTACCGCTGAGAACATGACTGGCCTTAGGGCAGCGAGAGCAGCAGGAGCTACTCAGGAGTGATGGCAGTGGAGGGACAACATGACGATGGGCCGGACACTGCACAGCTCATTACACCCAAACACGATTTCTGGATTTGCTCACTTTGCAATGAATACTTGCATCGACGCTGAAACAGAAAGCACCACAGCAATAAATCCATCATCGATACAATCTCAATGCAATCTTGCTTCAACTACAAAAGCTCAGGAAAAAAAGGTGTCAATTTATTAACCACAAAAATCCTGTAATCATGACTAACCATACATAACACAGGAAAAAAATACTTAAGGTTTGACAGGCGGACCGACCACCTGTCTTTAGGACATCTCCATCCATCCAAAAAAATAAGGAACCATCCTCTTTATAAAATCTTGGAGAGGAATACACTTCATAGCCTCTCTTGGTAATCCATTTCAGTGCTTAACACTCAAGGCATCAAGGCATTCATCCACCCTCTGTCATTCAAATGGTAAATTCTGCCATAATGTTTCCACCCTTTTCCAGAGCAAATGAATAACATTTTGCCATCAACTCTGCAACGTATCTTGCAACCTTTGTTTCTATTTTACAGGGGAAAACGGGTTTCTTAAGACTTTCCTAAAAGACCTTTACGCTCGCAGGAGTGTGTGCATGTTCTAAACATGAGCAGAACGTCTCCCTTGCTAAATCCTGTCAATCAATGACTCTTGTTAAACTTCAGCATTAAAATTCAAAAGGCTTACCACTGCACAGAAGAATCCTCTCCCCTCTTTTCCCACCCTTTCCTTCACCTCTTTCCCAGCCTTACATTATCATCTCAAGTTCCCACGTGGCACCACCATGTTTCGCTTCACTCTGATTTCTCACATGCTATTTCCCCAGCGTGCAACGCTAACCTGAGGACTGGGACTTCACATTCCGTCCTCCCGCTCTACAAAGTACACACACCCCTACCCCCCCACCCTCCACCCCCCAAAAAACACAAATTCTAGCGAGAAAAATGCAGTTGGCCAAAAAGAAGATCTTGCCTAAAAAGGTGATTCAGTTTTACAACAGAGTCAGTGAATGCTTACCTACCGAACAACCACAAGGCCCTAGTTTGACAAGGAGGGTTAGAGAATCTTAATTCCTGTACATCTTTTTAAAAATAAAAAAGGGTGCTCGCTTCGGCAGCACATATACTAAAATTGGAACGATACGGAGAAGATTAGCATGGCCCCTGCACAAGGATGACACGTAAATTCGTGAAGCGTTCCATATTTTTTGGGTGATGGGTATTGAGGAAGGCACCTTTTGGGATGAGCACTGGGTGTTGTATGGAAACCAATTTGACAATAAATTTCATATATTGAAAAAATAAAAATAAAAAAGGAAAGTCTGCCATGTTTTGTCATCTGTCTGGGGTGAGAAGCTTCTACGATACAACTTCTTGAAATCCCTTACAAAATTAAAAGTCATTAACAAAGGCACTAAGTATACCTTAAAGCATTTCGTGAATGCTTGACTGAATAAAGAATCTACTGCCTCAGAGTTTGTTAAAGTTGACTGTATGGACTTGGCTTTCATTTATGCACACCCAGCGGAACGCTGAAGGTGTCACAGTAACAGGTGGCTTTACGAGAGAGAAGAGCTAAGAAGCAGAGGGGACTGCTGTCAACAGTGTCTAGTATACTGTCAACCATCATCTATAGAACACTCGAAAAGAAACAACTGAGACTCCAAAATGAGAGTGTAAGCAAAAAAGGTCCTTTACACGCTGCCCGTAAGAGTGTAAAGCTCCAGCTTTGCAGAGGCAATTTAACACTCCCGACCGAGAGCCTTACAAGCTGGCTTTTCTAAGTGATTCCATTTCTAAGACCAAGACTCAATAAAAAGAATTATGGTATACCTATCCATATCATGGACTCAGTCCTATGCAGCCTTTAAAAATGATACCATAAAAAAATGCCCACAGAAGATTACTTAATAACCTAAGAAAGACCGCATATGATAACATAAAAAGCCAATTCCAGAGTAATGTGCCAGTGTGATGTTGGGTTTTCTTGTTGATGATGGTAATGCTGTGAAAGTATGTCTGCTTGATTTTTATGGATCTACTGACGCTAAAACATAATATTAAACTTAAAAAATTAATACTAGAGACTGACCTTTTATGATGAAAGTATGGTGCTTTTTGTGTTCTCCTTTTTATCTGAATTTTCAAAAACGAATAAACATATCTTCTGAAAAGGATTATGTTAAATAACACGTAACATAATTAAGTTAGAGAAAAGGTTTACTTCTTCTGTAGGAACTAGCAGATTTCCTCCTTATAGAGAGTAAGCAACACTATTTTTTTCCTTAGTTTGGCTGCCAGGAGACTCAAAGCCAAATTTGCCGGTCACCATCATCAGCAGGTGCACAGCAAATGCCACATAACTGGCGGCGTGTGCTTCTGACTATCCGCCATCGTAACCTTCTAGTCTGACCTGCATTTTCTCTGGCCCTTTTTCTACTGCATTGTAGATCTTCTTCTCACTAGCCTCCAAATCCTTTTGTGGGGGGAGTGTGGGGGGAGGGGGGAAAAGAAAGACGGAAAAAGAAGGAAAAGGGGAAAGGAGAAAAAGGATGAGGTGGCATTTGCAGCAGCAGGATATTGTTCTAGCTCTGTAATTTTCAGGTTAATTTATTGAAGGTTAGGTCCCAGCACAGTGGGTACTGTACTACGTGTAGAGTGAATGAATGGACAGAACACCTTCCCAGCTTGAGAAATGCATGTCTCTCAGGGGCCCTTCCTACTCCAAACAGTTGAAATCTTCTTGAATTCTGGTACCTTAGCATATGGTTATTAGAACAGTGCTCACCAGTATTTGTGCAGATTTGAAACATCAGAAAAACCCAGAGATACAGTTCTTAGTACAACAACAGTTTGATGTGCACGCCTTCAATCTACAGATAATGAATGCTTATAGTACTCACAGGACTTGAAAATCCTTTCCTATAAATCTGCACAGGTCTGTGGCTCACAGATTGTAAATCAATGTGCTATACAGCACAGAAGAAAACTGTTTACCATGAGCTGAATTTAGATGGCAGACATTCTTTTCTTTTGAGGCTGGCACGAGTTTTTGTTTTGTTTTTTAATTTGTGCCATTATTTAAAAGGAGAGATCTGGGGCTCCCGGCTGGCTCGGTCAGTGGGAGAAACAACTCTTCATCTTGGGGTTGTGAGTTCAAGCCCCTCGGGTAGAGATTACTTCTAAGTAAAAATCTTTAACTAACTAACTAAATAAATAAATAAATAAGACTAAAATGAGAGCTCTGACAGAAAAAAGTAGTCAACTTCTCACAAAAATCACAAAGGCTGGCAAAATTTGGCCTGGATTTCCACATGGCAGTAGCCGGCAAGAGCTGATCCACAACCACCTCTTTATTTACTTATTTATTTTGGAGGAACACGGGTTCTTTACAAACATGTGATCTCAAAAACACAGCATGCCATTATAAAAACTGTACCACATACCTACAAGCAAAAGGACAGATGTGTAACCGTACCAGGCATCATAGCTTCATGCGGTGTGTCTTTGCAAACCATGTTATTTGTGTGCACAGGCTCTTTTTACACGTACACACATACACACACAGCCTCACACACTCTGGGCTTACAGAAGTGGGAACACCTTCAGTAGTTTTTTATTGCCTGTTTTTCACCTTTCTTGTTTTTTTTTTCTACAATGCCTTTTAATAACACTGTTATTAAATCTTCTACATCATGTTTTAATCTCTGTAGCATATTCCTTACACTGGATAAACTATAACAAATTTAATACTCTCATACTGCAAACCATTTATTTCCAATAGCTTTGCTACCATAAATGCGCAGAGTAATTTACAAAGACAATTTCGTTTTATTTTTAATGTCTGTATTTGAGAGAGACGGCGGGGGAGGGGGGCAGGGGGTGCTGCAGAGAGAGAGAGAGAGGCACAGAATCTGAAGCTGGCTCCAGGCTCTGAGCTGTCAGCACAGAGCCCAACGCAGGCCTCGAACCCATGAACCTTGAGATCATGACCTGAGCTGAAGTCTGACGCTTAACCGACTGAGCTACCCAGGTACCTGTGTTTTATTTTAGACTTTGAAGAAGAATATGAAAGGATGGGAGTTCTCTGGCCTCCTCCTCCCCAGTTTTCAGTCTCTTTTCCCCTCGTTTTAATTCAGTATAGCAGCAGCTAGCTCTTTACATGGGTTTGTGGTCTCTAGCGTTCTAGAGTCTGCATCTGGCCCTTGGTCCTCACTCGTCTCAAAGGCATCACTATTTGCCTTTGGCAAATGTCTGTAACCCTTACACTGTATACAGCTCTAGCCTCAATGTAAGTTCACCCAAAATGCTATTATTGGTTATTTGTAATTCTTTCAACAAATGCCAAGAGCTTCCCGCTGGTGTGGTCCATGACTAGATGCCCACGAAACTGCCCAAGTTAGGTGAGGGGAGGCCACCCACCAAAGCCTCTTCTACACAGAGCCTAGGCTTCTGTGCTGCCTTTGCTGGCCCCTGATTTCCCAATCACTGAGTGGGCAGTGCAAAGCCGCTGCTGATAAATGCTGGATGGACGCACAGAAGATGGATGGATGACAAATGTAAGCTACACTAAAATCAGTCTTTAATTTCTTCCAGCTATTGGCACATAAGGAATTCTGCTCCAAAGGGAATCTGCAATATGACGGTTAGAAGGAGAGTTATTTTTTATTGTTGTCATTGTTATTCTTACAAGAGCAGTGCACATTTGTTCAAAACTTCCCTGATCTACCATGGTGGGGGGGGGGGAGGGCAGATCCCACAGGGAAGAGGAAGTGCTGCTGCTGGGGTGCAAACCCACGTTAGGTAATACGGTACCTGGGACTTGGAACTGAATTACAACGAACCGCACACTGAGAAAGTGACGCTTTTCCCAACTTCTTTCAGTCTGTCTGAGTATATCAAACAGCATGTCTCACTTTGGTGCTAACACATACACTTAAGCTCCTTTACGACACTTGCCAATTTAATTTCCCTTGTAAACAGAGGGAGCATATGGCACAGGCCTAAGCCTTTATCAGACAACAGAATCTGGACAGGATTTAACAGTAATTGTTTTTAAAGGTTCTGGTAGGAATACAGAGATTTCCTTTTAAAGAAAATTAACTTTTAAAAAGCATTATACAAATTTTATGTTATGTGCATCTTGCCACAACTAAACACAAACAAAGAACATGGTATTAAGTAACAGTAAAGGATGGAGTACAACCACGACAAAGAGCACTGAGGTGATATACACAATACTGACATCTGGGAGATGAAGGGCTCTGGTTTGATGTTACCAGTTTGGCAAAGAGATGGGAAGCGTTCAGATTTACTTTAATGTCCATTTTACATTGTAACAAACGTAAAAAATATATATGTAATAACAAACTGTGCATTTTTATGGTGATAGAAAAACCTAAGATTTGTAACCTTGACACTTCAAGTTAAATTAGCTTATGACTACAATTGACAACATAGGATTATATATAACTATGACCACGTACAGCTATACTTTATTAATCTAAAACAATACCATAAAAATAAATGACTCCCTCTATACCAAAAAAGGTCTTCCCATAAGGTTCCTAATTTGCAAGCTGCAAATGATGATATAAAAATATTCTCTAATGAAAACACTTCTATATTTAAGATCGTAAGTCAGGGCTAATAGTACACCAATAAGTAGACCAAATGTCATTGATACTCCCCTCTGTCAAACAGCAGCTGTGACAAATGCTACAAAGGAGAGGTACATGGTTCTGGAAGGGCTTATAACAAGTGTAATTTGACCTACGCAGGGCTTCCTTGAGATAGGAAGGATAGGAGCAGCGAAAGAGCAAAGCAAGAGAGACAGGACTGGAGTCAGAGGAGTCTGCGGTTGGGATGGAGAATGTGGGTGCTCAGTGACCCAGATACAGAGTTTTCCTTTATGCCAAGAACAGTGGGAAGAGGGCTGAAGGGTATGTAAAGTGGAGAGTGACCTGGCCTGAGCAGACTGGTGTTCTGAAAGGTCTGTGCGGGCTGTGATGTGGCAACCCTCCAAAGAAGTGTCAGAATCAAAGTTTAAGTTGGTAACAAACAAAATAACCTAGAAATTACTGCATCTAGACCACATAAGTAATGACCAACAGGAAGGAAGCTCAGCTAATTGTCCAGGTTTGTTTTGTTTTCCTAACAGAAATTAAAAGACACTAGTACAATTTTATTCAGACATACGATACTGAAATTTTAGAGACTATGAACAATATGAAATGTAACACTCTACAAATTTAACACTATAAAAAGTTGATATAAGATTGGAACATATAGGGG
>NW_024412391.1:81756455-81806792 GCF_014898765.1 Herpailurus yagouaroundi
GTGCAGAGCCTGTTTGGGATCCTCTCTCTCTCTCTCTCTCTCTCTCTCTCTCTCTCTCTGCCCCTCTCCCGTTCAAGTGTGCACACACGCTCTCTCTAAATAAATAAAATTTAAAAAGACCCAAAATGAATCAAAGTCTTAAAATATTAAAAGTCAATGGGGCGCCTGGGTGGTGCAGTCGGTTAAGCGTCCGACTTCAGCCAGGTCACGATCTCGCGGTCCGTGAGTTCGAGCCCCGCGTCAGGCTCTAAGCTGATGGCTCAGAGCCTGGAGCCTGTTTCTGATTCTGTGTCTCCCTCTCTCTCTCTGCCCCTCCCCCGTTCATGCTCTGTCTCTCTCTGTCCCAAAAAAATAAACGTTAAAAAAAAAAAATTTAAAAAAAAATAAAATATTAAAAGTCAAAAACTTTTTTTAGGTAAGCCTAGCAGAAAATCATAGTGACCTTGGGCTTAGCAAAGGTTTCTTAGATACAACACATAAAACATAAACAACAAAAGAGAAAAAATAATTGGATTTCATAATGATCTATGATCTGTGCACTTTCCCATATAGATCTTCAATAAACACATTACTAAAAATTAAATGAAAACAGCAGAAAGCATAAGGACTGAGTGGAGGGAGAAAACACAACCAGCCACGGTCATCTCTTCTAGCCCCTCAGAGAAAGTGGTTCTCAAGTACACCCGCAAACACAGACAGAGGCGGA
This sequence comes from Herpailurus yagouaroundi, assembly GCF_014898765.1. Taxonomy (NCBI): domain Eukaryota; kingdom Metazoa; phylum Chordata; class Mammalia; order Carnivora; family Felidae; genus Herpailurus; species Herpailurus yagouaroundi. The sequence continues at coordinate 81,757,162 of NW_024412391.1, forward strand.
GGTGAGCATGAGCAAGGGAGAAGCCGTCACCACTAACTACCTCTGCCTCTTCACTACAATGAACAGGAATTTTTTTTTTTTTTTAGATTTATTTGTTTATTTTTAAGTAATCTCTACACCCAACAATGGAGCTCAAACTTACAACCCTGAGATCAAAGTCGCATCTCGACCTACTGAGTGAGCCAGCCAGGCGCCCCAGAAGAGGGCATTTTTAATAAAATTTGGCTATCCTCCATGACTGTTCTTAGTTCACACCATAGAGACATGGAGGAAAATACGTTCAACATAAGAGCAAATAAAAGTCGCCTTGGTCCTGGATCCTTTTCCACCAAATATCCTACACTTACTTCTTTCTCCAGGTGGTCCCATCCTGATGTTTTTGTCTTCCCTCCCATTCCCCTTATTCTTCCAGGCTTCTCTTTTTGCTTTCTGCCACCACGCATCATTATCATATGCCCTTTTTTCTTTCACTTAAGAGGCTCCAAAATAAGAAAAGAATTAAAATACACACACAAAAACAGCACAGGTTCTTTATGTGTTTCAAATGCCCCTCTTCTACTGGGGTAGGGGCAACAATCTCTAACCTTTCTTACCAATCCTGTTTACACAGCATTGGCAGGATATAGGCCAGAGCATAAATATTTTTATGATACTTTCTCCCTCTTCCTTTCTCTCTCCTCCTGAAAAAAAGGCAGCTAGCAATTTCTAAATTCAAGTGGGATGCTAATGATCCAGGCTTGCACTTCCTATCTCTTCCGGGATAAAGACCCCTTTAATCACCAAAATATCTCTTTCTCTCTCAACCTCTCTCCCTCTCTCTCTCTCTCTCTCATGCAAGTGCGAAATTATCCTTTTATTATCTGTTACCTGAGAAAATACAATAGTAGGCACTGCTACTTAGTTAACTTTTGACTGACTGTGAACTTTATTAATTACAACAACTCTTGACTGACTGTGAACTTTATTAATTACAACAACATTTACATTTCACAAGAGCAAATGTGGCCAAAGCTTTGTGTGAACATAGGTTCCCCAGCTTCTCGAGACCTTCCTTCCCCTCACAAACTCCACAGGCCTCCCTGGAGTCAGCCCGGAAACACTGGGAATCCTCTCTCTGAGCACTCTGGGCTCAACTCTTCTCACTGATAAAGAATTGTCCAATTTTGTTCATGAGTTCACTGAAGAAGTAGCAACACAGTTTGTCCAAAATTTTAATAGAGCAAAGAGCCTTCTGCTCACTCAGGATCTTTTGAGGTTGATTTGCCAGAGTCTTCCCCACAGCAGACAGACAGACAGACAGACAGACAGACACACACACACACACACACACACACACACACACTCACTCTCTCTCCTCACTTAAAACTCGCATGTGGAAATGTTTAAGAAATGATTATCTTTTTTCTAGATATTATCATGATTACTACTCCTTTTCCTCCTCTTTCCCACCTACTCCACTCCGTAAATTTCCAAATCCCAGAAGTGTTATGGTTAAGTCAAGAAGAAACAAAAACTTGAAAACCTAGTTTTTATATCAAATAAATGTTCACAGCTTTCTTTTTTTCATTAAATGGGGGTAGGTGAGGAAGTAAAACTGTGCCTGGCCCTGTCACTACCATGTTTAAGATGAATACATTCATTCATTCAACAGGCAGCAATTAAAAAGCAAATACTCATAGTAGGATATGCTCCTAAAATCTGCAGAAGGGGGCTCTCTTGCAACGGATACGTGTTCCTCTTAGCTGGTAATAACATACAAATCAGGCATCATTTGTTTTTGTCTTTCTAATTCATTCAATAATATTCTCTGTCCTTAATTTAATAATTGAGTAAGTTGACATTTTCCCCTTTCTCTGAAATATAAAACCAAAAAATAGAATTATAACTTTCTGTCACCCCACTGGACTTTGTCCCCTGAGTCAGCCATTCTGAACAGTACTCCCCACCTCCCCTACAAAAGAACATTTAGATGGATCTCCACTCTTCTTTTAAAGGTAAAAATACAATCTTAAATCTCAAGGTGGTATTGAGATCCATTAAGAAAACATATTTTCTAATTTAGGTTCCAAAACAATTTTCAAAATTCCATATACTGCTTCAAATCGTATTCGTATTTTTCAATGAAGAACCCTAAGTCTACAGAAATAAATTTATTTTTTGTTTTGTTTCTCTCGTTTTACAAAACTGTCTGAGCAAGAATTAATTCAACCAATACTAGCTGTCACACAGGACTAGCAATTCTCACTAAATGGGTTAAAAATAGGAGATGGAAGAATTATTAGGAACATCACATTGCTGTTTACAGTTATATTTTTACTTATAAAAATGTTGCATTTCCACTCCACTCAGTGGTCTGAAATATCAAAAGATCATTCTATCCTGCAGACAGTGAACGAAATCATTTGTGCCAAATGGTAAGTTTTGGTTTCTTGCAAAGCAGCTTCTCCCCTCTTTTAAAGAAGCAGGGTTTCTTCATCATTTCTACCCAAAAAACCATGTGGAATACTGACCATATGTAAATCCCAAATAGCTGAATTCAGGCCTTGACTCTAACAGCTAAATTAAAAAAAAAAAAAAGTCAAAGACTTTTAAAATTAAGTAACCGGTGAACAAGGAATTGCATGAAGAATGTGATGGTAATGTTACATGATACGATAGAAATGCGTGAGCAGGATATAGCACTACTAGGCTATGAATTTTTTTTAACTTTACATTCTTGCTTTTCAAATTCTTTGAAACACATTGAAAAGACAAATCATTTGACTACTCGTCACTGTATGCCTTTTACAAAGAGAAGAAAAAAGAAGTAACTTCTATTTTTAATGTATTTACATTAATGAAACAACTTCTATGTTTGCAAAGTGTTGGCTGACCCATAAATTAGATTTATCACCCATTAAGTCAGCATATCACAACTGCCATATATATGTCTAAGCACCCCCAAAAGAATAACAAACAAAGCAAGCAAGCTCTGGTAAAACTGTGTATAAAGCTGTCACAAGCATAGTGGCTGGTTTCTGAACTTTAAAACCATGACCACATGCATCCTCTGTTTGCATCAAATTTAACTACAGGATCTTAGGTATAAAGATTTAAAAAACAATAAATTATTATTGTTATAATAATAATAAGTAAATGTAATCACCAAAATATTTTAGAATCTTTCCTTTAACTAGAGAAACCTCATCCATTCCTAACTTGTTTCTCACTAATATTCTTCCATTCTGTTCAACATCCAATTTATCAATAGAGAATTCATGCTACTCAAAAAAGCTAACATAATCATTGCTGCCATCCCATTGAGAATGCTCTTCCCTGGTAACAGAACTCCAACATCACAGTTGGCGCCCGGACCGCTCACTATTTACACCACCACCCTCTCCCCTTCCCAACACCACCATTTTACTGGCTGAACATTCACAAGGCTGAAGATTGTTTTTCATCTCAGCAAACAGAATGTTTAAAAACTCGTATGGCTAGCCACAAACCAGGAGTTAGAAGCTACGTGAAAATAAACACAAATGTGAAGAAATTTTTCTATTTTCAATTTCTAAAGAAAGCAGTTAACATCTTATTTGTAATGCCCTAAATTATAACCAGAAGTCTTTCCCCTAATTACACTAATAAATCGATTTAATGTCATCATTTTGCCATCAGATCATGTCCTCCATACACTAGTGTACTTTAATTAAATCCATTTTACCATGGTAGGCTGTTCACCTCATTTTTTCCCCCAGTGCTTTTCCTCTATCTTCCTCAAGTACTAAATCATGTATCCATAATATTTTCCTAAATATTAAATCTATGAAAAAGATAACCTCAAAACTAACCACGGATGAGACAAATCAACACACCTTCAATATAAAATATCAACATAAAATATGAACTATTAGGTAACCAAGAGAAGGGTAAGCATCAACTATATGCCCAAGAACCTCCATTTAAAACATTATGTAGTATACACAATTTTGGCAAAGAGAAGTGAACACAGTATTTACGTACCAATATAGGCAACTATATTATTAGCCTCATTTCTGGCTTGAGATAAAAATACCTTTATTCCACTTATTAAGTAAAATAGCCATTTTAAGGAAATATCTCCTTACAGGTATAATCATTTGATTGACAGACAAAATAATTGCTTTAAAAATACTTCTGAGTCATTTTGTCCTTACCTGCAGGCATGAACCATTACTGCATGCAGTGACTGTTCCATTTCCTAGCACAGACTTGAAGAAGCATCATATCTCTCTTTCAGAATGTGACTAATCTGTGGGTTTGCAATTCCTAAGCTATTTACAAATGGCACTCCCTTTCTATATAAGAAAATATTTATTACACCAAAAGCCAAGTATTTTTAACCTAGATCTTACAAATAATGTGATTTTGTGTAGCAACCATCTCCAAACATAGGAAGAAAATCTAATACTAATATTTCCTTAAAGAAAGCAAGATTTTTGTTTTGTAGCGAAGTAAATTATTTTTTAAAGGCTTCAACAGCTGTCACACATGAACTAGCGCTCTGCTGTGCGATGGTGTGCATGCTGCAGCTGATTAAGCTTCACTATTTTTTAAAAAATCAATTACCCTTTGTAAAAGCAGAACAGCCTGCCCAAATACACATCTTCGACACAGCACAATGACCGGCATGCAGTACGATACGTTATACAGCAAACTTGACAAGAAAAAAATACGTCCTGCTTGTTTCTTAGCAATGCTACACCATTAATTGTTCATGCAAGAGATGTAGCTGTACCTTTCTGAAGAGGACGACTTCTCAGAGTTAACTGACATCAGCAGCTCAATCTTCTGCTTGATTTCTGGAAAAATCAGAAAATATTCACAACCAAGATTGCCTGCTCTTGCTTTCAAGCTTTATATCAACAGATTTTTCGTCTCTGATCCCTTTTGTTCAAAAAGAGGCCACAAGATTCGCAGTACTTCTGTTAGGACTGGGATTCGATGGTGCTATAAAGGGAAAAGCTCCAGAGGCACCAGGCCTTGCTAAACTATGCACATGACTGTTTATGAAAGCAGGAAGTACCATTTCTTTTAAGCGGAGGGGTGTTTTCTTTTTTAAGGTAGAACCAGCATGGCTCTGCAAGAAGATTTCAAATGCAGCAAATTAAAATACAAACAAGAAATGCTCACAACTGGACTGGATACACTGGATAATCTGAGAAGCCTGGATAATAAAGTTACAGGCTGTAAAGAACAGATGTGCAACCCTGGGCTACTTCTATTTCACCAGCCCTGAAAAATATGGCTCAGTGAATCATTTTTGTCACTTAAGAATGAAATATTAAACCAGAACCCCAATTTATAGATCAAAAATTTTTTAACCTTTCTTAGAATTTCTTGACCGTCTTTAGTTAAAGAATGTGTTTAACATCTTGTCCTTAACTCCTTCAGAAAAAGACTTGTATTTTACACCTTAATTCTCCCCTCCTCCTTCGCAGTACAGCACAAGTGAACAGCAACACCCAGTTACCGAGCAGATAATATACTTGTCCTTTTAGGAAAGGACTGACAATGCCATCTGCAACAGAAATGTAAGCGCCAATTCAATTTAATTAAAAGATAATTGCTGATACTGATTTGGAGGAAAAGAAAAAAAAAAGAGAGACAGAGATAACAGACCAAAAGCAAAGGAGAGGTAAAAATAAAAGGGAGAAGGAAAAGAGAAGGAAAATAAAACCTAACACATTTCCTTTAAAAATACTAATGACTGACCGAAAAGCACGTAATTTTACGTGAATAAAACTAACATGATCCCATTACCCAAACTATTTCACACGCAAAGCCGTTTTCCCACTCCTATTCCCATGCATAATAAAAAGTTCACATACCAAAAATAAAACACCTGGCCACTGACATACTGCTATAGGCAGTCTCAGGATATCAAAGTAGAGCTAACAGTTTCAGGGTATTTTTTTTCTTAGGGGTAAAACACATTTTAATTTGTAAGAATCTTGACTACAGAAATCAAAGGAATAGGAAAAGGGAATAAAAATTAGTTGCATAAGATACAATGGACCTGTTCAGAAATATCTTTTTCAATGTTGTTAAAATAAGGGATTTCCGAATTGTTTAAGCTTACAACTTCATCCAATGGGCACTATAAAGCTGGCATGAACGTCCGTTTAGAGAACAAAATCTACCACAGTTCTGGCCAAACTACCTAACCACTGGGGAGAGCACACAGCACAGTGGTTAAGACGAGATGATGATACTGAAACTTACCTCGAGGATTCTTACATGGATTACAGAGTCTGGCACCGGGTGCCACAGAGAATGCTCAGTAATGCCCCTCCCGCCGGTTTAAAAAGAGCAGTGTTTAAGAAGAGCTCAGCCTTGGCCACCAGCAGCCTTGGATCTGAAGGCAGGCTCCTCCAGCATTTTTAACAGCCCTATGACCTTGGGGAAATTAATGAGACTCTCTAAAAGCCTCTATCTCCTCTCCTATAAAATGGGGATAGCAACTGCTCATAAAGGGCTGTTGTGAGCCGTATGAAATACGGTAATCCATGAAAGTCATGTAGATGTAGTGTTGTGCCTGCCATATAGTAAGCCCTGTGTCTGCTGCTAAGTAGTGCCTAGCAAAGGACAGTAATCCTAAATAAATATTTGTTGAAGGAGTTAATGAGGTATACTAGGTCTGTCCTATTTTAAAGAGCTTGTCCACAGTTTTGATCTACTTCCTCCTTACTATCAACATCAACATGCAGCTTTTTATCACTATAGTTTGATTTTATGTGGAAATTTAACTTTAATCTGTATCTCAGTCTCCCCGTGTAATTCTCAGTTTATCAACTAGCCATGTCAGAAATGAGGTTACACTTGAATCCTTCTTCATCATGGTAATTGTTCATTCCAAAAAGACAAAAGATTCACCCTTCAGTGTGCAGATCATCTGTGCACATAAGCTGAAAGACACCCAATTTAAACCACACAGTTCTCAGGAAGTGTATGCCCATCTTACAAACATCAGAAAGAAAAGTTAAAGCTTTGAGAGCTCCAAGCCTAAAGGGTTTCCAGTAATACATGGACAGGTTTCTAACATGTTTTTCACATTTTCTTCAAACCTTCAGATATGTTTCTAGTTCCTGAAGGACTAAAACATTCAGGAATGTTTACAAATACTACATGCATATTGTATCCTCTGAGGCCCATAAGGTCCATTTCTTTTTTTTTTTTTTTTAATGTTTATTTTTGAGAGAGAGACAGACAGACAGACAGACAGACAGTGCAAGTGGGGGAGGAGCAGAGAGAGGGAGACACAGAATCTGAAGCAGGCTCCAGGCTCCGGGCTGTCAGCACAGAGCTTGATGCGGGGCTCAAACTCACAAACCGTGAGATCATGACCTGAGCTGAAGTCGGAAGCTCAACCAACTGAGCCACCCAGGCGCCCCCCAAAAGGTCCATTTCTAGTCTACTACCTACTCCTCCTTACCAATACCATCCGTGGTCTAATTATTCCCCGCATCCATTGAGAACCCCAGAAGCCATGTCATTGAGTCTTACTCCACCACAATACCTGCCATAGTACCGGGGGGCTTCGATGTTCACGTTCGTAGGACTTCCACAAACCCTTGGCTAAGGACCTCAGCCTTCTGAACCTCTGATCACTTGCGTCATCTACCGTGACCACACTCTCTTACACACACTACAAACATTCCCCCAAAATTAGTTTGTGTTTTATTCACAGTATCTATGACCCTATCCTTCATTTTTTTGCAATTAAGTCCACCGGTCTTTCTCTTTATGAATGATGGTCTTCCTGTCACATTTAGACTTTCCCCACACCGGTTTTTTTTAATCGTCCCATTTTCCACAAATAACGCTTTATAATTCACTTTGCATGTAAATCTTGGACCCTTCTAGAACATATTTCAGTCTATGAACGGATGTAGAGATCCAGTCTGCTTTCATAGTTACACTTTAAAATGCTACACCCGGGGCGCCTGGGTGGCGCAGTCGGTTAAGCGTCCGACTTCAGCCAGGTCACGATCTCGCGGTCCGTGGGTTCGAGCCCCGCGTCGGGCTCTGGGCTGATGGCTCAGAGCCTGGAGCCTGTTTCCGATTCTGTGTCTCCCTCTCTCTCTGCCCCTCGCCTGTTCATGCTCTGTCTCTCTCTGTCCCAAAAATAAAAATAAACATTGAAAAAAAAAATTTGAAAAAAAAAAAAATAAAATGCTACACCCCCATCAACCCCCACCAATTCTAAATTACTCTCTTCACTACCACTCCTCAGGTTCTTCCGAAGCGGCCATCGTAACAACCCCATAAATACGTATTTATTCACCCATCTAGGGTCTCCCCTTTATTCATTCAGGCCAGTGAGTATTAAGGCCACACTTCTTTATTTCACAAAGAAAATAAACGAGTGGCACTTGTGTAGTTTGAATAAGCATATTTAAAATTATGGTTGATTTTTTTGTCATCATGTTCTTTTAATTTCTAAATAACATTATGCGACAATGTTAAGTTTTTCTTTGTTTTTCTAATGTTTTTGTGTTCTGATTCTCCTCCTAACTCTAGGTTCTTTGCTGGATCATCTTTTTTCACCCAGACCTTAAATGTAGGAGATACTTTTCTCACGTGACCCTCTTTTCACTCACCGACTCTTCCAATCTGCTCCCCTGACATCCACAACCAAAGGACACTGATGGTGACCAAACCTGAACTTCGAGCCCAATACTCTCTCCTGCAACTCAGCACTGTGCATCCTTCCACCCTTCCTAGACATCTTCACCTACATGGTCCCTAGATGCCTTGAACCCACCATCTAAACCTAAACTCTTCAACTTCCCGGTCTAAGATCTCCTATGTAGAACCTTCACATCTCCCCAAACAGCAGCAGCACTGCCCTTCTGAGTCTGGAATGTTTGAAGGATTCCAGACTAGCACCCCTGTCTCATTTGGGGTATCATTACCACGACTCTCCCCTTCCAACCTATTCTATGTTCCAGGACTGCTGAGCGCTACTCTGGGATTCCCTAAACACACCATGCTTTCTCACACCACGAAGTGTTTTCTTAGAACGCAGTTTCCCTCCCTGGGATGCCACTACCCAGTGTGCTTCCCTTGCACACCCAACTCACTTTTCTAATCTCAGCCCACGCGCCACCTCCCCTCTGACTGCACCCCAGACAGAACACAGCTCACCTCCGCTGTCCTTCTATATATCACATACACCGGCAGGACAAAATTACTGAAATATATACGCTACTTGTCTGACTCCCCGAGACCAGGGCTTCTTTAGGAATGGAGACCTGAAGTTTCATTTCAATTTACACTTACTTGTTGATTCTTTCATGGTCCTCTTAGCCTATCCTAGTCAACGTTACAATCTAGCTAACTTCGTGTCCTTATTCTTAAATATACATTTCCAGACACAATTACTCAATCGGAGATTCAAACAACTACAGAGATAGAAGAGTCCTCAGAGGTCATCACTTAGCTGAACCACATTAATTTATGAAGAAAAAATTTGAGGGCTAAAAAGATAAACAACTGGTGGCAACAACACTTTTCACCTTCGCCCAGACTACCATTTCTGAGACCTACAGCTAAATTTCCAAGGACCTAGCAACCCAAGCAGAACATTCAGCATCCTTTAAAACCTGCTTCTAGGGGCACCTGGGTGGCTCAGACGGTTAAGCATCAAACTCTCAGTTTCAGCTCAGGTCATGATCTCGCATTCATGAGTTCAAGCCCCGCACTGGGCTCTGTGTTCACACTTTGGGGCCTGCTTGAGATTCTCACTCCCTCTCTGCCCCTCCCCTGCTCGTGCTATCTCTCAAAATAAATAAGTACACTTAAAAAAATTTTTTTAAACCAGCTTCTAAATCTATTTACTCATATTTCCAATCAATTGAAATCATCACTATTAGTCAGCTTTCTTGATTAAAACAACTGGTCAGTCTTGGGGCACCTGGGTGGCCCTGTCAGTTAAGCGTCCAACTTCTGCTCAGGTCATGATCTCACGGTTCATGAGTTCAAGCCCCACATCAGGTTCTATGCTGACAGCTCACAGCCTGAGAGCCTCCTTCGGATTCTATGTCTCCCTCTCTCTCTGCTCCTCCCCTGTTCACGCTCTGTCTCTGTCTGTCTCTCTCTCTCTCAAAAATAAACAAACATTAAAATTTAAAAACCAACTGGTCTGTGACATCATACTCTTCCTATTCATCACATTATACACCAAAAAGGAAAAACCAATTCACCAGGATCTCCCACTCATTCTCTTTCATCCAACCTACAGATCCAGAATAAAATGAAAACCTTTTATTCTGATTGTACCCACACTTTAAAAGATACTCAAATCCCTCGCAAAGATGAACACTTTTAGCTCTTCGGTTAATGGCCTACTATGTCTAATATTTAGTTTTCTACTCAATAACGTGAGTTTGAAGACTCATGGAACACTTAGGGCTATGAGTCTAGAGCTGAGACCATCCCTGAGAACCCAGACCAGGAAGAGTGGTTACTCTCTCTTTCTCTCTGCCCCTCCCCTGTTCACATGTGCATTCTCATTCTCTCTCTCAAAATAAATAAACAAACAATTTAGAAAACAACCAAGTCCAATAAAGGATATGCTTCAAAGATCAGACAGTGTGGGAGAAAAGGTGCACAGCCCTGAATCCACCTGGATCCTAAGAGCAACAGTAGTGTGAGACTCACACAGGATGCTGTGGAGAGGACATGTTCCCATGTCCTTTACATTACTACCTGCCCAACACAAGCTCACATGGGACCCTTCCTTTTAAGACATGGAAATTAAGATATAATAAGTGGGCAGACAGTTCTACCTAAATTCTTAAACCTACATCCTTTCTCCATGGGTGCTATTCCAACAGATTTACTAAACTTAATTTCTCTTGCCAAATTGTTTTTTTTTTTTAATGTTTATTTTTATTTCTGAGAGAGAGATAGAGTGCTAGCGAGGGAGGGGCAGAGAGACAGACAGACAGACACGGAATCCAAAGCAGGCTCCAGGCTCTGAGCTGCCAGCACAGAGTCCGACGCAACGCCCAAACCCATGGACCACAAGAGCCAAAGTCAGACACTCAACCAACTGAACCACCCCAAGCACTCCTCTCTTGTCAAATTCTTTACATGATCATTCACAAAGCTGATTTTATTTCAGGTATAAAGAGGATTTTTTTTTTTAATGTTTATTTTTGAGAGACAAAGAAAAACAGAGTGCGAGTAGGGGAGGGGCAGAGAGAGAGGGAGACACAGAATCTGAAGCAGGCTCCCAGGCTGCGAGCCCTCAGCACAGAGCCGGATGTGAGGCTCGAACTCACGAACCGTGAGATCGTGACCTAAGCCAGAGTCAGACCTTAACCGACTAAGCCACCCAGGCGCCCTGAAAGAGGATATTTTAAATTAATGCTTTATCTGTATATTTGGAGCCATTTCAGGCTGCAAGGAACAGGTATGTGCTCAGTTTACCTCAGGGGATAAGACAGTACTGCCAGAAAACATCTAAAAGTTAAGAACAGAACAAGATTCTGGCTGTGAGGCCTGTGGAGGCATTTATCTGTTCTTAACAGCTCTTGATACTCAGTTCATGTTACCAAGTGTTCAGAGGGATTGCTCTCCACCTTAATGCTTCACCATTCTGGGGACTCAACACCTCTCTGACCCTAATTCCATTTCTCCTGTCACTACCAATTAACTGCTTCTGTTTCTCATGTTCACAGATCCTACTGCCTCAACCATGCATGCTTACGGCCTTCTCTCTTGGTGTCTCCAACTTAAGCCTGCAAGTATCTCTACGGGGCTCCCATGTAAATGCAAACCAGGGGCTGCAACAGCTTTTCTGGCCCAAGTGTCAATCCCTGATAATACCCTCTGGGACCAAGTATTGAGTTCCTGACCCAAAATTCAAGAGACGGGCACATAAGAGACCCTTCATAAAGGAGCAGGAGTAAAGCAAGCACTCTGAGACGTCTAGGAAGGTCAGTGATGAACTGACCAACACCATGAAGACAGTCGGGTGTAAAAATGAGTCCTTGCCGTCCCAGCATTCATTATTCAAGCCTTCTGTTAGAAGAACACAGAGAAAAGCAAAAACTGTGCAAACAAAAGCAATCATTAACGAAATGGCCATTCAAACAACTGTCCCTGGTTATTCCCAGTCTCCATCTCCATCCATCAAACCCCTTCTTTCTCTCTTTCACACTGATGGTCATACAGTCCAACAACAATTCAAGTAAGATACAAACCCAAACAAAGTGAAAACTGAAGAAAATATGTTCCAAAACATGCAACATTTGACAAGGCTGGCTGAAGACACTCACGAAATGTTAGAATCCCAAATGAGGCTACAGAAGGAGTCAGGAAGGTCAGTAATTGATGAGAAAAATCAACAAGGACAATAATATGCTAAGTGTCTCAAGAATGACAATTATTTGATTATCAGTGACTAACGGGGAAGATAATAAAACTCTTGAAGAGTCTGCAAAAATGTCCTTCGTTATAATTGCATTATAAATTATAAGATATCCAATCAAGTTATTACACAAAATTTAGTACAAAAATATATGCCAAAACAATCAACACTTGATGCATTCTTTGTTCATTCTAATATTCAGTACTTATTTTTCATTAGAATTCAAATTTTGATAAATAAAATAAGCTTACTTTCAGAATCATTTTATTTTTCAAGATAAAAGTCCCAATTTCACCCCTTCCTTAAAAGGAGACTTTTTCCAGTATCCTGCCTTCTGAACAGGGTGATGGGCCAGCGGACAACACTGTGTTCACTCCAAACTCCACAAAGGGGTGGGGGTGGGAGGGGGCGGGGACAAGGAGGGGAAGGAGGTGGTCTCCAGCTGGCTAGGTTTCGATTTGAACTTTCAAGGTAGCTGCTGCTGCCACTAATCAGAAATTTCATTTACTAGAGGCAATACTTTTCCTTCTGTTACTTCTTAAACTAATTACCCTGAGTGCAACTGATAACGCAAAAGGAACATTAGTTTAAAAGGAAAAGTTTGTTCCCGATTTTCAAGTTCTAGAAAGAAAAGCAGGTCAATCCCCTCAAACTGGGATTCCCATCCTCACTTACCCCCATAAGCCTGCAACTGCAAGCAAGAGGCAGGGAGAAGAGGAACCAGGTGCCCTGGCTGTGTCTGCAGCACCAGCCTAGACCCCAGACCACCCAACTGGACATGGCAGGGGTGCGCTCAGACTTCACAGGCCTCCAAACAGTATCTGTTACCAGTGCTTTTGTATTTTGATATTGAGGAATTCCAGGACAACTTAATACAAAAATGTATTAAAATACGAAAAGATGAATGTTTAAATAAATTCTTAATTTTATTACCATCACCATCATTGTCTTCTATCAGCAAGGAAATGTAATGAAACTAATTGCTGAAAACTGTCTACAGGTTTCTCACCACAGCACAGTATCATTAATAGTTAATCCAGGCTGCTAAACAGAACAAAGACACTCTTACCCTGACTCTGTTGGGGAGACCTAAGAAGTAACACAAGTTCTTAGATAACTGAGCTGTTACACTCAGGGTGAGATCCAACCTCCCCCTTCACCATGAGATCAAGTTTAAAGCTTTCTCTGTTTTACGCTTATAAAATAAATACCATTTGTACAATTTTCTGATACATGAATTTTAGAATTTACAACACAGAATACTACTCGGAAAAAGAAGTATTTTTATAATCCTAACTAAAAGACAGTTTTTCATACTAGATATTAATATACAAGTGAAACTACTCGGTTCTCTAATATTGTGGCTTACAATGTCATAAATTAAGACATTTTAATTTCATTTACAATTTTGGCACATAAAGGACTGTGAGTTCACCAAGGCAATAAATGCTTGCTTTTATTGATTCCTGTAGTAAACCAAGGCCGTTCAACCATCTTCAAAAGTAATTTCACTATGTTAAGAGGAGGTAAAATTATTGTACAAGGCTTATTTACATGTATAAGAAAACAAGCCATATCAAAATATGAGGTATAAGGAGGAATTAGAGTCCCTAACTCCCAATCCACATTAACTTTCAAACTTTAGAACTGCAATTCTGAAATTGATGTGATGCAGTCCAATCTGTCCACCCTTCCACATTCCCTCATCACCAACAGGTGCTGCACTAGATGCCACACGAGCAGAGGGAGGAAGAATGCCTCAAAAATATGCAGGGCAGGGGCACCAGAGTGGCTCAGTCAGTTAAGTATCAGACTTTTTTGCTCAGGTCATAATCTCACAGTTTGTGAGTTCAAGCCCTGCATCGAGCTGTCTGCTGTCAGTGCAAAGCCTGCTTCAGATCCTTTATTCTCCTACCTCTCTGCCCCTCCCCTCCCAAAAATAAACACCTAAACTTAAAAAAAAAAAAAAAAAATTATATATATATATATACATATATACATATACATACACGTATGGCAGGGGCACCTGGGTGGCTCAGTTGGTTAACTGTCCAACTTCAGCTCAGGTCATGATCTCATGGTTTGTAAGTCTGAAGCCCCGCATTGGAATCTGTGCTGACAGCGCCTCTCTGTCTCCCTCCCTCCCTCTCTCTCTCTCTCTCTCAAAAATAAACATTTAAAAATTATTTTAAAAATAAGAAAAATTATAAGAAATAAAAATAAAAAAATATGTAGGGCAAAACTCCTCCCTTCAGGGAGTTCACAGCCTAATATTTAGCATTTAGCTTGAAACATCTGGCCTACCTGAGCCCTTTACATGAATGAACTCACAACAACTGGAGAGGTAGGCACTTAACATAATTTCCATTTTACACGCATGGAAACTGAAGCTTTGGACGTTTATAAATTTCCAAAACAGAGTGTCTGGGTGGCTCGGTCAGTTGATCATCCAACCCTTGATTTTGGCTCATGATCTCACAGTTCATGGGATAGAGTCCCATGTCAGGCTCTGCACGGACAGCACAGAGCCTATTTGGGATTCTCCCTTTCTCTGCCCCTCCCCTGCGGGTGCATGCGTGTGTGCGTGCTCTCTCTCTCTCTCCTCTCTCAAAATAAATAAACATTAAAAAAATAGTAATATAAAAAATTTTTCTACAACCTCCAGACCTAAACAATTCCATTTACAATAGCATCAAAAAGTATGCAATACTTAGGAATAAATTTAACAAAGGAAATCAGAGACTTGTGCACTGAAAAACACAAAACATTGTTGATAGAAATTAAAGACTTAAATGAGAAGACATCCTGTGTTCGTGAGTTGGCAGACTTATTATTATTAAAATGACAGTATTCCCCCAAATTGATCTACAGATTCACACAATTCCTATAAAAATTCTCAATACCTTTTTTTTCCAGAAATGGGCAAACTGACCCTTAAATTCATTTAGACATTCAAGGGACCCTGAATAGCCAAAACAATCTTGAAAAAAGAAGAACAAAGTTGGAGGACTCACACATCTTGATTTCAAAACTTATTATGAAGCTATAGTAATCAAAACAGTGTGATTAAGGAGAACCCAGGTGTCTCAGTCAATTAAGTGTCCAACTTGGGCTCAAGGTCATGATCTCATGGCATGTGGGTTTGAGCCCCAAGTCAGGCTCTGTGCTGACAGCTAGGAGCTGGAAGCCTGCTTCGGATTCAGACTCCCTCTCTTTCTGACCCTCCCCCCACTCTTGCTTGCTTATGCACTCTCTCAAAAATACATTAACATTCAAAAAATTAAATTTAGGGGCACCTGGGTGGCTCAATCAGTTAAGCGGCCGACTTCGGCTCAGGTCATGATCTCGCGGTCCGTGGGTTCAAGCCACGCATCAGGCTCTGTGCTGACTGCTCAGAGCCTGGAGCCTGTTTTGGATTCTGTGTCTCCCTCTCTCTCTGACCGCCCCCCCCCATTCATGCTCTGTCTCTCTCTGTCTCAAAAATAAATGTTAAAAAAAATTTTTTTTAATTAAATTTAAAAAAAAAACACTGTGAAACTGGCATAAAGATAAGACATATAGATCAATGGAATAGAATCAGAGTCCAGAAATAAACCCTCACATGACAGCCAACTGATTTCCAACAGTGCCAAGGCCACTAGGCGAGAAAAGAATGGCCTCCAAAACATGGTCCAGACAACTGGATGTCTATATGCAAAAGAATATGGGACTAACTCACAGTACATACAAAAGTTAGCCCTAAATGGATCAAAAATCTAAATATAAAGGCTAAAACTTGACTCTTGAAATACAGATGTATATCTTCATTATTTTGGATTAGGCTCGTTTCTTAAATATGACACAGAAAGTACAAAAAACAGAAGAACATCATAAGAATTAAAAACTTTGGTGGGGGCGCCTGGGTGGCGCAGTCGGTTGGGCGTCCAACTTCAGCCAGGTCACGATCTCGTGGTCCGTGAGTTCGAGCCCCGCGTCGGGCTCTGGGCTGATGGCTCAGAGCCTGGAGCCTGTTTCCGATTCTGTGTCTCCCTCTCTCTCTGCCCCTCCCCTGTTCATGCTCTGTCTCTCTCTGTCCCAAAAATAAATAAACGTTGAAAAAAAAAATTAAAAAAAAAAAAATAAAAATAAAAAAAAATAAAAACTTTGGTGAATCAAGAAACACTTATTGAGAAAAAAAGATAATCCACAGAATGGGAGTAAATATTTGCACATCACATACCGATAAAGAACCAGAAACCAGAATATATAAAGAACTCTTAAAAGTCAGCAATTTAAAAAAAAACAACACCCAATTTAAAAAATGGGCAAAGGATCTAATAGACATTTCTCCAAAGAAAACACACAAATGGCCAAGAAGCACATGAGAAACTGCTCAACATCATCTGTCATCAGGGAAACACAAATTACAACAAAAATGAAATATCATTTTATACCCACACCAGGATGGCTGTAATCAGAAAGACGGCAACAAGGATTGACAAGGATGTGGAGAATTTGGGAACTTCACATACCGTTGGTGGGAATGTTAAATGGCAGAGCTACTTTGGAAAACAATCTGGCAATTCTTCAAAAAGTTCAACAAAGGGTTACCATATGACCCAACAATTCCACTCCTCAGTATATACCCAAGAGAACTGAAAACATACGTTCATACTGTTCACAAAAAAACCTGCACACAAGTGGCATTTGTAATATCCCCAAAGTAACAACCCATATATCTATCAGCTGATGAATAGGTAAACAAAATGTGGTATATCCATACATAAGAAAAATGGAGTAATGATACATGCTAACACATGGATAAATCCTGAAAACATTATGGACAGTGAAACAAGTCAGAGACAAAACACATATTGTATCATTTCATTTACATGAAATGTCCAGAACAGGGACATCTAGAGAGACAGAAAGTAGATCTAGGGGCTAGGGAAGGAGGGAAAATGGGGAGTGTCTGCTAATGCACAAAGAGTTTCTTTTTAGAAAGATAAAAATGGTCTGGAATTGGGAAATGGCGAGGTCTTTACAATAGTATACATATGCTAAAAGCCACTGACTTGTAAACTTTAAACTGGTGAAAAGGGGAATGTGAATTTTATTTTAATTAAAAAAAAAAAAAAAAAAAAAAAAGATTCCAGAGCTAGTAGGTCACTGAGCCAGGATGAGAACCTGGCGGCCTAGCTCTGTAGTCTAGATCCCCAGGTGCGTGCTGCGCTGCACAGCCTCCAGGAAGGAAATGATCAGTGTGGGGAAAGGGAATGGCCAAAGAAGGCATCTGTCACTAGCGTTAGGAGGACGTTGCCAGGTGAAGAGAAGCCCACTCCCAACAGGAAAATGGCACAAACGAAGCTACGGAGACTCCTGTCGTGTGGGCCATCCAAGTTGTTTTGGTGGCTGGCAGGAGCCAAGTAGAGACTGGTAGGAAATAGAGATACTGGCGGGGTCTGTCCCTAGAGCATCTTACACACCATACAAAGAAGTCCGTCTTACATAGGGTAGAATATAACCAACTATACAGTGAAAACTAAAATAAGAGATTCAACAGGTGGGTTAGAATTAAGAGCAAATTTTTAAAATCTTATGTCATGCCAGGGAGAAAGTATTTGACTTCATGGAACTATGTATGAGACTTGTCAATTCTCCACAATTCATCCTGTGTCTGTACACCCACACAGTGCCCCCCAGGAACTCTGCCAATTATCACCTCTCTCATTTGTAAATCCTAAAATTCTCACCTGAAGCCTCAATAGTGCCTTATTTCTATAAAAATCTTTAACAGCAGCAAGCAATAGTAAAGTCTACTTCCAAGGCTTTGTTGCTTTACACAATGTTCTAAAGTACGATAAACACTGTAGCAAATCAAACACAGGCTACTTCATTCTTGTCTTGCTGTCTGTGGGATTTCCCACCAATTACATAAACAGAAAACCTCAATTAGTTCTCCATTTTAATACGCAAAAATCAATAAATAGGGCCTTAAACGTATCAAGGACACAGAACACTTTAACTCTGTTTTATCAAAATGACGCTGAATCAGTATTCCAGAGTACAAGTTCTTCATCCTTATCATCTCTGGCCACGTATTGACTGCGTTGCTGGTTTCTAGTCACGTGGAAAAATATTTTAAGCATGCAATAATGCCTAAATATAAAGACACCAGGATTCAAAATTATATTTGTAACAAAGAGCAGCAACAATACCAACAGTAACATCTAACATTTCATACCAATTACAATGCCAGGAACTCTTCTACCTGCTTTATATAGTGACTCTCTGAAAACTCTCATATCCCTGTAAGACAAACATTATCATTATCCTCATTTTACAGACAGGGAAATGGAGGTACAGAAAAGCTCAGTAACTTGCTGCCATTTACAGGGCTAGTGTAGTAGAGGGGACTCAGAGCCCCAGCAGCCTCTGTACAGGCTCTGGGCCCTCAACCACCATACATTACGTGTGGCCGATTTAGAATGCGCTCACATTTTTCCATAAAAAACCTAAACATTCACTTGTGTTCACAATACTTATGAAAGTTACAACACAATCCTATAAATTCAGTCCTATTCAGACTTCATGTTTATAATCTTGCTGTCCCCTCCCCCTTAAAAAAATCTGTCAGCCTTAAAACAATCATTTATTACACCTACAACTATGGTAAGTGTTTGTGGGGGTAACGTTACTAACTTGCATTAAGAGTTTAAAGAAAATCAAATTTTAGGGCCATATTTTGACTGTATTTTATGGATGAGCTAGGTACTGAACTAGTACTGGGCAATTGAGGCACTCTATCTCTTGCATTTAAGTTTCCTCTTCATGCCAAGGGCCATTCGTACTGATCTGCAGACCTACTAAATCACTCTCTTGGGGTGATGATGCCGAAAAAGTCTTAAGAGGTAATTCTGACGCGCGGCCAGTGTTGAGAATCACTGGCTTTACACTTGGCGCCTGTCCTCCTTATCTGACTGACATGACAGTGTTACAAACACACAATTCATTTCACAAACACAATTAGCCAATCATGCCAAACAATATTCTATTTATTGGGACTTCAACATAGGGAATGCTAGATAGTGAGAATCCAGCAATTCTACTTCTTCCAAATCCAAGCTACGAGAACACTCACGCGTGTCCTCGGAAGGTCACACAAAGATGCTCCTCATAATGCTGTGTGCCACAGCAAGTAGTGGAGAACAACCCGAATGTTAACTGAACTCTGCTACATTCATCATACACAGCCGTTGAAAAGAGTGAGGTGGCCCTGCAGGTACTGAATGATCTACAAAACTGACACTAAGTGTGCAGAATACGCAGTATACTACTTTTGTTATAAATGCGTGTTTTCACAGGTGTGTATGTGCGTGCGTATATGTACATGTAAATGAAAAGTAAAGTTGAGGAAGAGTATACTCCAAACTGATTAGGAGAAGGTCTTCCTTGCTTTTGCAGACAAAATGAGGAGAGGTGCCTGCGTGGCTCAGTCAGCTGGGTGTCTGACTTCAGCTCAGGTCATGATCTCGCGGTCTGTGAGTTCAAGCCCTGTGTCAGGCTCTTGTGCTGACAGCTCAGAGCCTGGAGCTTGCTTCGGATTCTGTGTCTCCCTCCCTCTTTCTGTCTCCCCCTCACTCACATTCTCTCTCTCTCTCTCTCTCTCTCTCTCTCTCAAAACTAAATAAAACATTAAAAAAAAGAAAAAAAGGAATGAGGGAATGGTCATCAGAGAATTTCACCTTTACGGCACTTAAATCTTTTATAGATGTTATTTGTGTAATTAAAAATAATTTTCTCAAATAATGTTGAGTGTTGCCAAAGGATACCCCATTTAAAATAAACCCCTTTTGGGGCGCCTGGGTGGCGCAGTCGGTTAAGCGTCCGACTTCAGCCAGGTCACGATCTCGCGGTCCGTGAGTTCGAGCCCCGCGTCAGGCTCTGGGCTGATGGCTCAGAGCCTGGAGCCTGTTTCCGATTCTGTGTCTCCCTCTCTCTCTGACCCTCCCCCATTCATGCTCTGTCTCTCTCTGTCCCAAAAATAAATAAATGTTGAAAAAAAAAATTTTAAAAAAATAAATAAAATAAACCCCTTTTGTGCTTACCCAGCTTTCAAACGGACAGTCTGCAAAAAGATTGCCATCACACCATTATAAATAGCATCCAAATGCCAATTTTCACTTTCAAATAAAATTCACAGTTTAATCAAGATCAAAGCAATGTTCCATTGGAATCCTGAGAGTATTATACTGAATGGGGGGAAAACCAGCTCAATCCAGCTCAATTCTTCAGACACTGTTCTATCATAAGAAAGGGAGTCTTGTGGAGGTTGTAAAAATGGCATTTAAAACTAGCTTTAAAAACTAAATTCAGTCTGTTCCAATTCTATCATGAGCAGGCTCTTATAATGAAATAAAATTGCTGAAACAAATTGGTCAACTAAAAAAAAGTATTTAAAAATACAGGTATTAATTTAGCAGTCCAAAAGTGACCAAGTCTCAACTAATGGGGTGTGCCTATGAAAGTATACCTTTCTACTGCATAGAAGAAACACAGAGAATCCCACAGACGAAAGTTAAGATAAAAACTAAATTTTGTACCTAGAGCCATGAATATTTGGGTTCTTTGTTAGATGGTGCAGAGGAGAAAGAAAGGCATGTGCTTGAGAAACCAGAGTCAATTGCCAGGGCAGTTACGTAGCAAGAAACACTTCCCACAAAAGAAGCAATGCAATAAAAAGTATAAAATGGCTCAAGACCAGAACTTCAAGAAATTCCAATGTTGCTTTTTTTAAAAAAATATAACTTTCTTCCAGTCATATCATCTACTTTAATAACAAAATGGTTCCTCAATTTATACTGAAATATACCAGCCAATGTATTATAAGACATCTGAGGTACCCAGCTTTTTCTTCTTTCTAAAGCCTAATAACTCTCTGAAATCTGGACCAACTACAAAGATAGGAGGAAGGGGGAAAATATTTCTATTTCTTGAGTTGGGCGAGGGGGGGTATTCAGGTGCCTATCTCATTTTTCAAATTTACATTCACATTTCAGGTTTTATATGCATGAAACATTGCATAATTTTAAAATATGTTTTTTGGAGTTTCTGAGTGGCTCAGTCCGTTAACCGTCCAACTCTTGATTTCGGCTCAGGTCGTGATCTCATGTTCGAGGAGTTTGAACCCCACAGTGGGCTCTGTGCTGACAGCGCAGAGCCTGCTTAAGATGCGCTCTCTCTGCCCCTCCTCCCGCCTGCTTGCAACGGGTGTGCACGCATGTGTGCGCGGCTCTCTCTCTCTCTCTCAGAATAAACATTTAAAAAATTTCTTATTAAAATATGATTTTAATTTTTCACCAGTGTTTAACCAGTTTCCACTGCTTTCTCAGCATGGTCTCTTCCTTATCTCTTCCTCTGAACATAGGTATACCCCAGCTACCAGGCCTCCAAGGAATGCGTGAATTCTGGACAGCCACGTGTTCTTGACAGCTGAAAGATTATCTATCTTATTTAAGCCGCTCTGAACTGAAACATTCACATATGCCTAATATAAAGTTTCTTGGCTGCCTCAGATTGTCTGTCATGAGCAGGACTCCCACACCCTCGGAGCCTCTGGAAGGAGGCTGAAGGTCTGCTTCCGCACCAAGAGCTCCAGGTTAGGGCAGTGGATTCAGCTTGTTACTGTTTTCTTTTTGTCCCTTCCAGTGACCACATATGTGCCCTTCCAACTGGCCCATTCCAACCTGCTGAGTAAAGTATAGATAGTTTCCCACACCATACGTGAAGTTTTCTTCACAACGTCGGTAACACTCCTAGGTTGAGGAGTGCTACAAATCCAAGGCTCACATAAAAACAGCTATGGCCCCTCTCTCTTTTGGGATCCCACTGCCACAGTACATCTGCTTCTCTTTAAGCATCCCTTTCATTCTCTCCCAAGTGGTCAGCTCTATAAATGCAGCTTGCACACGGCATATAAAAGTATGCCAGGCTCCTCTATATTACGATGGCAACAATAACTCTTGTTTTGTATGACGGTGACAAGGATAACTCTTGAGTTTGTCAAGGATTACAGATACTTATCTTCATAAAAATACTAGGAGGCATACCCAATCACCATCTCTATTGTGTAGATGAGGGAGGGAAGGAGGGAGTGGAGGAGGGAAGGTAACATGTCTAAAGTCACTCAGTCACTGGGGCAGCTAGGTGGCTCAGTCAGTTGAGCATCTGCCTCTTGATTTCAGTTCAGGTCATGATCCCAGGGTTGTTGGATCAAGCCCTGCTTCAGGCTCCATGCTGAATGTGGAGCCTGCTTAAGATCCTCATATTCTCTCTCTCTCTCTCTCCCTCTCCCTCTCTCTCTGAAATAAACAAGCAAATAATAATAATGAAGTCATCCAGCCATTAAGTGACAGACACAGAACTTGGCCCCAGGTCAATCAAACTCTGAAGTCAATGCTACTACCATCTACAATGATGCACTGGCCAGATCAATGTGGCCTAAGCTCTCCACTTCAGAAATCCAAATTCCTGAGGCAGAGACTGCATTATTCCAATTCACTTTTTCCAGCCAGGCTACCATGCGCACAAGACGCCAGCTGCCATGTGGCCTGTCCGCGCTGGAGCCGTGCTGCACACCCAACCCAGTCCCTCTGGAGGAGCTGGCACACAGCAGAGCCACACGGGAGGGGCCGCCACGGGACACCTCCGGTCTACACCCCTACCTAGGTACTCCTAGTGCTGAAACCCACACTTAAGTGTGCCTGACGTAAATCAGGTATAATCCCCACAGTTCGAGGTATGGGAATGGAAAGGAAAAATTCCAGAGTTTGGACAAGAGCTTTTCATCAAGCCTCACAGCAGCCACTGCAAATTTCTGTTCCACCTTTACTCCATATTCACATTTTTCTACTTAAAATATGAATTGCCTATGGTTTACCAGCACTGTAGTTAGGACAGTGTGAATCAAAAACCCTGTCTGGGGTTCCTGATGCCTTCTCATCAGAGGTTCTGGCAAAAAGAAATTCAGTAAATACTTCTTCCCCTAAGGGCTCCTATCCCTTGTGAAGTCTGGAGCAAAGGAAAAACTATGCCTGGGTCTTTGTCATTTTTTAAGTTTATTTATCTATTTTGAGAGGGAGGGGGAGAAAGAGAGAGAAGAGAGACAGAGAGAATATCCCAAGCAGACTCCACGCTGTCAGCACAGAGCCTGATGCAGGGCTCGAACCCATGAACCATGAGATCACGACCTGAACCAAAATCAAGAGTCAGACGTTTAACCAACTGAGCCACCCAGGTGCCCCTTTTTGTCATTTTATAAGTCCTTTTTTCTATAGTTGAAGACTACAATCTTCTCTAATGTCTTTCAGCAAATATTTCTCTTCTTTAAAAAGTTTGTGCTGCTTAATAATTTTAAGTAATCATTCCCTTATTCTAGGTCTACACTGTCCAATACAGAAATCACTTGCCACATGGGCCTACTGCACACCCGAAAGATGGCTACTCTGAACAGAGACATGCTTAGCACACAAACAGAATGAAAAATATTCCGTTACTATTTTTATACAGATTACACCTTGATATGTTACACTGTTTTGGAGACACTGGGTTAAATGTATTATTTAATTAATTATTGGTTTCGTAGAATAATATTCAGCTGTAAAAAAAACAATGAAATTCTGACACGTGCTACGACACAGATGAATCGTGAAAACATGCTAAGTGAAATAAGCCAGACACAAAAGGACAGATATAATCTTAGTTTTACACAGAAAAACACTGCATGAGAAAAAGTACAAAAGGTATACCTCTATAGATGCACACAGTGCCTTGAAGAAGGCTTTAATAAGTAGAAGTATGATAGAATATAGAATTGAAAGGAATTTATAATCAGGATATATATTTTTTTACAGTCAAGTAGTAATTTTGTATCTGGCTTATTTCACTTAGCATGTTTTCACGATTCCTCTGTGTCGTAGCACGTGTCAGAATTTCATTCTTTTTTTTACAGCTGAATATTATTCTACGAAACCAATAATTAATTAAATAATACATTTAACCCACTTACACGAAGCATCCAGAATAAGCAAATTAATAGAGAAAATAAAACAGGCTCAGGGGCTGAGAAGGGGATATGGGACGTCGTGGGTCAGGCCGCGAAAGTCGAAAGTCAGCGTCAGACCCTCAGTACAGAGGATGGACTCACTGTCAGCAACCCAGCGGGTGGCTTGAGTACCTCTAAGGAATACTGTCCAATTTAACCCCACAAGAAGAAAAGTCCTGTAAATTGGTTTGCTACCATCACGCTTAAAAGACAAATTTTGTTTTCTTCCTACAAAGAATGGACCTGAGGAGGGCAAGAACACTCTGAAACCAGAGCCATTTCCACAAACCATTCCACCAGTGCCCTTTAACGAGCGCCTTCAAAACACTCTGACAAACACAATCAGCTTTGTGCTGAGAGCACCTCTCCGTATAAAAGACACAATTTTACAAAATTAACATACTACACAAGGAAGCAAACAAGTTGTTCTTTTGATTTATAGCATTCAGTCCTCTAAATTTACCAGGTTTCCAAATCTCAATTTATAACCGCATTCCCTAGCTCCCCATTTAAGAGATACATTTAGTTCTGTCTCTTATTTCTTAAGGCAATGAATCTTTAGAAGACAGATTTGAAATGTAACATACGTACTAAAAATCAAATATGCAATGTTCAGAGAAAGGAGAGGGAAAAAAAGAGGCCCTAAGTCCACTGGCTTTATAAGAACTAAAGAAATCCAGTGTCAGGAAGCCAAAGGAGAAATGGCATCATTGCCATTCTTGTATTTAAACATTTAAGGAAGGCTTATGAGGCTATTCGTGGGCAGAAGAATAACAGTAAACAACAGCAGCAGCTAAAAGTGATACTGAGCTCTAGGTTACCTGTTTGGGGGGCTTCCCATTTATTACTTCAGTTAATCTACACAACCCCTCCACAGAGCTGGTCTTGTAATTTTCACCCTCTTCTCACTTACTGATGAGGAAACAGAGGCATAGAGAAATTATAAATACTTGTGCCCAAGGTCACATAGCTAATAAATGGGAGAGCTGGAGACAGACCCAGGTAACCTGGCTCCAGAAGCCACTACTACAAAGCGCCTCTCACAATCTTTATGGCAGGTTCGTGATAACATTTACAGTGGGGTTCAAGAGTCATAAACTAACAAAAAGAACGTACAGAGTAAGAACACTTACTGAACCCCGTCACACACTCACCCGACAATACTCTGGGGAATCTTCAGGAACAGTAACTCACAGGTGTGGTAAAATTGTCAAAATGAAATAAATGTTATTTTAGAAATAAAAATGAAAACCAATGGACTGTTCAAAATAGCAAACCAATTGCCAATCACAGATCTTTAGTTTTACGTGGAGTTCAATGATGTACTGACAGAATGAAGCAACAAAGACCTGTGCTCCTTAAACCACAAGAGTCACAACTGTTGAATGCAAGGCAGGACGCAGCACATCCATTCTGTCTTGCCACATTGTCCTTTACCAACTACACTTAACATTGTCTTGTTCAACATTTGCAAATGTTTCAAACCACACTGGCTTTCCCTGATAAAAGAGCCGTCTCATCCGTAACACGTGGCCTCCTTGGTTGTGCACTTGGACAAAAGATCAGGAATACAGAGGTCCTCACTACCATCACCTGAAAGGCCTTCGGAGATGATCACATTTGGGCAAATTGTTTCCCCCAAACCTGCCAAGTTTTATCAAGCTTTAACAGAGTTAACAAAACCTTTGGTAATCACCGTATCAATCACTTTTGTTTTGTTTTCATTTTTTATTACAGTATAATTCACACTGCAAAATCCACCCTCCAGTGCTCAGTTCTGTAAGTGTTCTGTATGTAACAAACACAGACCGTTGTTACTCGCAGCCTTTAGCACCACCAATCTGTTCTCTGTCCCTATCCTCTTACCTTTTCCCATACAAATGGAATTGTGCAGTCTACGTGCTTTGGAGTCTGACTTCTTTCAGGAAGTGTAACATCTTCAGATTTCATTCATTTGCTGCAATGGTATCAATAGTTCACTTCTTTCTATTGCTGAACAGTATTCCATTGTACTGATATATCACCATTTGGCGCCTGGGTGGCTCAGTGGGTTAAGCGTCCAACTCCTGATTTTGGCTCAGGTCATGATCTCGTGATTTGTGAGTTCAAGCCCCACCTCGGGCTCTGTGCTGACAGTTCTCAGAGCCTGCTTGGGATTCTCTCTCTCCCCTTCTCTCTACCCCTCCCCACCCCCCACTCATGAGTGTGCACGTGCTCGTTCGCTCTCTCTCTCTCAGATCTCCCTCTCAAAAATAAATAAACTTAAAAAAAAAAAGAATGTCTTTCAAGAAGGGTAAGACTTTGACATAAGTCCAACTTATTTTTTTAATGGATCAGATTTTTGGTTTATTTAAGAAATCTTTGACTAATTCAAGTCACAAAGATTTTTCTCGAATGTTTTCTTCTACTAGTTTGTAGCTTTAGATTTAAGCCAATAATCCATTCTGAGTTAATTTTTGTATGTTGTGCAAGGTATCAATTACTTTTTTTTAATTTTTACTGCTTGATCCAAAGTTCTGGTCCTTATCACAGTATTTATTTGACAAATGTTTTCTGGGCACCTATATTTGGCCTAGGGATGTAAGAGTAATAAATAAGAGGGCACAGACTAACACAGGCAACAACATGATCAACTCACTAAATCCAAGGTGAGCAGTGTGGACACAGACCAAGTCCAAATATGATAGCAGCAGGCACTCAGGAGCTTCCAGGAGGGCTAGTCTGATGCTGAGCAAACAGGGCAGGCAGAGAGTAACATTCCAGGAAGGGGAAATATGCAAGCAATATACAAAGATTGAAAGAGCAAGGTTTGTTTAGGAAATAGCTGGGGGGGGGGGGGATTCTTCTCAACCACTTTGTATTCATGGCAGGCACTTACTTCTGCATGCTAGCATTTCTGGCAAGCCATTTTAGGGGACTCAAAAACTAAAAAACCCCACTAAACAAGCAAGCAACAAAATTCAATCACAACTATAGTATAATAGTATTTCTGTGTCTATAAAAAGCAAACAAAATTATCAAATAAAGAGGCCTTCAGGATAGTGTGGCTCAGTATAAGCTGCCAACGCCCAGCCTAGAACAGCTTGCCCTTGGCCTTCCCCCAAGAGTGACCGTGATTGCACAGCGGACCCAGCAGGGGGCACAGGAGGAGTCCCACCCCCAACAGAGCTTGCCCCCCAGGAGGCTTTCGCTTGGCCTTCAATCCCATCGCTCTTATCACCACCCAGAGAACCAGCAACAGCACCCATTCAGCTTGACCAGCTGACCCACCTTCCCAGATGCCACTTGGTTCCGTCAACCCAAGTGACCCACATCACCAGCATCACTGATGTGCTCCGATTTCCCCCCACTCCCCCCACTGCCCACTGGAAGCATCAGCAAATCTCCACAACCTCTACCCCAGATGTAAGAGGACTGCTTGCCCTAACCCAACTGAGGACCGGACTTGTCCAGCAGGCCCGGGAACAGAGGCCCTTGTTTCTCCCAAGTCCCCACCTGCAGGGCCTGGTGGGGGCAGGGCTGCCATTGTCACCACAGTCTCTTTCCCACTCTTCAGGTGGAGAGCCTCCAACTCCCTACAATCCTTTCAACTAAGGCCTTTTCCCATCTCAACATTGTCAACAGCCTTTTTTCCATCTACATAATTTTTTAAATGAAATATTTTTCAGATAGCCCATAGACAGGATGAACAATAGACCTTCTGTTCTGAAATTTTCACATTTTATTAACCTTTCTGAAAAAGATATCAGTGAACTAACTTTTCAAAAATTAAGACTAAAGAATAACAATGAACCCTGTAAAGATAAGGCCAAATGCTGTCTGGACAAAACCGTATCATACTCAGAACAGTAAAGCCTTACATTTGTTAATCTGCAGAACAAGTTAACCCTTTCTTTTGTTTTTAAATTAATTTTATTTATTTATTTTTGAGAGAGAGAGAGAGAGAATGAGAATGAGAATGAGAATGAATGAATGAATGAATGAATGAATGAATGAATCTCAAGCAGGCTCCATGGGGTTCCATCTCAGGACCCTGAGATGGTGACCTGAGCCAAAATCAAGAGTCTGATGTTTAACCAACTCAGTCTACCCAGGCGCCCCAACACTTTCTTTAACTGGAACACTAACACCTCCTTCCATCCTATCCCTAAATTTGAGTAAAACCTCACCATCCTACATGGCTCACACTCCAAAACCCACCAGCAGAGTTTCTACCAGTGGGCAGGAGGGTGGGGGGGGGTTCACCCAGCGACTGGCTTCCTAAAGGATCAGAAATTCCTGGGGCACCTGTGTGGCGCAGTCGGTTAAGCGTCCGACTTCAGCCAGGTCACGATCTCGCGGTCCGTGAGTTCGAGCCCCGCGTCGGGCTCTGGGCTGATGGCTCAGAGCCTGGAGCCTGTTTCCGATTCTGTGTCTCCCTCTCTCTCTGCCCCTCCCCTGTTCATGCTCTGTCTCTCTCTGTCCCAAAAATAAATAAACGTTGAAAAAAAAAATTAAAAAAAAAAAAAAAAGGATCAGAAATACCTGGAGTTGAAGGAGACCTCCTCAGAGGCCACCTGATCAAGTCTATCACTTCCCACGTTTGCAAAAGGCTCATTTTCCCTTACCCTTCATCATGGCCACAAGCCCTTGATGGCAACGGTCTCCCTGTCTCAACTCCTAAGTCAAACACAACACCTTTGATACCCTTGACAGAGCAAGCATTCAACAAAAGTTGCTAATACAAAATTAACAGGTAATTCTCAGTTGTCGTTCTTCCCAGTGTGTGCTGCCTGACAAGGAGCACACCCTCCCACAACCAGCACGGCCCTTGGGAGTAAGACCTGGGTCAGTCCCAGCCCTAATTCACTCTGTAAACTGTGGAAAGACTTAGCTGAAAACATGTTGGTCCTCAACATTCACATCTTTAAAATTCACATCTACATACAAAATGTCTAAAAACACACACAACCTCCTGGAGGGTGAGAGGTAGAAGGCCTCCTCACTTCCTACTTCATATCGAGTATGTGGAGAAGTTCAGGGCTACCATCTTCTCTCAAGGTCTCTTCTGGACCCTAAATTTCATGAGTTTTCTTTGTTTGAATTGGATAACCCCTATTTTCCCCTCAATCTCAGTTTTTCTTCTGTCTTGATACTCTAAACATTGTTATTTGCCTATAGTTAGGTACTATATGAGATTTGGTACTATCATATTCCTTAATTTTTTCAATTTAATTAAATCACTATCAATGCTTCTTTTGATAATTATCTTCTCTCTTTTTTTTTTTTAACAATTAGGGGTTTTTTTTAACTATTTATTTTGAGAGATAGAGCACTTATGCAGGGGAGGAGGAGGAGGAAGAGGAGGGGGAGGGGGAGAGAGAGAAAAGGAGGGAGGGAGGGAAGAAGGGAGGGAGGGAATCCCAAGCGGGCTCCACGCTGTCAGCACAGAGCCCGATGTGGGGCAAGAATTCACAAACTATGAGATCATGACCTGAGCCGAAAACAAGAGTTGGATGCTGAACCAACTGAGCCACCCAGGCACCCCTAAGTGTGACTTTTATAAATCATAACTAAGACAAACTAATGTTTCGATGCAACACTAAAATGTAATGATTTTCTGGCATGATTTATGGAAATAAAGAAACAGGCACAGGAGGGATGTACTGTAATTTTTTCATATGCAACAACTATTTCCAAGGCCAAAATACAATCTGTTGAGGTAAATGCATGTGCAGGCTTCATGTTGATATACAATGAAAAATGACCTCATGGAGAAAAAAATTAACATTTAATTTTGTATGACATTAAATCCACAAGTGAAATATATGGGAATAAAAGGAGAAACCTCTTAATTTTCATACTATTAAAAATTAAAGAAAATATGACCTGATTCCATCATGACAGCATTAAGTACTGAAACAATCCTCAATTAGAGTCAGAAAACTGGGATTTAAATTTTTTCTCTTCAAGCATCTCTGATTCCTAATTTAAAAGTAAGTTTCAGGGGCGCCTGGGTGGCTCAGTCGGTTGAGCGTCCGACTTCAGCTCAGGTCACGATCTCGCGATCTCGCGGTCCGTGAGTTCGAGCCCCGCGTCGGGCTCTGGGCTGATGGCTCAGAGCCTGGAGCCTGCTTCCGATTCTGTGTCTCCCTCTCTCTCTGCTCCTCCCCCGTTCATGCTCTGTCTCTCTCTCTCTGTCTCAAAAATAAATAAACATTAAAAAAAATTTTTTTAATAAAAAAAATAATAAATAAATAAAAGTAAGTTTCATCTTCCCGAAGTCTTTTTCTTCATCTACAAGATGCTATCCAAGTAGTACCTTAATTCATCCAATTAAATGATTAGACAGAAAAATCAGAACACAAGAAAATTTGTTGGTTTGGGGAGAGGGATGAGTCAGGGTGGCCAATAAATAATGAGAAGTTGGGTGGAAAATGTTCCAAACATTTTCACTAAGTGATAAAAAGCAGCTAGAAAGCTATTCTTTGTTTTGGATCTTTCATCAACAGCTAAAGAAAACAACATTTTGAGAAAACTAGTAGAGCTAATGATAAAAGGGTTTCATAGTAACTTGAAAACATAAAATTTACAATGGAAAACTCTGTTGCAGTCCAACGAAACTCCAAAATACTCAACATCAAAATCACAAGTGAGAACAATGCTAACTCGTCTGTTTGATCCCCAGTGCGGCTGCTGCAGGAACAGCCCACAGAGACCAAGAGTCAATCGGACCCATTGTTCAAGTCTGCTGAAGTAACAAGGAGTTAACTGTGGCTCTGAAACTGGTTTCATCATCCTGCAAACGTTCTGGCTCATAGTCTGTGAGTCAAAAACAATAAGCCAAAAACTCTAACAACCCAGCACTGCCTATCCAAGTTATTGACCAGACTTGGCACTCGGTGATTTTTTGGCCAATGCCAAAAATGGATTCTTACATCAAAGGACAAAGACTTGGGACCAGCGAACACAATCAAATCCTAAAGGTGCAACAAGACCTTGAGATACAATGGCAGCATTGTTGGAGTGAGTACACAGCATTTGGAAGCCAGATTCATTTCAGCTTGAGCCTGGTAAGTGCGTTTATAAATAAGTCTTACTCAGACCATAAAAACTGACGAGAAGTGCCACCTTACATCCTTTTTGGAACAAGGCAGAACAGGCACATATGCATACTAAGGTCAAGAGAAATGTCCTGCCCAAAGACTAGACACGGAGTTTTGCCTTAACCCTTTGTTTCCCATCAGGTAACATCCTACGCCTTAATTAGATGACTAATGGTAAGAAAAACTGAGAGAAAAACCAAACTATTTGATCCATCTTTTCATTTCAGTATTCATTTATTATTGTCTCCAGAGACTAATGATACACAGAGAGCAAACCACTCTGGGTGCCTCAGCACTGCCCTGGCCCCAGCCTGCTATCAGTAACTGCTACACAATGCCTACAGACCCCTTCAGACAAGGGACATCTCCTTGCAAAAGAAAAACTAAAAGCCTCCCTAGACTAGAGATAAATCAAAAAGTATATGGTTTTAAAATCAAACTACCATATAGTTAAAGAAGATTCCTGATCTAATTGAAAAATATACACCATCACTCTAGAAACATCCAGACCATGCCAATAAATATTGCTCAAAATGCTTTATATCAAGTACCTATTTTTAAAACTTTTATTAATGTTTATTTATCTTTGAGAGAGAGAGAACGCAAGCAGGGGAGGGGCAAAGAGAGAGAGACAAAGAATCCAAAGCAGGCTCCAGGCTCTGAGCTGTCAGCACAGAGCCCAACGCAGGGCTTGAACCCACGGATGGTGAGATCATAACCTGAGCCAAAATCAGACGCTTAAGTGACTGAGCCACCCAGCTCCCCTCAAGTACCTATTTTAATGGGTTTCTGTGTTCTCTGGATTCTAAAGCTCCGGATGGAGAGAATAAAGGATGTTTACTTAAAAATCCTGCTTTATCACAGCAGTATACAAAAAAGGAACGAATACTTATTCTAGAGTAATAACTTTAAAAAAACAAAAAGCTTCCACCAGATAAACTCTGCCCTCTTCCTCTCTTCCAGTATTATTCTGATTGCCTTTGGTACAATTTGGGGGAGAGTCAGAGCTGCATTGCCCAAAAGGAAGCCATGTAGAGGGGGCGAAAAAACTCCACTATCCTCCGAGGATCACCAACAAATCAAAGTGATTAAAGACAAATTAACAGGAGGAAAGAAACTCGCTTATTTACACATTTAAAGCTCATGCACACAGGAAAACTCTATGATGAGCAACTCAAAGGATGGATGGAATGCAGGACTTAACGAACGGTGCTGGAAGGAAAAGGTTGGGAGCAGCTGTGAGAAGGGGACGAAGGTAAGTGCTGTAAGACAGGGCTGTCAGTAAGACTGGTACACAGAGAAGATTCTCCCACTCCTGGTGTGGGAAAGGGGAACACTTTTACAAATGGAAACTTATATCCTGCTTTTAGATAGAAAGTAAGAGGGCAGAGAGAGCTGTCTGCGGTTCAAAACAATCTTTTTGCCAAAGTGGCATTTTTTTTTTTATTTTTTTTTTCAACGTTTATTTATTTTTGGGACAGAGAGAGACAGAGCATGAACGGGGGAGGGGCAGAGAGAGAGGGAGACACAGAATCGGAAACAGGCTCCAGGATCTGAGCCATCAGCCCAGAGCCCGACGCGGGGCTCAAACTCACGGACCGCGAGATCGTGACCTGGCTGAAGTCAGACGCTTAACCGACTGCGCCACCCAGGCGCCCCCAAAGTGGCATGTTTTGAGGTGGCAAACTTTGTTCCCCCTTCAGCATGTTTGGGGAATACCACCAAAAAAATAAATGAATAAAAGAATTTTTTTCTTTAATATTGATATTTTATGTACTTCAACTACAGGTAACAATGGGAATTCTTTAGTTTGCATTTTGGTATTGCCTTTCTTCATTTTACAGGGAGAGAAAGTGGCACAGTGCTTTAGGCTTTTAAAGGACTCAATCGGGCCCTGGAGGGTCATCGATCATTGTACTCACTTCATGCCTTTCAATATATTTACCAAAAAAAAAACCCAAACAAACCATAGTTTCATAACATTAATGAAAGTCACAATAACTATGAATTGTTATTGCAAAGGACAGATCCCAAGAACCAAACCATAAAGTAGAAATATTTCAACTTAAGAGACCACACCACAGTCAACTTCTAGTCAACCCTTTTAAACCAGGCAAACAACATTCTTTTCAAATCCCATAAAGAGGAGAGGAGTCTTCTGCCATTAAAGTAGCAGGATGTTACTCTGCCTGAACAAAGAAAAAAAGTCATGTAGAAAGATGTGTTGGCTAACTACCGCCCTCTCACTGGCAAGAGGCCACCTTCGGTTGGAAAAGCGTTTAACCAAAACATTCATTTACAAATGTCTTTATTAGCAACCACTTTAATGTTGTATACACCTCTAACTTAAGTAGAGAATAAATTCTAATGGAAAACAAAAGGCATAAATTTCTCAGAATTAGAATTAAAACACTACCACAGGAACATTTACATAAAAGAAAATGATCCCAGGAAAGAGAGGAAAAGGACTCTAACACCGAAAAAAGACATGTTCGAACACAAACTTACAACCTCATTATGGAAATACAAATTCACATTTAGGGCCGGGCGTCAAATCATCATGCTGCCCAGTCCTGAAAAGGGCAAACAGTCCTTGCCTCTTATTTCACAGTTCTGCCTAGTGGAGGAAGGCACTGAGTATCAGGCAGGTGCAAGTGAACACGGCCTGAAACACAAAGGCCTTCAGC
The DNA here is from genome assembly GCF_014898765.1 of Herpailurus yagouaroundi. Taxonomy (NCBI): domain Eukaryota; kingdom Metazoa; phylum Chordata; class Mammalia; order Carnivora; family Felidae; genus Herpailurus; species Herpailurus yagouaroundi. The sequence continues at coordinate 81,791,416 of NW_024412391.1, forward strand.
TCGTAAAGAGCTTTTAGCTGAAGGGTCAGAGTTTATCATGCAAAACCAAGGCTTCCCCAACAGGGATGGGGGAGAGGGCGAGTGTCAATCAAAGTAATTCACTTTTAGTGCTATTTTAGGCGGTCTTACTACTAAAAAATTTAGAAGTACAAATGCTGTTCCATCTGCTGTGGTGAATACAAAGGGGCTTTCTTCACATAAGAAAGGCTTACTGTTACAATAAGAATTCCTCCATCTTTTAAAAAGGATAAATGATAAAACCAAAAGAGGACATACAGAATCAAATAATTTCCAACATGTACTAAGTAGGTGTTTTAGTCCAGAACGGAGTCTGTGAAGTTGGTGACCTAGAATTCTGTTGAAGAGCAAAGAAGACAGGCAGGTGAGAGAAGCTTCCTACCCTCTTCACCGCGCCCTGGCAGGTCGTCCATTTGGTCACTGACATATGCTGATTTCTTATTCTCTCCTGTTACTTCCCAGTATTATCTAAATCTTACTTTTACAGGGGCACCTGGGTGGCTCAGTCGGTTGAGTGTCCGACTTCGGCTCAGGTCAGGATCTCACGGTTCGTGAGTTCGAGCCCCGCATCGGGCTCTGTGCTGACAGCTCAGAGCCTGGAGCCTGTTTCAGATTCTGTGTCTCCCTCTCTCTGCCCCTTCCCCTCTCATGCTCTGTCTCTCAAAAATGAATAAACGTTAAAAAAAATTTTTTTTAATCTTAGTTTTACACAGAAAAAAAATGCATGAGAAAAAGTACAAAAGGTATACCTCTATAGATGCACACAGTGCCTTGAAGAATTCTTTAATAAGTAGAAGTATGATAGAATATAGAATCGAAAGGAATTTATAATCAGGATATATATTTTTTTACAGTCAAGTAGTATTTTTACAATTAGGTGGGACATACCATGATGTCTTTGAGTATGGGCTCTGGCTGACTCCTTTGTCATGCAAGACAGCTCCTAAAATTCCAATGATCTAGTCCCTGACCATCAACCACAAAAATAAGAATTTTATAAAAATATCTGTGTCATGGGACTGCAGTGAGGATGACACGGGATGTGCAGACGTACTTAGCAAAATGGGAGGCCTTCATAAATATTACGGCTTCACTACTACAGTTGTGGGCTCGTTACCCGAGTATGTCCAAAGTTAGAAGTTTGGGGTGAGAGCTTTTGTGGCTCCACCCGGAGGCCTAACAGTTCATGATACTGCTTCCATAAAAAATCAGGTCTGCACCATGGAGAATAAAAAAAAAAAAAACCCACAGGAAACAAACCCTGTCCCCCTTTTGCCAACAACCTATCTTGCAGCAGACTGAGATAGCACCTGAGCATTTCTTTTGCTTCCCCCCTTCTCCCATCTCACCTCCCAAGCACTGGCAGGATTATGTTTTCGGGGAGCTCTAGAAAATGCCAGGTGCATGCTGTTTTTAACATGTAAAAATGTTCATACAGCTTACACAGAAAGAACTGCATACTAGGATTTCTCTTTAGGACAAGAAGCAGAACAGGAGGTCGACCACCTTAAGGAATGGTGGACACGTATGGACTTTCACTCACTTGTACGTACTTTAATTTAGTCTTCGTTCTGATGATCACCTAGAAGGCTATAAGGCAAAGTTCTTACTGTGGTTTGGAGCCAAACAGTATTGTTTTTGATATTTTCTACTATAATCTCTCTACTTTGAATAATTATACAAAATGTAATAGAAATTTCACTCCAAAGAGTTCTTATTTGTGGATCTATCCATTAATAAAAATAGTAACAGCAACGGTAGGAGCAATATGTTCTAAGTGCTTATTAATACATGACACTATTGTAAACATCTGACACATAATAATTTATTTACTCTTTGCAACACCACTGGGAGGTAAGTAAACACCTGCAGGGCCCCAGGGGACAGCTGAGGACACCCAAGCACACAAAGTGGAAGTGGTATATCTCATGACTGAAAAGCAGACAACAGCTCTTGCTTTTAACCAGCAGGCAGTACGTCCAGTGGCTGGTGTGGCTTCTTCTATGGGCAGGCCCGCTGCTTCATAGTGCCTGAAGCACCTGACCCCTCTATGTGGAACGTACTGGAGGACAGAAAGGAATAATTGTGAGTTTCTGCTTACCCACCTAAAAGATTCTTTTCCCCCAGAGAGCCATGAGACTCTTTCTCCTTTCCCAATCAGCGTAATAGCCTGAAAAGAGGATACTGTGGACTACAGTATTCTCAGGATTCATTCACTCTTACCTGAAAGGAGTTTCATAATTAACCCAAGTACTTAGATGATATAACTTCCCCCCAAATAATCAGAATTTATCCCTCCCTCATCATTTATTCTAATCGGAGCCCTCACCATCTCTGCTCCAGGTATCTCCACACTTCTCTAGCCCATGGCCCACAGTGAAGTGGAGTCAAGTTTCAAAAACAGAAAACTGATCGCGTTACTGCCCTGCCTCCAGCACTTCCGGGCTGCCCCATTTCCTAAGACTGCAGCACTTTGCTTGGGCTTAGGATCAGCCCCCTGTGAATTTATGCACCATGGGGGGGGGGGGGGCGCGCCCGCCAAAAAAAAGTGAACATGAAGTTTGCATACAGCCACACCAAGAACACAATTTACGTAATGCCTTCAAATTCCAAACATAAGTAACAAAACTCAACCTTTAATTTCATAAAGGAATTAAAGATTTCTCTAGGCAAGTTCATACATATTTGCTGAAGGTAAGAGATGTTTATTTTAACCAAAAACCATACATCGACATACAAATTACACGTCAAAAACTCCAAAAAGGAATTTAGGAACTTCAGAATGATAAACTTTCAGGGTGCCTGGGTGGCTCAGTCGGTTGAGCATCCGACTTCTGCTCAGGTCATGATCTCACGGTTCATGGATTCGAGCCCCACATAGGGCTCACTGCTGTCAGTGCAGAGCTCACTTCGGGTCTTTCCGTCTCCCTTTCTCTCTGTCCTTTCCCTGCTTGCGCTCTCTCTCTAAAATAAATAAATCTTTAAGGAAAAAATAAAAAAGAATGATAGACTTTCCCATAACTAAACATATCATTTGATTTGAACTTGTGTTATTAGGACAGTCACTCTGCTAATGTCTTTGGAAAGTCAACTCACTAGCACTTTGTGTATGTATACACGAAAGTTTAAAGCTCTGTCCTTAACCACCCTCACATAAAGACAGAACTGCAGAAATACACCAGAAACCAAAACCTCTGCCTGCTGCCCACCTTCTCCCAAAAGACTGACAGGAGACAGACAGATCTGGTTATAAGGCATGCAATCCATCCTTCCTCTGGATTCCACCTAATCCCAAGTGTCTCAAAGGGACAGCAGGTGACATGAGTAGAGCAGGTCTCCTGTGAGATGAAGGGGATGGAAGGGGCCACAACCACAACCGGGGTTAGTGAACAGCCAAGGCAGAGGGATGCTGATGCAGGGGGCCAGATACTCTCGTATTTTCAGAACACGGAGGTAGGGATTTTTATGTGAAATATCCTGTTTCCAAGCACGGGGAGGTACACAAACACGCCACATGTATGATCCAGGCCACATCCACCAGTTTGCACTCATGATAGCAAAAACCTGATTTATTAATTTAATAGCCAGGTGTTGGGCCACCTATGCACCATACACTCTGCTAGGCATGGGGACAAACACCGAAGAAGTCTATGACCTTATCCAGGGGAGGATAAAAGTGCACAGACACAGTGCCATAAACACAGTGGTGAGCATGACAGAGCCAGGTAGAGGAGAGTGAGAGAAGTGTGAGAAGAGTGAGAGAAGGATCCCAAGTCAGCACAGAAAGAGTGCAAGAAGTCAGGGGAATCCCTGGCCCTGCATCCACCCCCATCCCAGCGCTGGGGGTGGGGGGTGGGGGGGCTCATCTGGGATGAGTGCTGGTAGCAATGAGCCCTGAGCTGAACAGAAAGGAAAAGGCAGAGAGAGAAACCATGCAAAGTGTGCGGCTGGGGAGCCCAGGCTGGAAGGTGCCCTTCTGGGTCCCAGACCCAGACAGGATGGGGCGCGGTGCACACTGGGCAGCAGGAGCACCTGAAATTCAGGGAAGAAGGACAGGTTGAACACAAGTGCCATAGCAGATAAAACCGTGAGAATGGATGATGTATCAGTGTGGATAAAGCAGCAACTCTGACAGATGCGTTCAGAATTTTAATACTCTAGTAAAATCTTCTCCTTACTAAAGCAATATATGTTAGATGTTAAAAAAAATGAAGTCATATACAAAGAAGAAAATACTGTATCACCCATAATCCTATACCAACTGCTATACATTTCCTCTCCATCTAGCAATGTCCAATGATGTTCTTCTCCCCAGTCTAGTTAATTTTCCTTTGATTCTAATTTTTCTCTTTTACTTAGACTTCTGCATTTTAGCACACCTACCATGAAACCTCCTCAAACCTTAGTGAAATGAAATGGAGCATAAAAAACTAAGTTAAGTCTCTGTTTAAAAAGCCAAATCTACCTTTCCACAATACACATTATTTATGCCAACCACTTCAGCCTTTTCACACAGCACAGGTCAGAGAGACAGAGAGATTCTTTACTCTTTTTCATCATAGAACCCACACTCTAGGAGGGGCTTGGCTCTGCACATGGTTATGACCCTGCTTCACTGCTGCAGTGAACCAAAAGCTTAAACAGAAATTTTTCCAAAGATATAAAAATGACCACCAGGCACATGAAAATCTGTTTAACATCATTAGTTACTGGAGAATGCAAATAAAGGTCACAAGACATTCCTTCACATCCATTAGGCTGGGTCATCCAAAACATGAAAAGCGTTATAAAGAATATAGAGAAACTGGAACGCTGTGTATTGCTGGTGGGAATGTAAAATGGTTTAGTCACTGTGAAAAACAGCTTGGCAGTTCCCCAAAAAGTTACAAAGGGAACTGCCCCATGACCCAGAAACTCCACTCCTAGGTATACAGCCCAAAGAACTGAAAACAGGTACTTAAATCTGAGTGCATGAATGTTCAGAGTAGCACTATTCACCGTAGCCAAAAAGGAGAACCAAGCTAAATGTGCATCAGTGTGTGAATAAACTGTGGTATGTATGTGCAATGGAATATTATTCAGCCATAAAAAGGAATGAAGTCTGACACACGCTTCAACACGGAACCTGGAAGACATTATGCTAAGTGAAATAAGCCAGTCACAAAAAGACAAACACTGTCGGGCTTCACCTCTATCAGGTATCTGGAGCAGTCAAATTCATAAAGACCGAAGGCAGAGTGGTGGTTGCCAGGGTCTGCAGAGAGAAGGGAATGAGTGAACTTTATGGTGTGTGAATGACAGCTCAATAAAATTACTCTGAGTAAGAAGCTGCTGGTTTAGAGCTATAGCGCCACATAAAACAATGAAACCAAAGCTGTACTGGGTCAAATGATGCTTTCCCATATTTCCACCTTTGTAAGCTACCTAGAGATACCAGTTTACTTCTCTCCACCCTTTTCCAGAGGAAAAACAGCAAGGGGCAGGTCGGTGTGGGAGTCGCTGGCTTGCGTGTGCACCCTGGTGCTCCCTCAACTACTGAGAGGCACACACACGTTCGCTCGCTCATCTCTCCTGGGCCCTACACCCCCCACCCCACCCACAGAGGGCACACAGCTGCCCCACCACCTCTTCAATGGCCACAGACTTACCTCACTGCTTCTACTTATCAACTTTCTGTTTTTCTCCTCTGCTGTCAAGTTTCCTCTTCGTTCTGCTGGTAACTACTACGCTGCAGCTGGGGCGAACCTGAAACTGTGCCCTAACTACAATCTGTCCCAAGTACAACCTCTGCCTTTTTGATTTCCCTTGGTTATTGACAAGTTTTATGAGCTCTGGTATTAGAAGAGGGGGTTAAAAAAAAACAAAAGGGAAAAAATGCTCTGAAGGCAAGGGAGGTAGAGGAAGAAGAAACTGTTTTAAGTCACCACAAAAAAAGAATCAAAAGCCCAAAGATTAGGGGACACTCTGTTCAGCCAGCCAAGTCAGAGGAAGAGTATTCTAACTGACTAAGGAATATAAAAGGCCGGGCTATAGGGTATGAGAGTCAAGAAGCTCAAAGAGGAGCATCAAGTAACAGAAAAAGGGGGAGAAGTGAAAAAAGGCCCAGGAAAAGGCAAACGCTAAGGAAGCAAGTCCTCAGGGTCACAACAATTCCTCCCAGCGCCCACATCCCACATTCTAGTTACAGTGACAGAGCAGCAGAGGTGGAATATCACCAAGGCCCAGCAGGAGTCATGAAGAAAATTCTCAAGCAAGAGAGAGGCACACAAGGTATTTGAGAGGGTTTCCAATCACTAAAAATGTCATAGTCTGATGTTCCAGTTAGGACTACTTGTGTTACTGTGGGTAAGTCAAAGTCTTTATCACTGTGATAACGCCTTACATTTATACAGTTCTTTACATTCTACAAAGTACATCTAATTTCAGCCTCACAATTATCTCAGGCAAATGAGCGTATCCACCTTCAATGTGCAAATGGCATGTCTTCTGACTTTACTAATCTCTCCACAACATAATACTGCATGACTCCTCCTCTGACTGATGTCAAGAGAAACATACACAGAAAGTCCATATATTATGAAGAAATAGAGGAAAAACTGGAGTTAAAAGCAGGCGAAGCAAGTGAGAAATGAACATGGAGAATATAAACAGAGATTATTCTCTAGAAAAGACATAGTATCTGCTATATACACAAAAGAATATGTGTAGCATATATATACAAGTTAAACCAGCACAATTAGAAAGCAAATAGTAGACCCATCACCCAATATAAGAACAATGAAGAAAAACAATGAAAGGAAGCAGAATAAGGCCAGAAGGAAAGGAAGAGTCGTGGGTTTTGTGTTCCATTTATTTATTTATTTATTTATTTATTTATTTATTTATTTATTTATAAGAAATCTTTTTTTTTTAAATAATCTCTACACCTAAAGTAGGGCTTCAATTTACAACCCTGAGATCAAGAGTCGCATGCTCTGAGCCAGCCAGGCACCCCTGTTTTCCTTTTAAATGGGGCAAAACAGGAAAAATGCCAGTGAAAAGAGAAAGGCTGTGGTGAACTTCAACTGTGAACTTCACTGTGAAATGTGAACTTCAACATCCACTTCGGCAAAGTTAAAGTAATTGCATAAGGATCATTGCTGAGCCCTGGCCCATTCAACCAGGTACTGTCCAATGTACCGATAATGATCTTGCAACAACTCTCTATCCTTGAAGAGTTGAAATCCTTATAGAAGTGGCATGGACCTGGGGTGCCTGGGTGGCTCAGTCGGTTAAGCGGCCGACTTCGGCTCGGGTCATGATCTCACGGTCCGGGAGTTCGAGCCCCGCGTCGGGCTCTGTGCTGACTGCTCAGAGCCTGGAGCCTGTTTCAGATTCTGTGTCTCCCTCTCTCCGACCCTCCCCCATTCATGCTCTGTCTCTCGGTCTCAAAAATAAATAAACATTAAAAAAAAAAAAAAAAAGTGGCATGGACCCAAGTTCCATGCCGTGAATTTCAGCGTGGATTTTAAAAGCTGAGTGACACTTCCATTAAAACGGTGACATGCCGAAATTTGTAAAAGACATATTTTTCTTTTCCAAAGGAGGTGCCACCGAGCTCCTCTCCCTGCCGTCTGTAAATTCTAACAGCCATCACCCCCATAAAGAAAGCCAGAGGGGTTACTTCTTCAAAGAGCACAAACCCCTGAGACTGAAAATGCCTTGAGATTTCTTTCTGGCAGGCTGCACTGTTGCACAGGTGGCCATTTTAGAATTATCAGAATTATTTTCAGCTGTCTGTCGCTCCTCCCCTACTCATACTGCCCCCCCCCCCCTAAAAAAAAGGAGAAAAGGGCAGGGAAAAAAAAAAAAGAGTCTCAGGGCCCCTGGGTGTCTCAGTCAGTTGAGCATCCAACTTCGGGTCAGGTCATGATCTCACAGCTTGTGAGTTCAAGCCCCGCATTGGGCTCTGTGCTGACAGCTCAGAGCCTGGAGCCTGCTTCGGATTCTGTGTCTCCCTCTCTCTATGACCCTTCCCCACTTGCACTTCGTCCCTCTCTCTCAAATAAACATAATAATAAAAAAAAATTTTTAAATAAGAGTCTCTCATGATTTTTGTTTCCTTCTCTCTCCCCCCCCCATATGTTCCTGTTTTGTGTCTTAAATTCTACATATGAATGAATATGGTATTTGTCTTTCTCTGCATGACTTATCTCACTTAGCATAATACACTCTAGCTTCATTCACATCCTTGCAAATGGCAAGATTTCATTCTTTTTGATGGCTGAGTAATATTCCAGTGTGTGTGTGTGTGTGTGTGTGTGTGTGTGTGTGTGTACACAAGCACATGTGCACATCTTCTTTATCCATTTATCAGTTGATGGACATTTTCCATAGCTTGGCTATTGTTGATAATCCTGCTATAAACATTGGAGTGCACGTACCCCCTTAAATCTGTATTTTTGTAGCTTCTGGGTAAATACCTAATAGCACAATTGCTGGATTGGAGGGTAGTTCTATTTTTTTAAAAAAATTTTTTTTCAACGTTTATTTATTTTTGGGACAGAGAGAGACAGAACATGAATGGGGGAGGGGCAGAGAGAGAGGGAGACACAGAATCGGAAACAGGCTCCAGGCTCTGAGCCATCAGCCCAGAGCCCGACGCGGGGCTCGAACTCACGGACCGTGAGATCTTGACCTGGCTGAAGTCGGACGCTTAACCGACTGCGCCACCCAGGCGCCCGGTGGGTAGTTCTATTTTTAACTTTCTGAGGAATCTCCATTCTGCTTTCCAAACTGGTTGTATCAGTTTGCATTCCCACCAACAGTGCAAGAAGGTTCTCCTTTCTCTGCATCCTCACCAAAACTTGTTGTTTCTTGTATTTGGTAACTTTAGCCATTCTGACAGGAGTGAGGTGGTACCTCGCTGTGGTTTTAATTTGTATTTCCCTGATGATGAGTGATGTTGAGCATCTTTTCATGTGTCTGTTAGCCATCTGAATGTCTTCTTTGGAAAACCGTCTATGCATGTGTTCTGCCCATTCCTTAACTGGATTATTTGTTTTCTGGGTACCGAATTTGATGATACTAACTAACCCTTTATCAGATGTGTCATTTGCAAATATCTTCTCCCATTCCATAGGCTGCCTTTTAGTTTTGTTGACTGTTCCCTTAGTTGTGCAGAAGCTTTGTATCTTGATGAAATCCCTTTTTGCTTTTGTTTCCCTTGCTTCTGACAACGTATCTAGTAAGAAGTTGCTACTGTCAAGGTCAAAGAGGTTGTTGCCTGCATTCTCCTCGAGGATTTTGATGTTTATCCGTATCACATTTAAGTCTTCCATCCGTTTTGGATTTATTTTTGTGAATGGTGTAAGAAAGTGGTCCAGTTTCATTCTTCTGCATGTTGCTGTCCAATCTTCCCAACATCGTCTGTGAAGAGACTGTCCTTTTTCCACTGGATATTCTTTCCTGTTTTGTCACAAATGAGTTGACCATATAGTTGTGGGTCCATTTCTGGGTTTTCTATTCTGTTCTGTTGATCTATGTGGCTGTTTCTGTGCCACTACCATACTGTTTTGATGACTACAGCTTTGTGGTATAGCTTGAAGTCCAGAATTGTGATGCCTCCAGCTTTGCTTTGCTTTTCCAGGATTGCTCTGGCTACTCAGGGTCTTTTGTGATTTATACAAATTGTAACATTGTTTGTTCTAGCTCTGTGAAAAATGCTGGCAGTATTTTGATAGGGATTGTATTAAATGTGTAGACACTTTGAGTATTAGATTATTTTAACAATGTTTGTTCTTCCAAAGCCATTAGTGTGGAATGTTTTTCCATTTCTTTGTGCCTTCCTCAATTTTTTTCATAAGCTTTCTATAGGTTTTAGTGTGCAGATTTTTTACCTTTTCAGTTAGGTTTATTCCTAGGTGTCTTATGGTTTTTGGTGCAACTGTAAATGGGATCCATTCCTTGATTTCCTTTTCTGGTGCTTTATTATTGGTGTATAGAAATGCAACAAATTTCTGTACACTGATTTTATATACTGCAATTTTGCTGAATTCAGGTATTCTAGCAATTTTTTGGTGGAGCCTTTTGGGTTTTCTACATAGGGTATGTCATGTTGTCTGCAAATAGTGAAGATCTGACTTCTTCCTTGCCAATATGGATGCCTTTTTTTTTTTTAATGTCTATTCATTTATTATGAGAGAGAGGGAGACAGAATTCCAAGACAGAGAATCTCTGTGCTGTGTGCACAGAGCCCAACTCAGGGCTTGATCCCACAAACCAAGAGCTTACATCCTGAGCTAAAACCAAGAGTCAGATGCTTAACCAACTGAGCCACCCAGGCATGTCCTGATAGATGCATTTTCTTTCTTTTTGTTGCATGATTGCTGAGGCTCAGACTTCCAGTACTACGTTAAATAGTAATAGTGAGAGCAGACATCCTTGTTTTGTTCCTGACCATAGAGGAAAAGCTCTCCAATTTTCTCCACTGGGGATAATATTAGCTGTGGGTCTTTCATATATGGCCTTTATGATGTGGAGGTATGTTCCATCCATCCCTACTTTCTTGAGGATTTTTATCCAGAATGAATGCTGCATTTTTTTTTTAAGTTTATTTCTTTTGTGAGAGAAAGTGAGGCAGAGAGAGACTCCCAAGCAGGCTCCAGGCCCCAAGCTGTCAGCACAGAACCCGACACAGGGCTCAAACCCACGAACTATAAGATCATGACCTGAGCTGAAGTCAGACACTTAACCAACTGAGTCAACCCAGGTGCCCATTTTTTATTATTTAGAGAGAGAAAGAGCACAAGCAGGGGAGAGAGGGGGAGGGGGAGGGGGAGGGAGAGAGAGAGAGAGAGAGTGAGTGAGTGAGTGAGTGTGTCTTATGCAGGCTTCACATATGGCTCAGAGCTAGACACAGGGCTCAATCCCACAACTCTGGGATCATGACCTGAGTCAATATCAAGAGTCTGAGTCTCAGCCAACTGATCCACCCAGGCGCCCCTCTTTTCTTTTATCAATGTGGTATATTATGTTAATTGATTTGCAAATACTCAACCACCCCTGCAGCCCAGGAATAAATTCCATGATCATGGTGAATAATTATTTTAATGTACTGTTGGATGTTATTTGCTAATATCCTGTTGAGAATTTTTGCCTCCATTTAACTCTTATTTTTTACTTTTAAAATTTTTTTAAATTGAGAGCAAATCAGGTTTCCCTTTATTTTTTTGAAGTTTGAGAGAGAGCGAGCGCACAAGCAAGTGGGGGAGGGGCAGAGAAAGAGAGAAGCCCAGGCAGGCAGAGCTCAATGTGGGGCTCGAACTCAGGAACCTCGAGATCATGACCTAAGTTGAAGTCAGACGCTTATTAACCAACTGAGCCACCCAAGTGCCCCAAACTCTTATTTTTTAAAAAGAGAAAAAACATCCAAATAGAAAAGCTGGCAAAGTAAAAAAAAAAAAAAAAAAAAACAACTAGAAATTTACAAATGAAACACTAGAAACACCTAATAAATATAAAGGGTTGAAAGCTTAACCTCATTTATAATCAACTGCAAATTAAAACAATGACTTATCCATTTGTTTTAGCTGCACTGTTGAGAACTCACAAGAGTTTAATTACATGACTGTAAAAGCATAAATTGGCAAAAACCTTCCAAAGATCAGTTAGGAAATATGCATCAAAACATATATATGTTTTTTTAAGTTTATTTATTGGGCGGGGGCAAGAAAGAAAGAGAGCGAGGGATGGAGGGAAAGAGAGCCCAAGCAGGCTCCACACTGTCAGCACAGAGCAGATGCAGGGCTCAATCTCACAAATGTGAGATAGTGACCTGGGCCAAAATAAACAGTTTCCTACTTAACTGACTGAACCACCCAAGTGCCCCCAAAATATATTTTTAAGATCTACTAATTTGAAATCTATAAGCTCATGTTCCAGAAATTTTATGCTCATTAAATGTTCCTTACAGCATTAAATACAACAGAAAAAAGAAAAACCCTGCAAACATCATAAATGTCCAACAATGGGAAACATTAAATAAACTGTTCAATTTAATAAAATTTCATTAAATAATCATTCTCATAAAGAACTTTCAGGGAAAAAGGAACATGCTTTAGAATGTATTATTAACCTTAAGACTCCTAATGAAATGGTATGGTACATATATTAATTTTCCAATAAATATTTAAGAAGGCTACAAAGATCGGCACCAAAATCTGATCAATCCATAATTAGTGAAGCTAAGTGTTCTTTCCCTTTTGCTCTTTTCTGAAGGCAAAAATTTTGGCCATGAACATATATGACTTTTCGTATCTGGAATAATAACACACCACATACACACACCATTTGCTAAACTGAAGAATTTCAGTAACACTAACTCTACAAAAAAACCCTGGGCAACTCATGTGAGCTAGTAAGCTCTCTGGGCCTGCTTCTTCAGAGATAAACTCACAAGCTGAACTAGATGAGTGGCTTTCAAACCGTGAAATCATGCATGTAAAGTGCTTTAGTATCTGGCCCAGAATGAACACTTGATACATGTTAATGTTGTTTATTACTATTAACCAAAGGCTCCCAGCAGTGGCAAACAGAACCTGCCAAGAAGCATAAGGTTTCCAGACTCACGACTCTCCTTTCAACCATTTGCCTTTTATGCTTTAAATACTGGACTGCTGGGAGCGCCTGGGTGTCTTGAGTCAGTTGGGCGTCCGACTTAGGCTCAGGTCATGATCTCATGGTCTGTGGGTTCGGGCCCCGCGTAGAGCTCTGTGCTGACAGCTCGGAGCCTGGAGCCTGCTTCTCTCTCTCTGCCTCTCTCTCTGTCCCTTCCCTGCTCGTGCTCTGTCTCTCGCTCAAAAATAAACAAACATTAAAAAGAACTTTAAGGGGCGCCTGGGTGGCGCAGTCGGTTAAGCGTCCGACTTCAGCCAGGTCACGATCTCGCAGTCCGCGAGTTCGAGCCCCACGTCAGGCTCTGGGCTGATGGCTCGGAGCCTGGAGCCTGTTTCCGATTCTGTGTCTCCCTCTCTCTCTGCCCCTCCCCCGTTCATGCTCTGTCTCTCTCTGTCCCAAAAATAAATAAAAACGTTGAAAAAAAAAATTTTTTTAATAAAAAAAATAAAAACTTTAAAAAATAAATACTGGACTCCTGGACACGATTTGAAATAAAGAAAAAGTTCCACCATTTTAAAGTTCTAAAACCACTTAAGTAGATAATCTGTAAAGTCCCTTGGAGTATTATTATTCGTTCTAAATCTTACATACACATCTATATTCTCATCCCTTTGGCAAATCTGGAAATATTCTTGGTGAAGAAAATTCCAGCTTAAATATATTTGGCATGATTCTAATATACTGCAAAATAACTTTTTGTTAATTCTGAGGGTCTATGATAGTATTCCTCCTAATGCATATTCATATTAAAGACATCAGTTACTAAAAATTTTCTGAAATTGCTTCTTAGTTGATACCATGAAACTCCCAGCATTCTTACACAACACAAAATGGTGTATTAATGAAAAAGGTATCTTTCAGGTAATCTTAAAAGTGCGCCTCTTGACTTGAAGAGAAGAATCCTTTGAGCAGTGGAAACTACGTCTCAAATGACTGGAAAGCACTGGAAAGCAGCATTAACTTCTGTAGTCTGCCCGCTACTCCATGAAGACATACTCAAAGACTAGCTAAAGCACGGTACTCTATGCACTTGGACGACACTCCCTCCGTGTTAAGTCAGTGCTTCACAGCAAACCGGTACAAATAATTCTAAAAATCAGAGAAAGAAAGACCACCAGATTAACTACATTCCCTTCTAGCTTGACAATATTTTATTCCTTGACCTTATTCCAATTTTACAAATGAGATCAAAGATCAAGTAAATATGAGTGGTTTCCATAAGCATCTTTCTAATCAGGATTCCTAGGATTCTAAATGAAAAAGGTTAATGACAAGATAAGGAGAAAATGGCTGCAACGACACAGGCGGTTCAAGGATAGGGCACCAGTCCTTCGAATGAGACTCTCCTAAATCCAGGATCCGTTACATCTACCTACAGGCACGTGTGCACATGTCGTCTTTGATTTCACCCCATTTTAGTTCCAGCCCACGAGCCCCCGTTTACTACTTCTGTGACCTTAGTTAAGTTAGGCAAGGTATGCTGCCTCTCAGGGTGTTTACCTCATCTGCAAGTTCAATACCTAGTCTACTGGGCAGGTCAGAGGCTTACATAAGAATGACAAACAGGAAAATGAGAAATATTATTGACACCTCCTCCCCTCTATTATACCTGAAAATTAGACTCTGGTTTGATTCTGTATTTTTCTTGAAGGGAGGAAGAGCTGCCACAGTAATTCATAGTACAGGTGCAAATCCCCCAACAACCCTCAAAAGTAGTTCACAAATCCCAAGAAGTCCACACGATCCAAGCTATTTCCATAATGGTAACAAGATGCCATCTGCCCTTTTCCCTGTGCTGACATGTACTGACACGTGAATCAACGGTAACAGGGCAAGCACCTCACATTCACCAGCTCCAAACTGCACCCGTCAGCAATCACTGCACTCTTCACTTAACTTGCACTTAAGATCATGTCCATCTCATTTAAGAGTGTTTTTCACCAAGGAGTAAAACATATTATTACATCTCAACCCTGAGCACACGTTCAGTCCAATGAAGCAGGAAGCAATTCTGCTGCATACATTTGTCTCAGGGAAAACACCTGTGGGAGTATGCTGGTTGCAAAGAAAAGTGGTCTCTTTTCCCAGGGGACACCTTTCTCACCTGGCTAACAGAGGAGCCATGGTTATTCAAACTGGGGAACCTTGCAGACACAGTCTTAAAAATTGATGAAATTGGGGCGCCTGGGTGGCTCAGTCGGTTGGGCGTCTGACTTCGGCTCAGGTCATGATCTCACAGCTCGTGACTTCGAGCCCCGCGTCGGGCTCTGTGCTGACAGCTCGGAGCCTGGAGACTGTTTCAGATTCTGTGTCTCCCTCTCTCTCTCTGACCCTCCCCCGTTCATCCTCTGTCTCTCTCTGTCTCAAAAGTAAATAAACGTTAAAAAAAAAAAACATTTTTTTAAATTCATGAAATGAAGTTCCTGCTTTAATACAAACAGCTGATGCCAAGGACAGAGGATGAATTTAAGGATTTTTTTTCATATATTTCAGTCAAAATAACATTCTGTGACAGACTGAAGGCAGAAGCATATATATACATACATATATATATACATACATACATTTATATATATGTTTATATATATACATATATAAATTTATATATATATACATATATAAATTTATATATGTGTGTGTGTGTGTATATATATATGTGTGTGTATATATATATATATATATATATATATATATATATATAT
>NW_024412391.1:81806892-81820095 GCF_014898765.1 Herpailurus yagouaroundi
TATCTAGCTTCAGGGAGCCTGGGTGGCCCAGTCAGTTGAGCGTCTGACTTGATTTCGGCTCAGGTCATGATCTCACAATTCATGGGATGTAGTCCCGCATCGGGCTCTGTGCTGACAGTGCAGAGCCTGCTTATAATTTTCTCTCTCCCTCTCTCTCTACCTCTTCCCTGCTTGCACATGTGCACACATCTGCACTCTATCAAAATAAATAAACTCTGAAAAACAACAGAGTCTAGATTTTATTAAGCCAGACATTAATGAGATTGACAAAAATGTAGAACAATGTAATTCTTCAAATGTTTTATTTTTTTAAATTTTTTCATTTAAAATTTTTTCATTTAAAAATATGCTATTTTATGTTAATACTCAATGGTTTACTACTGTTCTTTTAACTTTCAAAATTTCTCAATTTTAATTTCTAACAGTATTAATCAATATAAACCACATTTTAAAAAGCTCTTTAGTCTCCTCAATAATTTTTAAGAGTCTAAAAGAGTCCTGAGAGTAAAACATTTAAGAATCACTGTCTACACAAGTATCAAGTTCCTTCATTCATGCTATTTGAATAATCAGAAATGTCACTCAGCACCTGAGCCTTTTATGTTCTTTCTGTCACATCCTTAATATCAAAGAACTTTACTAATCTTATTTTTAGTTTACCCTTCAGCTACCAATATGCTACCTTAATTAACCTTTTAACTTCTTTTTTAACTTTTTTTTTAAGACATGCTTCTCCCACCTCCTTTGAGAATGTGAGTAAAAGCTCTAACTCTCTAGAAAACAGAATTCAAGCACTACAGAATGCATGCAACTTCTGGATCCAAGCATAGGGTCCTGCCGTCTGAGCCACTAAACACCAGTACAGAACCCTGGCACTGGAGGGCAGTGAGGAGTCGGTATTTCACACACCCAGCGTTCCATTACTGTACCCCCAAGACAGTCACAAATCAAATGATCACAAGCCAACTTATAAAACAGGAATTTACATGCATGAGTAAAATTCATGTTTTAAAACAAAACCTAGGCAATATTTTCAAATAAACCAGTCACATGTTTTTTTCCTTTTTTTTTTTCTTAATACAGAGAGTGCACGCATGCATGAGCTAAGGAGGGGGGCAGAGGGAGAGAGAGAGAATCTTAAGCAGGCTCCACATTGAGCCCCGAGCCCAAGGCAGTGCTTGATCCCATAACCCTGGTATCATGACCTGAGCCAAAATCAAGACACTCAACAGAGCCACCCAGGCACCCCCAAGGAGTCATATCTTAAAACTAAAATAAACACAAATCCAAGGGAGTAAAGATTAAATCTATCATATATTTAAAAACAACTTCATTTACTCAATATTTCAAAACTGACTGGAAGTCACAGTTAAGAAAACGTTATGTTCACAAAGCACCCTTTTACCCTTTAGAAATCTCTAAGTTCTGTGGAAATGTAACTCAATACTATTTTAAAATTCTATACATATTAATTGAAGACTCAAAATTGTTCACACTGCAAATGTCTTTTTCAACATAGCTAAGAGTTACAATCAAAATAGGATTATCTACTATTGAATATTATCACTCAATATAGAATATAGGGGTTTAAGTACAACAGCCTCCAGGTATTTATGGTTTCATGAACTTTTTTAAACATTCATTTGTAGTATTATTAAGGCTTAAAATTATCTTCTTCTCTCTTCTACATTCTTGAACTTTTTTTTTTTTTTTTTTGGAGAAAGACAGAGAACAAGCAGGGGAGAGGCAGAGAGAAGGGGGAGACACAGAATCCAAAGCAGGGTCCAGGCTCTGAGCTGTCACCACAGAGCCTGATGCAGGGGCTCAAAGTTGCAAACCATGAGATCATGACCTGAGCCGAAGTCAGACACTTAACCAACTGAGCCACCCAGAGGCACCTCTTCCACATTCTTAAATGCTTATTCAAGAAACACATTAATGATTAACTTTAACAAGCTTTAGTTTTTACTGTCAACATCCGAAGCAGACTCCAGGCTCCAAACTGTCAGCACAGAGCCTGACACGGGGGCTCAAACTCGTGAACTGCAAGATCATGACCTGAGCCGAAGTCGGATGCTGAACGGACTGAGCCACCCAGGTGCCCCTCTTCCACATTCTTAAACACTTTTTCAAGAAACACATTAATGATTAACTTTAACAAACTTTAGTTTTTATTGTCAACATCCACCATTAAATTTAACCCAGGAAGAGGAAAAAATTACATAATCAGCTTTTTAAATTTTTTGCAAATACTCAAGTGGTTTTTTCCTAGTAATCCAGGTCATCAAATCTTTAAATAGTTACCATTTTTTAGTTACAGTGTTGTCCTTATGTTGGTTTTTGCTATATATTTAAGACAAGATTCAAAGAAGCAAAGCAACATCTATGCTTTAAAACACACACAAGGGACACCTGGGTGGCTCAGTTGGTTGAGCATTCGACTCTCCATTTCAGCTCAGGTCTTGATCTCACTCATGGTCTTTGAGATCGAGCCCCCTCTCGGGCTGCACTGACAGTGGGAAGCCTGCTTGGGATTCTCTCTCCCTTTCCCTCTGCCCCTCCCCAACTTGCACTCTCTCCCCCTCTCTAAAATAATTTTTTTTTTTAATCTAAAACACCCACACGTATGAAAACATAGTCCCTACACACTGCCACATCCACTCCCTCAAAAGACAGAGGGATGAAATGGAAGCTAACGTTCCTCGCTGGCTCAGCACCTCTCATCTTCAGTCCCTTAATGTGTCTACTGCAAAACTGCTACCAATTTAATCATGTGGAAGAGGGGAAAAGAGGAGCTGCATATGCAAAATGTTTACATTAAACAAACTTAAAGTTTATCAGTATAATTTCTTTAGAGAATTATTTTTTTTCATCTTTTTTTTAATGTTTGTTTTTGAGACAGAGCACCAGCAGGGGAGAGGCAGAGAGAAGGGGCAGAGAGGCTCTGTCAGCACAGAGCCTGATGCAGGGCTTGGAACCCACGAACCATGAGATCATGACCTGAGCCAGAGATGAATGCTTAACCAACTGAGCCACCCAGGCACCCCATCATTTTCTTTTAATGTTTATTCATTTTCAGAGAGAGAGAGAGAGAGAGAGAGAGAGAGAGAGAGAGAATGAACACAAGTGGGGATGGACAGAAAGACAGGGAAAGAGAGAATCCCAACTAGGCTCCTTGCTGCCAGCACAGAGCCCATGTGGGGCTCAATCTCACAAACCTCAAGATCATGACCTGAGCCAAAATGAAGAGTCAGATGCCCAAATGAGCCACCCTCGTGCCCCTAGAGATTCTCATTTTATTATTATTATTATTATTATTATTATTATTATTATTATTATTGAGATTCTCATTTTTTTTTAATTTTTTTTCAACATTTATTCATTTTTGGGACAGAGAGAGACAGAGCATGAACGGGGGAGGGGCAGAGAGAGAGGGAGACACAGAATCGGAAACAGGCTCCAGGCTCTGAGCCATCAGCCCAGAGCCCGACGCGGGGCTCGAACTCCCGGACCACGAGATCGTGACCTGGCTGAAGTCGGACGCTTAACCTACTGCGCCACCCAGGTGCCCCGAGATTCTCATTTTAAAATGAGGACACCTAGCTGGCTCAGTCAGTATAGTATGCAACTCCTGATCTTGAGGTCATGAATTTGAGCCCATGATGGGCACAGAGATTACTTTAAAAAAATTTAATTGAAAAAATAAAAAATACATTAATAATTACCTTGAGAATAAATTGCAAAACAAACTATAAGTTTTCAGAAAGGAAACCAGTAAGCCCACTTCGCAGTACTGAACTACAATAGGCAAACTAAATAGATCCTATAAGGGGACTCAAAAGCCAAAATAAAATCAGCCCTAATTTAATCATTTGGTCATCAGGTCATATCGCTGTTTGTGAGTTCAAGCCCCACATCAGGCTCACTGTTGTAAGCACGAAGGCTGCTTCAGATCCTCTGTGCCCCTCTCCCTCTCTCTGCCCCTTCCCCTCTGGCACTGTCTCTCAAAATTAATTAAAATTCTTTTTAAATAATAAAATAAAGTTATACTTATAAAGCTAATTTTGCATTCAAGTGACAAATCCCTATTTACCACCACAGCCAGACTGTGGCCCCCAAAGACCCTCCCATACAAAGCTCCTCCTCACAGCACAAAAACAGACACTCAGATCAATAGAACAGAGAACCCAGAAATGGACCCACAAATGTATGGCCAACTAATCTTTGACAAAGCAGGAAAGAATATCCAATGGAATAAAGACAGTCTCTTCAGCAAGTGGTGCTGGGAAAACTGGACGGCGACATGCAGAAGAATGAACCTGGACCACTTTCTTACACCACACACAACATAAATGCAAAATGGATGAAAGACCTCAATGTAAGACAGGAAACCATCAAAATCCTCAAGGAGAAAGCAGGCAAAAACCTCTTTGATCTTGGCCGCAGCAACTTCTTACTCAACACATCTCCGGAGGCAAGGGAAACAAACGCAAAAATGAACTACTGGGACCTCGTCAAAAGAAAAGCTTCTGCACAGTGAAGGAAACAATCAGCAAAACTAAAAGGCAACCAACAGAATGGAAGAAGATATTTGCAAATGACATATCAGGTAAAGAGTTAGTATCCAAAATCTATAAAGAACTTATCAAACTCAACACCTAAAAAACAAATAATCCAGTGAAAAAAAATGGGCAAAAGACATGAATAGACACTTCCCCAAGGAAGACATCCAGATGGCCAACACATGAAAAAATGCTCATCACCACTCATCATCAGGGAAATATAAATCAAAACCACAATGGGATATCACCTCACACGTGTCAGAATGGCTAACATTAACAACTCAGGCAATAACAGGTGTGGGCGAGGATGCAGAGAAAGACGATCTCTTTTGCACCGTTGGTAGGAATGCAAACTGGTGCAGCCATTCTAGAAAACAGTATGGAGATTCCTCAAAAACTTAAAAATACAACTACCCTTCGCCCAGGAATTGCACTACTAGGTATTTATCCAAAGGATACAGATGTGCTGTTTCGAAGGGGCACATGTACCCCAATGTTTATAGCAGCTCTATCAACAATAACCAAAGTATGGAAAGAGCCCAAATGTCCATCGATGGATGAATGGATAAAGATGTGGTATATATATACACATACATATATACATATATATATATATATATGTATGTATGTGTATATATACATGTATATACATACATACAATAGAGTAGTACTCAGCAATCAAAAAGAATGCAAGCTTGCCATTTGCAACTACATGGATGGAATTAGAGGATATTATGCTAAGCAAAATTAGAGAAAGACAAATATCATATGACTTCACTCATATGAGGACTTTAAGATACAAAACAGATGAACATAAGGGAAGGAAAGCAAAAATAATATAAAAATAGGGAGGAGGACAAAACATAAGAGACCCTTAAATATGGAGAACAAACAGCGTTAATGGAGGGGTAGTGGGAGAGAGGATGGGCTAAATGGGTAAGGGGCATTAAGGAATCTACTCCTGAAATCACTGTTGCACTATATGATAACTAAACTTGAATGTAAATTTAAAAAAATAAATAACTAATAAAAAAAAAAAAAGCTCTTCCTCAGAAATAAATTCTAGATAGACCCATATACTTAAAAACAGAAGTAAAAGTTTGTACAGCAAGACCCATTCAGTGGAGAAAGAATGGTCTCATTGGTAAATGGTGCTGGCACAAATGGAGATCGACAATCCAAAGAACTTAAGTTGGACTCCTACTTCCCACTACATACAAAAGTTAACTCCAAATGGATCAACAGCCTAAATATAAGAGCTAAAACCATAAAACTCTTAAAAGAAAACATAGGAATAAAGATTCAGGACCTTGAGTCTGGCAATAGATTCCTAGATTATACAAACAGAAGCATGTGCAACAAAAGAAAAAATAGATCCATTGGACTATCAAAATTAAAAACCCTTTTGCATCAAAAGGCATTATCAAGAAAGCAAAAAACTGGGGCACTTGACTGGCTCAGTCAGTAGATCATACAACTCTTAATCTCAGAGTCATCAGTTCAAGTCCCACGTGGGGCATAGAGCCTAAATAAAATTTAAAAAAGAAGAAAGCAAAAGACAACCTACAGAAGAGAGAATATTAACAAATCATACATCCAATAAAGGTCTAGTACCTAAAATAAATAACAAGCACAACTCAATAACAACAACAAAAATGTCAATAGACATTTCTCCAAAGATCTACAAGTCACCAACAAGTACATGAAAAGATACTCAATGTCATTAATCATTTAGAGAATGCAAAAACCACAATGAGAGACCACTTCGAACCAAAAAGGATGGCTATAATTTAAAAAGGATGATTCGGGACACCTAGGTGGTACTCAGTTGGTCAAGTGTCCCAACACTTGCTTTTGGCTCAGGTCATGATTGTGAGATCAAACCCTTCACTGGGCTCCATGCTGGGCATGAAGCCTACTTAAGATTCTCTCTTTTCCTCTTCTTCCCCCACTTGCACATGCACATACACTCTCTCCCCCAATAAAAAAATAAGAAAAATAAGAAAAAGGATGGCTATAATTTAGAAAGGAAGGTAGGAAAGAAGGAAGGAGGAAGGAGGCAAGAAAGGAGAAACTAACAAATGTTAGCAAAGATGTGGAGAAACCCTTATACATTGCTGGAGGGAATATCAAGAAGTGGAACCTCCAGAGGAAAGAGTGGTGATAAACATAGAATTATAATACAACCACCTAGCAGTCCCCTCCCTAAGTATATAACCAAAAGAAGTGAAAACTGGTACTCAAATACACACATACACACATTCATCCATCAGTGAGGAATGGATAAACTGTGGCATTTCCATGTAATGGAATACTAATTGGCTGTAAAATGGAATGAAATACTGATTCACGCTACAACTGGATGAACCTCAGACGCATTATATGAAATGAAAGCAGCCAGATACAAAAAGGTACATACTGCATGATTCCACTATATAAAATACTCAGAACAGGTCAATCCAAAGGGACAAAGTGCAGACTGGTAGTGGCTAGGAGCTGGCAGAAGGAGCAGTGGGGTATAAGTGTTTAAAGGGCACAGGTTTCTTTTTTCAGGAGATGAAACATTTTGGAACTGGTGGCTGCAACATTGTGAATATCCTAAGTGCCACTGAACTGTTCACTTTAGAATGGTTAATTTTATGCTGTGTGAATTTCACCTCAATTTTTTTAAGTTTGTGTAGATATCTCATTTGCTAGTCTATACATCTCCACCTCAGCCAGGAATGCTCTCCCCAGCTCAGTGTTCCCCTCTCAATACCTTAGGTCTCCCTGGTACACGGCCCAGATGCAGCTGGAGAGAAAACACTGGGTCAAAAATGATCTGTGAAAACAAACTTTAAGAACGTATATTTACATAAAGACTGAAACTGTATGCTGGGGGAAAAAAGCACTAGAGAAATGTATACACTAAAACTTCCTTAACAAAATCCAAACACAAATGGAAGGTGAGGCCTTCCGTGAACACAGACAGTGACCAACACTCAAGTCTACATTACCACCACCAATGTTTGAAAATGTCAGGCAGCAACTTCCTCCTAAGTTTCAAACTTCAAACCACAAGGCAGAACAGCACAGAAATTTCTCTGCAACACCTACCCGTATTTCATGTTTGAGACACTGAAGGCAGTCTAGCACTTTCTCAAGAGCTGATTCTTAAAGCAAATAAGATTATAATACTGGCACTGTTCAGAAATGTTAGGAACAATAAAGTCTTTCTTCTCAATTACTTACTATGTAACTTACTCAGCACCAAAGTGTACAAGATACTACATAGTAACAAAGAACACAGGGGAACAGTGTTTGGTGCTTTAGAGTTATTTTAAGGATAAAGTGGGAATAGTACATTAATTTCTAAGAAGTGAAAAAATATCTGTATTGTGTATTATATCATATATGTATGTATGTATGTATGTATGTATGTGTGTGTGTGTGTGTGTGTGTGTATGTGTGTATATATCTTTAACACTATAGCAATGATCTGGGGACATATCACTCACACTTTTCCCTTAGCAGAGCCAAGCAAACCGGCTGAAAACTTCACCTATGGAAGCTTTTTTCAAGGTAAGAAATACCACCTCAAGTATGCACAGTACAAACAAATTTTTGGAAGGATTCAAACTGTCTTTCCTTAAAAGTACTCTGACCAAATGATTCATAACCAAAAAGTTAACAAACATGAAGCATGGATAAGTAAGGCTTGTACACCCTTTGACTAAGAAGGAATGCTACTGACATCTACAGGGTACGTCCAACATGCCTGGGGTTTTCCATCTATTATCATTTAATGCCCAATAATCCTGTCATTCCTATTCAAAATCCATGTATGCACACTGAAGTAGGTACATGATGAAGTTAACCGAAGCTGTTCATCAGTAATTATCATGGCGGTTTCATTCAACCAAGACTTTTATGATTCCCAGCTATAACCCCCCAAAAAGGTGCTCTCAACATCCCTACCTATATACTAATTTGATAAGCATGTAATTCAAGCCATCCAAGGCACTGATAAAAACATTTAGCAAAGCAGGATCAAAGACAAAGTATTTCATCTCACCATTTAATGAACTCTTTGAAAGTAAAGTTAGTGATTAAATCATTAATACTTTCGGAGAGCAGGTGTTAAACTATCAAGGTGTGCAATTATATAAACTGCATTTCTCCAGCCCTTCAACAAAGTATCATGAGAGATTACCACATGCCTTGCTGAAATGAAGACCGGGTTTAGCTTAGGCGTGGCTTGTTTGGTCCTACTACAGTAGATTCTACACCATTCTGTCCACATGAATAAACCAAGAGCCAAAAATGTCAAGGCAAGTTCACACACCATCTCCGTGGGTGAGCTAAGACTGGAAACCAGGTCTTTTGACAACTATTTTTTCTTTAAACTCAATTTTCAAAAAATGAATTCATGGCATTATTTAATGACATCATCTTTCCCCAGTTCCTGAAGCCTTAAAAAACCAAGAGGCTATCCTTGACTCTTTGTCTTCTCTCACACCCACCAGTAAATCCAATCAGCTCTCACTTCAAATTAAGTCCCCAATCTGACCATTCTCACCTCCTCCACTAAGACCACCTACTCACACCACGAGCACAACCCACCCAGACTAGTGGCCGCTGCAGCCTCCTGCCTGAGATCCTGCCACTCTACAATTCATTATCATACAGTGGCCACAGTGACACTGTTGGTTTTTCTTTTTCAGTTTTGAAACAACAAACTTGTAGAAAAGCACAATACAAAGACTTTCTTCCCCAAACCACCTGAGAGTCAGCTGCCAACCTGAGGCTCCAACATCCTCAAAAGCAAAAAACAAGGATGGTCTG
This sequence comes from Herpailurus yagouaroundi, assembly GCF_014898765.1. Lineage (NCBI taxonomy): Eukaryota > Metazoa > Chordata > Mammalia > Carnivora > Felidae > Herpailurus > Herpailurus yagouaroundi. Next base: position 81,816,279 of record NW_024412391.1, read on the forward strand.
CAAACTACAACAAAATCATCAAGATCAGGAAATGAAGACTGCTACATTACTATGCTTTAATCCTCAAAAAGCCTGCTCCAGGCCACCCCTTACACATGGTGGGGACAGCATGGGCCCTGACTCTCCGTGCAGTCTACTCTCCCCTCTGGACACTCTCCCCACCCTGATCAAGCCCTAGCGTCCCACACTAGGTGACCCCATCAGAAAGACCCTGTCTTCACCCTACTTAGGCTCTGACTCTGGTGACATCCGCCATGCCCTCCCAACATGGATCCTCTGTCCCAGGCCACCATCCCCATCCCACGAGGGCCAACATGCTGCTTTGTGCCACGACAGCTCCACACACCCCTCCTCAAATGGTATGTGCCTACCTTGCTCTGTCCCACCTAATGGTTTCAGGACAGAACTGTTCAGAAAAAAGAAAGGGAGAGTGATCACTTCTCACTCTTTGGCTCAAAACCCTCCAATCGCTTTTTCATCTTTCCCAGAATAAAATCCAAACTCTTTCCCATGGTCCAACAGGTCCTATAAATCTTTCCCCTACCTCTCTACATCTATGCAGTAAAAAAAAGCACTCTATATTTGCTGGCCTTTATTCAAACATACTAAAAACTCTTTTTTGGGCATCTGAGTGGCTCAGTCAGTTAAGCGTCTGACTTCAGCTCAGGTCATGAACTCATGGTTTGTGGGTTCGAGCCCCGTGTCGGGCTCTGTGCTGACAGCTCAGAGCCTGGAGCCTGCTTCAGATTCTCTCTCTCTCTCTCTGCCCCTCCCCTTATGCTCTCTCTCAAAAATGAATAAATGTTAAAAAAAATTTTTTTTTAATCTTTCTTACCTCAGGGCCTTTATATTGTGTTCTCTGTCTCTCTGAAAGCTCTCCCGCCTCTCCAAACCTTAGTAAGTCCAAACCTGATTTCCTAAGAGGTTTTCCCCAGTTTGTTCCCCATGCACCATTCCCAGACCTCCATCTACCCCCTTACCTTTATTTTCTTTATAGTACTTATGACCACCTCACAGTATAATACATGCTTATTTATATCCCACAAGAACAGAACAATTTCTTCTTTACTGTTGTATCCCCATATTTGGAATGTCCTTAATATACAGTAGACACATGAATGTCTGCATGATGGCTGAACTCCCCAAGAATCCATCTTGGTGACAAAAACTAAGCAAACATGATGCCATTTTACATCTATAGGATGTATGTAAAGATGCTAGAAATGGCGGTGTAACTTAAAATATTAGTACTGACACTTACGTGGTGCTTTAAAGTATACTATTACCCGCAATAATTCCGAGCAATATCTGTACTGAGTTCACTTTCTCTTCTTCACAGATAGACAAGGCTCAGAAAAGTGCCATGATGTGCATAGGCAGTAACTGACAAGTTCATGACTGGGACTTGGGCCTAGATTCTAAGTACTATTAATGACACCATGCAAGTCCCTCTTGCTAGTCAATCACTCTCTTAATTCCCAACAGCCTTCCCTTTAACTTCCAGAATTACTGGAATGTTTCAAAAGAACAGCTAGAGGTGCGGAAATACTGTAATTTTCAACCCTACCTATATATTTATGTCTTACTGAAAGCATAATGCACGCTCTGACTACAGGTCTATTGCACGATAGCTCTGTTTTTATAAAGAGTTCAGGCAAAAGACCCTTGATAATGGGCGTTTTATTTTAGCGCCATATTCCAGGAGTCAGCAAACTATAGCTCACCACCTGTTTCTGTAACAACGTGTAAGGTAAAAAACAGTTTTTACATTTTTAAAGGGTTGGGGGGAAAATAATCAAAATAATATTTCATGACAGCTGAAAATTTTAAGGTAATTCTGAGTTCACTGTCCGTAAGTAAAGTCTGACTGAGACACCCTCACATTCATGTGTTTATTGATTTCCCACAGCTGCTTCTGCACTACGGTGGCAAGTTAGGGAGCTACGACAGACATGTGGCCTGAAAAGCAATCCTTTCCAGATCCTTTGTCAACCACTCCCACAGTCTCCTGGTTTTGCACCCCTCCCCAACATAGTGACCCCCAAAAAACATCCCCTGACCTCCTCCCTGCCAAGATTGGCTAAGGTTTTTCTGTGGCACCGGATTTTTCTCCCATCACTTCACATCCATGTGACATGTGTACTGTCTGTATACAGCTGCCTCCCCAACTAGATTACAACATGGGAGACCCACATCAGCTTGTTCATTATTAGATCCCACTGCCCAGCAATACTGTCCACAGTAGGCACCCAATACCTGCTGAATGAATGAAAGGGCAGAAGATACTATATTCAGATGAGCTGATCTAAAACACCTTCAAATTTACAAGAAATTTCTGCCAGAAGATACCAGAAATACATTTTATCAGGGTTACAAAGGAGTCATATGAATGACTCTAACCCCTGCTTCATTCTACTCATAAACCCCAACAATGCACAAAATGGATCAGGGCAGGACAGGGAAGGGGGGGGCGGGGCGGGGCGGGGCGGGTAGTGGGGAGAGGTTAAACTAAAACGCAGCCCAGTAGTAAAAGGTATTAACAACAACAAAAACAGGAACAACCCAAGTTTGCAGGCTCAGATGTGAGTCCGCAAAACTCATATATAGCAGAGGCTGCTTGCTCCTCAGTTTCAACCACAACCTCCAAAAAAATCTTCCTCCCACATTGCCTTTACATATTTCACCATGTCACACTGCCTATTAGTCATCTAATTTATTCACTCACCTTACAAGAAATCTCTTTTTTAAGAGATTTTTTTAAAACACAAACAGATCTAAAAAGCTAAAGAAATAAATAGCTAAAGAAACCTAAATAACAAAAATTTTCATGCATTAACATGGACCACACAAAGCAGTTTTGATCATGAGACAGGAGGGGGAAAAAAAAAGTAGGTAGTTTAAGGAAATGAAGCCCTCATGGGCTGCGGCATGAGGTTCTAAGCCCGGAAGCTTTGGGAAAACTGAAACCAGGAGAAAACAGACCCAAAGGGCAGAACTGATGGAAAAGGTACAGAAAAGGAAATGGGAGGTGTCTAATATAAAGACACTTACTTCAATTTTCCCTAGGTCAGACAAGCATCTATCAGAAAAAGGGAAAAGAGGGCTCATCTCTACAATGTGGTTTAAGAACTCTGTTGGAGTAGGAAAACGTCTTCTCTTCAAAGGAATGACAACTAATCAACAAAAAAGATACTAAGAGAATTAGACAATTCTCATTTGCAACCCACGGTTGCAAAACACTGATTCAGGCAAGAAACACCAAGGGATGTTAAAACCACTGCATAATTATAAGAACAGATACTCACACAGTCTGAAAATATCTTATTTAAAAAGGGAAAAGAAATCTCCACAATCAAAAAACCTGGAAGACACATTTTAACCAAATGATACTTAACATTAGCAATAATGATGTGTCTCATGTGATAATAAGGACGCACTGAGAAGGGGACACCATGACCTACGATGTATTCCTGTCAAAAGTATTTAATCTGATTCTTAATCATGACAAATCAGACAAATCCAAATTAAGAGACTCATCTATAAAACAACTGGTCTGGGCTCTTTAAAACTCTCATGGCCATTAAAAAAATAAATTAGCCTGGGGGAACCATTCCAGATCAGCGTTACTTAATTCTCAGATCACTAAAAGCGCTCAAAATGTTTGCTATTGATCCATGATAAGAGAAGTACACAAGTTAGAGTTCAGAAATTTTTATAGCAACTTGATCATAGAATCTAATTTTTAAATGAGCCTTAATTTTATGTCTTCATTTCTTCCATTTTACTTTTCTAGTAATTTATTATCATTGTATTTTAA
>NW_024412391.1:81820105-81829392 GCF_014898765.1 Herpailurus yagouaroundi
CACACAATATTCTACCAATGTTAAATTTATGCACACACACACACACAACATTCTATCAATGTTAAATTCCCTACGAGTGATAATAACACTGTGGTTGTATTGTAGGAAAACATCCCTTTTCTTAAGAGACATGCTTAATTATTCAGGGGTGAAGTTAATATGTCAGCAGCTCTCAATGTCTACTCCCAAATGACTTAGCAAAGAATAAGTTGTAGGACTGATGGGATGGGGTAGTGTGGATGGTAGGATAAAATATAAATCATTTAGTTTAAAAATTACAAAACCTATCCAAGTATAAATATGACAGTAATATAAATTTAGAGATTAAGTGAAATACCAAGTAGAAACCACACAAAATATTTTCTATAACCTGGCCCTTTGACAGTAAAATTCACATGGGTTTGACAAAAATTAAATAATTTAAGTGATAATTATATATTCATGGGTACCATAAATAATTTAAATTATCATTATATTTTCATGGGGACCAGGTTTTCAAAATATAATAGTTTAAAACTAAGAGAAGGCATTAATCAATGGACTAAAACATAAAACAGTATTTCTACAGACATTTTTAAATTTTTAACTATAAATAATAACAAATGACTCAATATATGAGAATGCAGTTCAAAACAAAAGGAATTACTTTGAATATACCACACACCACTATATTCTACAATAAATTTCAGATGTGTCAAAGAGTTAAATATAAAGAATAACCCATAAAAACAAATACTGATCCTAAAAGCATATCTTACCTTTGGAGAAGAGAAAATTCATCACTAAAGAATGAACAGAGAGACGAGAGATGAAGAGAGAAAAGTTAAATGAGTTCTGACATGTAAACCGTAAATCCTTAAAGTTCATTCGTTCAGCAATTCATTTGACTTACTACAAGTTCATAGAACATTCCAAGCGTGGATGTAAGCCCTGAATTTTCAGAGTTTGAGTAAAATACACATGGCCCCTGACCTCACAGAGCTTAAGTCTAGTAGGAACTGAGCAAACAGCACAAAAAGCAATGGGATGTTCTGGTAAGCACCACAGAGGAAAAGACAGACTGCTCCAAGTAAAGACCTACTGAGGAGGCACTGTACACAGGATGGTCACGAAAGAATTCTCTAAGAAACAGCATCAAAGCTGATACCAGAAGAAAGAACAAGAAACCAGCAAAGCGAAGAGGGAAAACAGCAGCTCAAAAAGGCCAGAGGCAGGAAAGGGCCCAAGAGATCATGAACAATACCAGTGGACAAGGGCAAGTGATAAAGAGGACATTCTAAAGTACCGAGAAAAACACAAGTTCCTACACAACACATCACTGCAAGGGAAGTGTGTACATTCCTGATAGCCACCTGCATTTACCCACCTAACAAAGCTGAATGAAATACAATGACAAAAGTTGGAGAGGATGAGGAAAGAGACAGAACTGTATGCTAGAGTGTTATTTAACCTAAAGACAATCCAGGAGCCAACACTGACACACCTACTCTCATGACATCTTGGTGGCGAGAGGCTGGACCCAGCTACATCCCATACTCCCAGATCTGTGCAAAAGCAGTGAGAGATGTGCTAAGACAGAATTCAAAGCAAATGCTGAGAAGACTTCTGGCAGCACGGTAAAAAGTGTGAAAGTGAAAAAGGGGTAATCTACCCTGACTAAAGCTTGAAATGCTACATTTTCAAGGTGAAGAAGATGTGTGGGTACATGTTACGGCAGAATGAAAACTATCTCACTTCATGGGGAAAAATGCCTGGCTTGTCCTAGACTGACATTGTCGATAAAGTATGGCTCAAAAAATTAAGAAAAATACAGAAAATCTAAAAATAAATGACAGAAACTACAACACTGCTCATATCTTTGGATTTCACATAAGCTTCTATTTCCCAAAAATATTACTCTTCCTCCCCCTAAAACCAAGTGCACAAAATATAGTCACAAGAAATGATCCTTCCAAAATAAAAAAGAAACCACCAAAAAGCCTAAATGTGTGAAAGTACGTAAATTGTAATGGGTTAATTTAAATTAGAAATGTACATGAGCGTAGATTAAAAAGTACCCAAAATACATCAAGTAGTAAATAATGACATTTAGTTTGTATATATGGACAAAACATAAAATGTTTATAACTTTTTAAATGTTTGTATTTGAAGAGACAAATAACATTTTGTAACCATGGACTGCTCTGCTCAAGACTATGTTCAGTTGTATCTTTTTTAAATCAACAGATTAAAGAATTAAAGTATTACAATGACACTCCTATTCCCACTCTTCAGAATTAACAACTGCTAACATTATTTTAAAATAGCTTTTTTTTTTTTTTTTTTTTTCAAGCTAAGCTAACCCTTTAAAATAAACCCTGAGTCCTAACCTCTTCTCCTGGCTCCTAGTGGCAGTTACGTTCTGATGGAAGCCCAAGTGTCCACCTCTGGATACTTTTACGAGAGACAGAGAATCCAAGGGACAGCGCACAGAGAAGCGAATACAGACACACATCCATCAACAATACACGGTACTGGAAACCTTTTATAAATGGCATTATACTTTTCTATCATTTGTCAAACTTGATGCAAGTTTTTCTACAAATATTTTGTACTTATGTCCTTTATACATGCTTTTTAATTCGAAAAATAGGTGTATTTTTCTAGCTGATGTAAGTAACGATAGATCTAATGCATTTACAACATTACAACATATGAATACACTCCCCACTGATTTTTCCCAAGTGTTCTATCACACGGCGTTATAAAATTTCTGGGGTTTTTGTGGGTTTTTAATTTTAATAGAAGCTTATTTTTAGCAAATTAAACAATACTACTTATTAACCAGATTAAGTTTCAAATTAAGCAAAGCAAAAACAAAAATATAACTCAAATCATGATTATCTGTATCCACCAGGTAATAAATCAAATACCTTCATTATCAGTTGTTAAGTACAACTATAAATTAATCATCCAACTATTAAAAACCAATCACAGCTTTAAAAAGAACTGTGTGTATCATACAAAAATAAAATCTGTACATTTTTTTCAAATTAAAAAGCATGTATAAAGGACATAAGTACAAAATATTTATTTGTAGAAAAATATCAAATGTGCCTTATTTATGACTTATACTGTTTTTTCTGAAATTTTCTTAAAAATAAATTCAGATCTTGATTTGTTGCCACCTACTGGTTAAATTCATACTTGAATAATATCATTGCACATTAAAAATTCACTATAGTTAGTATAAAACACTATGTCAAAAATATCATAGTAATGATCTTTATAAAATTTTACTAAGCTGATCTGATAAATTTAGCTTTGGAGACGCTGGTTTTTTTGGAGGGGAGAAGTTTTTAAAGCTACACCATGAGTTAATAATACCTTGACTTTTAAAAATATTCTAACAAAATTTTCATTAGTGTGTTGGGAATGTTTAAAAGTTAAAATACTATCATAATTTGTGAAAAATATAAATCCTTATTTAATTAAAATACTTTCAGAATGTTATTTTATTTACAACGCAAATGTTTATGTGCGTCAGTTTTCCAGAATATTGGAGTTATAGAACTTAAGACACTGTCATCTTTTTTACAGTTAATATGTCAGAATCAGGACCCCCTTCCAAAAAAAAAAGCCCACATGTTACATTTGTTCATTTTGCATTTTAAATATCTTTTCCTCTACAGCAGTCCTTCACCCTCCTTTTTTTTTTTTTTTTTTTTTTTTTAAGTACAACCACTGGATGAAAAATCAGTGGTCCCACTGCACTGTTTTTTAAAACCACTCTTTTACTTAACCATATTTAAAAAGCATAACAAACAGAACACATGGAGTTATTTTTGGATCCCAATTCTAAAAAATCAACTGTAAGAAGTAATTGTGGAAATGTGAATACAAGACTGGGTTTAGATGACCACATTCTAAAGGGGCAGACAGAGAGGGAGACAATCCCGAGCAGGTTCCATGTTGTCAACACCAGTAAGACACTCACCCACCTGAGCCACCCAGGTACCCCAGTGTCTCTTCTTATAAGGGCACTAATCCGATTCTAAGGGCTTCACCCTTATGACCTTATCTAAATCTAACTACTTGCCAAAGGCCCCATCTCCAAACACCATCACTTTGGGGGTTAGGGCTTCAATATCGGAACTTGGGGGGACACAAATCAGTCCACAGCAGTCACTAAAAGATTTGTACATTTTCTTACATAGTCACAAATCATTAGCATATCTAACAAAGTAACAAAACTGAATTTAAGTGACAGGTACTTGCATTTAATATGCTATTAACTCAACTTCTAAGTTTGAAATTTCTCATAATTAAAAAAAAGCTTTAAAAAAGAATGTATGAAACTACTTTTCAATGTAATTCCTATAACCAAAACCGGAATTAAAATGTCTTAAGATAAACAAAGTACTAATCTTAAATTATTACAAGGCAAAAAAAGAAGCTGACTTGAAAATTTGTCTTTGAATAAATTTGGTAAGAACTGTTACAGGATTTTTAAAATAATTTGTCTCACCTAAGAGTGTCAAGCTAAAAATGCTGACCTTACATACTCAATGTTCTAGTTAATTTGTCCAAATTATTTATCTACTTAAATGTCCTCAATTATGAAAAAGATATTATTTTTGGATCCTACTGTAAAGAGAGTATCTTTCCATTATATATCCAATAGGTTATTACTGAAATATTTTTAAATTATTTTTTGTTTGGAATACTTCACTTGCCTTAACTCTTCTTAATTATAATTTTCACAATAGTCTCTGATCTTTCAAATAGACTTTATCATCTGAAAATAATAAGCTTCACTTCTAGTTTGTGTATGTATGTTTTTCTTGTATGACTGCACTGACATTTCTTTTATTTAAAAAAAAATTTTTTTTTTAACATTTATTTATTTTTGAGACAGAGAGAGACAGAGCATGAACAGGGGAGGGGCAGAGAGAGAGGGAGACACAGAATCTGAAACAGGCTCCAGGCTCTGAGCTGTCAGCACAGAGCCTGACGCGGGGCTCGAACTCATGGACTGTGAGATCATGACCTGAGCCGAAGTTGGACGCTTAACCGACCAAGCCACCCAGGCGCCCCTACACTGACATTTCTAAAATAACACTAAGCAGGATGCCTGGGTGGCTCAGTCGGCTAAGCATCCGACTCTTGATCTCAGCTCAGGTCATGATCTCACAGTTCATGAGTTCAAGCCCGGCCTCAGGCTCTGTGACAGCACAGAGCCTGCTTGAGATTCTATCTGCCCCTCCCCCACTCACATACTTGCATGTGCACATGCACACTCTCTCTCTTTCAAGTAAACTTTAAATGTTTATTCATTTATTTTTGAGAGAGAGAGTCTGTAAACGGAGAGGTGCCGAGGGACAGAGGATCCGAAGCAAGCTCTGTGCTGACAGCAGAGAGCCCGATGTGGGGCTCACACTCACAAACCATGAGATCATGACCTGAGCCAAAGTCAGATGTTCAAATGACTGAGCCACCCAGGAGCTCCGAGAATAAGCTTTAAAAAAAAAAAAAAAAAAAAAAAGTATCTACTTAAAATTCTGTGTGACAAAGTGGGAAATGTGCATAAAGAACTGGTACACACCAAAATACGACGGCTATCTCAAGAAAAAGCACTTGGGTAACCGAATTGTAGGCGGAATTAGCCACTTTCTTTCACAGAACATCATCTTTACTTGAAAAAACACCACAAACTATGCTTATTCAGACTTGGCTACATGAAAGACCTTTCTATAAAAAAATAAATAAATAAGCAAGCCTAGCATTTAAAGAAAAACAAATGAAAGAGTATTTGTTGCCAGTGGTAAAATTCAAGCTTTCAAGACAACAGTCTGTAAAACTTCCGTGTGCCACCAGAAGCAGGACAGGTCTCAACGCTTAAAACTCTTCTGATCAGATATTAATGAGCATTACTTTGGGATACAGTTTAACGACATGTGTCAACATCTGAAGTACTGCATGCCTCATTTTCCAGAAGACTGACCCATGATGTTACAAAACCATGTATGGGGCAAAGAGTCATGTAAAGTACGAGAAAAATCAATGGATTTTAATGTGACAGTATGAAAAGCTCATCAATATGGGTTTAGATTCCACAACACCACCTTTCTTCCAACACCTGCCCACTTGCCAAGTGTCAGTGTAGTCACAATGAATACCTATGATTATCTAAAAAGTCTATTAAAACACTCTTCCAACTACCTATCTGTCCATGGCCACATCTTCTTCATATGCTTACTTCAAATATATCACAACAGACTGAATGAAGAAGTAAACGTGAGAATCCGTCTTCTACTAAGTCAGATGTTAAAGGCCACTTCTCTCAATGTTTTGAAAGTTAGTTTTCATTTTTTAAAAAATGTTATTTATGTGACCATTTTTTATTTTTGTTTTTTTAATGCTTATTTATTTACTTTGAGAGAGTGAGAGACAGAGGCAAGGGCAGAAAGAGAGGGGGAGAGAGAACCCAAGCAGGCTCCACACTGTCCGCAGAGCCTGACGCAAGTGTCCATCTCCGGGAACCACAAGAGTTTGCGATCTGAGCCGAAATTAAAAGTCAAAAGCTCAACTGAGACACCCAGGCATCCCTGTTTGTTTGTTTGTTTGTTTGTTTAATGGTGAATGTTTCACTTCCTACTCTGTGGCCTATCAGTGTTAAAATTACTTTACTCCGTCAATCACAGACGTGTACAACAACAAATACAAAATGAGAGAACTTCCACAAAAAGGATGGCCATTCTCCAACGAGATTTTTTACAGATTTCTGCTCACAAAACAGTCCTCCGCTGGAAAGAAAATCGTATCATCAGGAGAAATACATTAAAACCAGACAAAATAATATGTAAGAAAAGTACATATGTTCACATATCGATTTTCAAAGCAATTCTGGACCCTTCACACATTTTACCTCAGCTGTATGGCAGAAAGGTTAAGCATCAATTTGTCACAGACAACTCCATTCGGAAACAGAGGGGGAGGTTTGTGAGACAGTCACAGGGGTGCACACAGGGCCAAAGGGAAGGCCAACGGTGCAGAGAAGGGTCGGGATGGAGACAGCCCTGGATGATCTTGACCACATTGTCTGGGTCCTACTCCAAAAGGGCAGGATCTCCAGTCACTGGGCACAGGGTTCAAATTCTAGGAAGGAAGCTCCAGGTCTGGATCAAGTCAGGTGCCTGCGGGAGGACAGAGGATACGCTCCACCCCTCTACCCGCACTTTTCCCAGCACTCTCAATACTGAATGATCCAGCAAAATGAAAAAAGGGTGTCCTTTTCACAAGGTGATGAAATGACCAACAGCAAAGAAACAACACATGCCCGCCAGGCAAGGTGAAGTTACTGTGGTTTTGAAACACGCTTGAGTTTTGTCATTGACATTCTAGAAATCCACTACATTTGACATAAACATAAAACCACACGAGAAGACGACACACAAGAAAATAGATAGCAGTCCAGTTTCTTACTAATCCTCCACATCCTCATTTCTTCCTGGTCACCACATAGATATGTAATTACATACACCTCCTCCAACTAGTATAATAAAGCACCCATACTCAATTACTTACCAAATGTTCCCTGGACTCTAAGACATAATTAAATGATTTCCTTCCAAAGACTACCCTCCCTGAGCTTATACTTAAGAGTAAACAAAGTCGGGGCGCCTGGGTGGCGCAGTCGGTTAAGCGTCCGACTTCAGCCAGGTCACGATCTCGAGGTCCGTGAGTTCAAGCCCCGCGTCAGGCTCTGGGCTGATGGCTCAGAGCCTGGAGCCTGTTTCCGATTCTGTGTCTCCCTCTCTCTCTGACCCTCCCCCGTTCATGCTCTGTCTCTCTCTGTCCCAAAAATAAATAAACGTTGAAAAAAAATTTTTTAAAAAAAAAAAGAGTAAACAAAGTAACTTAAAGTGCCAAAACAACTGAAGAACATACGATACACTATCGACCAATTTGTCTTCCATAGACAAGTACTGCAAGTAAGTTCTTCCCATGCAATCAAATTAACCCTCACAGCAATCTCACAAAGCAAAAACAATGGCTCTCGCTCAGGAGTGATTTTGATATGCCCCCCACGCAATGCCCAGAGACCTCTGGCAACGACTGGAGACCTTTTCCATCATCAGGCTGATTAGCTGCGACGAGCATCTGCAGTGCCAAGGCTGAAAAATGCTGTCGGTAATCATTCTCCATTTCACTGACAAAACAAGTTCAGAAAAAGTGATTTTTTTTGCCCAATCCATGACACCCAAGAAGTAGTAAAGCTGCAGTTTAAACCTAGGTCTAATTCCAGAATCCACAATCATAACCATGATTTATGTAGGCTCAAATTATAATAAAATAAAAAGCTGAAATTAAAAAATATATACTAATAACAACATCAAAAAATATTAAATACTTAGGAATAAATCTGACCAAAGATGTGTAACACCTGTACACTGAAAACTAGAAAATATTACTGAAAAGAATTAAAGACAACCTAAATAAAGGTAGAAACATATGTTCATGGACCACAGATTCAGTACTGCTAAGATGTTACTTCTCCCCCAAATTTATCTATAGATTCAATGCAACCCCAATCTAAATAAGCACTTTTTGGTAGAAACTGACAAGCTGATCCTACAACTCATGGAGAAATACAAAGGATCTAGAATAACCAAAAAAAAACTTTGAAAAACAACAAATATGGAGGACTTAAACCACCGGACTTCAAGAATTATTATAAAAGCTACAGTAATCAAGACAGTAAAATATCAACAGAGATGAAAAGGTCTATAATCAAGAGGACAGATTCAAGTCCGGAAAGAGAACACACATATGTGGTCAATTAATGTTCAACAAAAAAAACAAAGGCAATTCAGGGAAGAAAGAATAGTCTTTTCTACAAAAAGTGCTGGAGGGGCACCTAGCTGGCTAGGTCAGTACAGCACGGAACGCTTGATCTCAAGGTTGTGGGTTCAAGCCCCACACTGGGTATAGAGATTAATTAAAAATAAAATCTTCACCCACATTTGTACTTAAAAAAAAAATTTGCTTATCTAGCTTCTGATTTAAAATACTGAAAGTAAGGGTGCCTGGGTGGCTCAGTCAGTTAAACATCCAACTCTTGGTGTCAGCTCAGGTAACAATCTCACCATCTGTAAAGTCTGAGCCCCGCATCAGGCTCCACACTGACAGTGCAGAGCTGGCTTGGGATTCTCTCGATCTCCCTCTCTCTCTCTGTCCCTCCCCCACTAGCTTTCTCTTTCTCTCTCTCTCTCTCTCTCTCTCTCTCTCTCTCTCTCTCTCTCTCT
>NW_024412391.1:81829402-81854196 GCF_014898765.1 Herpailurus yagouaroundi
TCTCTCTCTCTCTCTCTCTCTCTCTCTCTCTCTCTCTCTCTCTCTCTCAAAATAAACATTTTTTTAAATCATAAAAATGAATAAAATACTGAAAGGAAGAGGAGGGGATTTTAAGTAATTGTACAAAGGGAACAAAGTACAATGACAGCTCTTATACTGATGTGCAGTGTTCAGAGTCCGTTAGGATGAATCTCAATTCAGTCAAGTTTCTCTCCTACAGATTCAAAAACTAAAAACTAAACAGTAGTTTTCAGGTTGGTGAGATAATCCAAATTCATTTGCACATTTTAAAGAAATGCACAAGACCAGACTAGAGAAATGAATAATATGACCAAATATACCACAGGATATCAAAAAATACTATATTAAAAAGAAGGAAAAGACGTTATGTAACAATTAGAAGTTACAAAAGAGAATAAGGTTAAAAAAAACACAACTGAAACACCATATCATCTGAAGAACAAAAACTTTTCATTTATTCATTCATAAATATTTATTTTATACACGAAGAAATGTGTTTGGAATATAAAGCTGGGCAAGAAACAAGTGTCCAAAATGGACATGGCCAATGACCACAAAGGCATATGTTCTATATCTGCTCTGACCAATATCATAGCCACTAGCCACATGTGACTAGTTAAATTTAAACTAACTTACGTTAGGGGCGCCTGGGTGGCGCAGTCGGTTAAGCGTCCGACTTCAGCCAGGTCACGATCTCGCGGTCCGTGAGTTCGAGCCCCGCGTCAGGCTCTGGGCTGATGGCTCAGAGCCTGGAGCCTGTTTCCAATTCTGTGTCTCCCTCTCTCTCTGCCCCTCCCCCATTCATGCTCTGTCTCTCTCTGTCCCAAAAACAAAAAAATAAAAACGTGGAAAAAAAAGAAAAAAAAAATTTAAACTAACTTACGTTAGGTGCACCTGGGTGGCTCGGTCGGTTAAGTATCCAACTTCGGCTCCAGTCATGATCTCACAGTTCCTGAGTTTGAGCCCATCAGGCTCTGTGCTGACAGCTCAGAGCTTGGAACCTGCTTCAGGTTCTGTGTCTCCCTCTCTCTCTGCCCCTCCCCCACTAGCACTCTGTCTCTGTGTGTGTGTGTGTGTGTGTGTCTCTCTCTCTCTCAAAAATAAACCTTAAAAAAAATGTAAACTAATTTACGTTAAATAAAATTAGAACTTCAGTTCCTCAGTCACAACAGCCGTACTTCAAGTGATCTAGAACACGCCCCAGGCTGCCATATTGGGCAGCACAGATACAGAACATCTCCATCATCACACAAAGATCTGTTGGACAGCACTGGTTTAAAATATTGTTATACACTTCCCTGTCTCTGTTGACTCAACAAAAAAATGGAATCTTAACTTCTTCCCTTCTTCAAAAGGAAAGTGTAAAATGTTAACCACTTGTCTCCTGGAAAGTACCATGTAACAGTTTTCCTACAGGTGTATTTACTGTATTAAAAGCTGAAAAAAGTCTTCCTAGGTTAACTCATACAAGAAAATAATCATTTTGAATGCTTTCACCATGGCTTTAAAATCTTTACAACATTTATCATTTGAGTATTTCAGGGGCACCTGGGTGGTTCAGTCAGTTAAGCATCTGACTCTTGGTTTCAGCTCAGATCATAATCTCACGGTTCTTGAGTTCAAGCCCTGCATCGGGCTCTGTGCTGACAGCTCAGAGTCTGGAGCCTGCTTCGGATTCTGTGTCTCCCTCTCTCTCTGTCCCTTCCCAGCTCGTGCTCTGTCTCTCTCTCTCTCAAAAAATAAATGACATTAAAAAATTTTTTTAAATAAAAATAAAGTATTTTAAAAAGAGACAAACAAAGGAAATGGTGGTCGCCAGGGGTCAGGTAAGGGGGAAGAAGGAAGGTGTTGTTTGATGGGTCCAAGAATTGTGGTTCTTTAAGACAGTCTTAGTGTTGTGTTACACAACAGTGGGTACATATGCCGCTGTACTGGACACAAAATTGTTAAGATGGTAAATTTTATGTTGTGGGTTTTTTACAATAAGAGAAATGAATATGCATATATTATTTCTTATAAATGACAAAAAAAAACTGGCTCTAATGCAAACCTGATATGAACTTTTCTAAAGAAAACTTAAGCTGTTACATAATAAATTATTTATATTGATCTCCAAAGGCATATCCATAATAAGTGGCTGCCTTTAAAATGTTCTTTTCAATATTTTAGTAAATAGGCTATCTGGGAAGCTTCACAAAGATATTTACCATAAATGTATTTTAATGATACTGTATGTAGGAAGTGTCCATTTGTATTTCTCTACTGTAGCAAACAGTAGTGCAATAAATCTCCTGTCAGTCTTTTAAAAATAAAAGTAAATGAAAATAAGGGCACCTGGGTGCTTAGTTGGTTAAGCACCTGGCTTTCAATTTCAGCTCAGGTGGTGATCTTGTGGTTCGTGAGTTCAAGCCCCACGTCAAGCTCTGAACTCACAATGTGGAGCCTGCTTGGGATTCTCTCTGTCCTTCCCTCCCTCCCTCTCTGCTCCTCTCCCACTGGTGCTTTCACTCTCCTAAAATGAATAAATAAACTTAAAAAGGAAAAGAAAAAAAATCAAATGTTTTTCATAAATAGTACCCAGTGAAAACAAGTTTAATGAAACCCTGGTTTCTTTTTTTTTTTTCTTTTTTTTTCTTAAGTAGGCTTCACACATAGCACAAGCCCAATGTGGGGCTTGAACTCACAACCTTGAGATCAAGACCTGAGCTAAGATAAAGAGTCAGATGCTTAACCGACTGAGCCACCCATGCGCCCCTAAAGATTTTAAGTTATTTCTACAGCCAATGCAGGGCTCAAACCCACAACCCTGAGATCAGGAGTCACATGCTCCACCAACTAAGCCAGCCAGGTGCCCTTGAAACTCTGGTCTCTAATACATACAGAGAGTCTGAATATGGGATGATGAAAACACTCCAGAGATGGACATGTGGTGATGGCTGCAAGACCATGTAAACATACTTAACGCCACTGAACTGTATGTATACTTACAAAACATTAAAATGATGAATTTTATGTTATGTATATTTTACCATAATAAAAACAAACTCTGAGCTTCAATAAGAATTAGAAACTTTTATGTGAGTCATTTGCAATAATTTATGAACCATTAAGTCATATGTGGTCTTTTGCACAATTCTCAACTACCACTAAGATATCTCAAGGGCCCTAGTTATTCATAAAATGATTATATCACAATTGGAAACTTTCCTTGAAAACAGAAGTTTAGAAAAACAAAACATTTTCAAACTGATCCACAAATGACTTATATTAATATTAATGACACTGTAACTGCTTGGCAAACTTAATAAGTCACTATTTGGTA
Source organism: Herpailurus yagouaroundi (assembly GCF_014898765.1). Classification (NCBI taxonomy): domain Eukaryota; kingdom Metazoa; phylum Chordata; class Mammalia; order Carnivora; family Felidae; genus Herpailurus; species Herpailurus yagouaroundi. The sequence continues at coordinate 81,832,746 of NW_024412391.1, forward strand.
GAGAAAAGTGAAATATTTTCTAACCAAACTAGTTCAGTACAATCAGGTAGTATGTTTTTAAAAATAAAATGTTTTATATAAAGAAACATTTGACCTTGGATCAAGGATCCTTCATAAATACCTGTGTGAAAGTCCTGGGGCCAAGTACTGGCTGAAGCCCAAGAAAGAGATACTAGAATGGAAACCAGCAGAAAGAAGAGAGTCTTCGAGTTACTGCTTATTCAGTAACACCTGGCCCTAACATGTGCAGGCATTATGCTAAATATGTCCTATGAACTCTTATTCAATCTTCACAGTAACCCCATGAGATGGACACCTGAATTAATCCTGACTCACACACGAGGAAACTGAGGCGCAAGAGAGGTCACACGACATGCTCCAGATTACACAGCACAGGACTGGAACAAGCAGTCACGTCCGTCAGCAAAGCCCGTTCCGCTGTAAGGGGGGGGATGGGGGGGGTCCCAGAGCCCATCACAAGTGTTATCTCTTTGCTGTCAACTTTATGACTCACTGTGAAGTGGCCCACACTTTTATGACCCCTATTTTCAAAGAGGAAACGAGGTTCGGGAAGGATAAACCACATCCTCCAGAGCCTCAGGGAGCACGCTGCAGAGCTGGGTCTGAAACCCCAGTCTTCTGACTCCTCCCCCGGGAGCCCTTCCTCCTCGCTGTGCCTGACCCGGGCGCTGGCTTTAAAAATATGTTCACCAAGTATTTAGTATGCCTCTCTTCAAAGGGGGGAGACAGCCTCCACTGTCCCCCCAGTAGCTCACTTCTAACCAGTAAAATGTGGCAGAGGTGACAGGTGTGAGACTTCCCAGAGCAGGTCATGAAAAGCACTGTGGCTTCCTCCTTGCTCTCTCGGATCATCACTCTGGGCAAAGCCAGCTGACGTGTCGTGAGGACGCTCAAGGAGAGGTCCACATGGCAAGGAACTGAGGTCTCCTGCCAAGAGCCATGTCAGTAAGCCAGCTTGGAAGGAGCTCCTCCAGCCCCAGCCAAGCCTTCCAATGTCTGCAACCCAGCGCCAGAACCGCCCAGCTGCACGGCTCCCGAATTCCTAACCTCGGGAACTATGCAGTGATAAATGCCTGTTGTATGAAGCCACTGTGGTTTTTGTCCGAGCTTACTGATGCATAACTGACGTTTTGTAAGTGATTAAGTCACTATGTTTTAAGATAATCTGTTACAAAGTGATAAGCAACTAATACAACTGGGAAAAAAACCACACACATCTCACATGTGACCAACACCCTACAATCCAGAGCACAGGCTCCACAGGTCATGTCTTAAAAGCAGCTGTACGTATGACCTGGACTAAGGGGCCGTTCCTCAGAATCAGTTTTGCCATGTGTACTAGGACAGATACAAACCTCATTTTAAATACCCTCTTCATTTTACAATCATCTTTCCATTTTCTGTACCTCTCTGTCACCACGAGGACTACACGGAAGAACATGGCCAGCACTCGGCATGGTGCATACACTGAAGGTTTACAAATGTTCACTGTTACTAATCTTACTTCCTTACTCTCCCTTCACTAGCAGCCACCCCAGTCTTATAACCATGCTTTAAATATTCCCAATTCTCGGAGCGCCTGGGTGGCTCAGTCGGTTGAGCATCCGACTTCGGCTCAGGTCATGATCTCACGGTTCATGAGTTCAAGCCTCACATTGGGCTCTGTGCTGACAGCTCAGAGCCTGGAGCCTGCTTCAGATTCTGTCTCTTTCTTTCTGCCCCGCCCCCCCTCAAAAAATGAATAACCATTTTTTTAAAAACATTTAAAAAAATTCCCAATTCTCAACAGGGAGCACCTCCTTTGGCCACCAAAACAGCCCATTAGCCATTTTTACTGGTCTTCATTTACTAACTCTGATGCACAGGACGCTCATTCAAATGGTGCCCGTCCCTTGGCCTCCAGAGAATAAACTACTACCACTAACACAGTCCTCTTCAGGCCTCTGCTACTGCTGTTACTCCCCATCCTGCCCCTTCAAAATGTAGGTTATCTTCAACATTCTCTTAATTCTTACACAGCCTCAATTATGACCTTTTTGGGGATGACCCTCTGACTCCTAGATATATTACAGCCTCTCTCTCTTATCTGAGTAGATGAGATCCCAATTCATCCAGCTCAACAGCCACATATGAATGTCTCGTATCTCAAACTCCAACAAAATCTCAATCTTTTGCCTCCACCTCAATCCTCATATTTTTCCCCTTCAACCCCAGGCCCAACCCTGTTCTTCCCCCTGTGTTCATTAACGGACCAAAATCTTCCAAGTCAGAAGATGACATATCCGAAGTCACATCAAAATCCTCCCCCTTCTGCAAAAGGTGCCAGGCACTGTGCTGGGCACCAGGGAAACACGGCAGGCGGGACCCAGCTGCCCCGAGAAGCTCACCATCTAGCGGCTTCCAGTCTGCTGCCAAGTCCTAATGATTCCACCTGTGCAGACACACATTCCATCCCTCCGTCCCACTCCTCCCACCACCACCCAGCCTCACACCTGGATCACTGTGAGAACGTGCAAAAGTGTCTCTCCAGATCTTCAGTCTCTGCCACGGGCCTCAGCCCTCCTCCACATAGCTGCCCATCCGTTATCTTAAGCAGGTGAGCATGCTATTCCTCAAAAATCCGCCACTGCTTTCAGACAAACTCAGAATTTCCTACTCCCACCTTCTGCATCCTGCTGTGACCCCATGTATGCGCTGAGATGCTCAGGACCTCTCACTCTCTCCTTCACACTCACCCTGTTTGTCACCTATTCCCTCAGAATGTCACGGCCTGAGTGAAAATTCATTTGGGCAGTCAGTCATCAGAACTCTCAGAGCCCTCCCTTAATTCTACAAAGCACAATGTACCTCTATTTGCTCTCCACCCTTTCCACTTTTGATCATTGCTTACTTGTTTACTTGCCTGCCTCTCTGAGTAGGTCACAAATCCCTGGCTGCCACTAATTAACTTGGCAATCTCGAGTAAGTCACTGCATTATGTGAGGTTCAATTTTCTCATCAGTAAAATGAAGGAGTTAGATTAAGTAATTGCTAAGGAACTCCCGACTCCACAAAGTTCCATAAGGATCAGTCTTATGAAAAAAGCACAGTACAACAGTAAGCTTGGACACGGTGTCAGATAAGTGGCCTGAACCCCAGCTCTCCAAGCCCCCAGCACTCAACAATGATGGGCCAGATGCTCACCATCTCTGTGACCCAGCTCCTCATCTGTAAAATGAGAATAATAACAGTGTAATCCAGGAGCACCTGGGTGGCTCAGTAGGTTAAGCATCCAACTCTTGATTTTGGCTTAGGGCATGATCTCATGGTTTGTGAGTTCAAGTCCCACATCAGGACACTCTCTCTCTCTCCCTCTCTCTCTCTCTTTCTGCCCACTCACACATGCACACTCTCTCTCAAAAAATAAATAATTTTTTTAAAAAAATAGTAATTTAGAATTCCTTCAGTGTTTTTCTTTTGGTAGTATCTTTCAGTTTTTGGTTGTTTTTCTTTTAATAATAGCTTTAGTCAGATACAATTCACGTATCATACAATTCATGCATTTAAAGTATAGAATTCCATGACTTTTAGTATATTCAAAGTTGTAAAAGCATCACCATAATTAATTTTGTTATATCTTCATCACCCCCAAAAGAAACTCATACTATCAACAATAGCTCCCCATTCCCCGCCACCCCCCCACCCCGCCCCGAGCCTTAAGCAACCACTTCTTTATTTTCCATCTCCAGGGATCTGCATGTTCTAAAATCTCATGTCAATATAATATCTGGTCACTCATGACTGGCTTCCTTCATTTAACATACTGATTTCAAGGTACACCTACGATGTAGTAATTGACAGTAATCCGTTGTCTTATTGCCAAATGAAATTCCACCGTGGATATACTACAATTTCTTTATCCATTCATCAGTTGATGCACATTTGGGTTATTCCCACCTGCCATTATGAATAACACTGCTCTTTGAGTGTAAGTAATGGAAACCCCAACTCAACCTCGCTTACGTAACTGGAAATCCATCAGGTAGCCCCTGTTTCAGACAGAGCTTCAATATCATTTTCAGGACTGAGTCTCTCCCCACCTCTCGGGTAGGCTCAGTTCTCTGTTTGCAGGGTCTGTCTGGTGACAAAATGGCACCATAACTTCATTTCACAACCTCTCACAGTCAAGCCAAACAAAGCAAAAGCCCCTTCCAGATCCTCCAACAAAAGCCCTGTGATGAGCTCTAGGTGGACTCTAACTGTGGCCAGTGAGCAGAAAACACTGACTGAAACAGGACACACACACTATCCCTGGAGTGTGAGAAGAAACGGGAAGAGACTGAATTACCTGAACCAAAAATAGATAAGGCCTAATCCCCACACAAAAACTGAAGCCTCTTTTCAGGAGGATAAATGGATTCTGGACAGCTGAAAATTTAAAGAGCCCAATTTCAGGTTGTTAGAATTAAACATGAGAAGTACACACTGAGCATTTAGTAGGATGTCCAAGACACAAGAGCTTAATAAATAGAAGCTGCTGTATTAGCTATTTATGTATATGAGATGAACCACAAGGGAGCTGATAGAATCTGACATTTAGGGAAAACAAGCCAATTTCATATAGCTCAATGTCATATATACTCAGCTTAAAATTAAGGCATGTTCAACCACATCTGCTTTTTCACAGTGACATGTAAGACTACATCTTTATCAAAAAAAAAAAAAAAAAAGAACAAGGCTTATTTTCAAAATCTTTAAAACCTTCAGGTTACAGAGTTAAGAATCTCTACTTTAGGAGGGATTTCTCTGGTCTTGTGGAAAAAACGAGTCAAAGCTCGGGAAAGCAAAGTCTCCGAGATGGGTGGTGCCACAAAGTAGTTCCTACCCGAACAGTAACACCCAGTTCAGGCCTGATGTCCACCCGAACCCCTGTCAGCCAGAGTTCTCAACTCTATTAAGAATTCTTTTCATGGGAAAACATCACTTGATGCCTCAATACTAGCTAACAAGAAACTAGAATTCCCTTTACAAAAAAATGGTTTTTTCAATCTTACCCAAAGTACATTTACCACACGTAACAAGGGATGGGATAAAAAATGTTTATTTCCCTCTTAGATTCTGCCTGAATGTAATTTAAAAATAAAAAATAGATCTAAAAATGACTACAAGGACCACCCATTCCTTTTATCACATGCCTTTGTCTCCTCCTCCCCATCCCCATATTCTAGTTTCAAATTACAGACCTAGACTATCTCTTTCATGATTTCTAGATCTAACTTCATGAGGACTTGTACTTCAACATTATGTCTCCTATAAATAAGTTATAGGGGCTGGTATAGAAAGATTTAAGCTGGCCAACAGGTACATGAAAAGATGCTCAACATCACCAGCCATCAGAGGAAATGTAAATCAAAACCACAATGAGGTATCACCTTACACCTGTCAGAATGGCTAACCTCAAAAAGACAAAGGGGCCCCTGGCTGGCTCAGTCTATAAAGTATTTGACTCTTAATCTCAGGGTCCCAGATTCTCATGAGTTCGAGCCCCACGTTGGGGGTGGAGTTTACTTAAAAAACAAAACAAAACAAAACAAAACAAACACCTGGTTTTGGGTCAATTCAAGAGCATGAGACTTTTGATCTCAAGGTTGTGAGTTTGAGCCCCATGTCAAGTGTAGAGATTACTAACTAAAATATAATGAAAACTTTTTAAAAAATGAAAAAAGCAGTAACAAGTGTTGGTGGGGATATGGAGAAAAATAAACCCTCATGCACTATTGGTAAGAATGTAAATTGGTGCAGACACTATGGAAAACAATATGAAGGTTCCTCAAAAAATTAAAAATATAAATACTGTATGATTCACTAATTCCACTAATGGGTATTTACCCAAAGAAAACAAACACACCATTTCAAACAGATATATGCACTCCTATGCTGTCAGCAGCATTATTTTTTTAATGTTTATTTATTTATTTTGAGACAAAGAGCGTGTGATGGGGGAGGGGCAGGGAGGGAAGAAGAGAGAGAATCTGAAGCAGGCTCCACACTGGCAGCGCAGAGCCCAATGTGGGGCTCAATCTCACGAACCATGAGATGATGACCTTAGCCAAGTTCAAGAGTCAGATGCTTAATCAACTGAGCCACCCAGGCACCCTGTAGCATTATTCACAATAGCCAAGATATGGAAGCAACCCAAGTCAAGGGTCCATCAGTGGATGAAGAGATCAGAAAGATATGGTGTACACACACACACACACACACACACACACACACACACACACACACACAATGGAGTATCACTCAGCCATAAAAAAAAGAATGAGATCTTGCCATTTGTGACAACATGGATGGACCTACAGGGTGTTATGCTAAGGGAAGACAGAGAAAGACATATACCACATGACTTCACTTATACATGGAATCTAAAAAACAAAACATATGAACAAACAAAAAGCAGAAACAGACTCATAAATACAGAAAATAAGGCTGCCAGTGGAGAGGGAGAATAGGGACAAGGGACAAACTGAGTGAAGGGGAGAGGGAGGCACAGGCTTCAGGTTATGGAATGAGTAAGTCACCAGGATGAGAGAACAGCATACAGAATATAACCAATGGTATTGTAACAGAGCTGTTCAATCACTATACCGTACACCTGAAACTAATGTAACATTGTGTGTCAACTACACTGCAATTTTAAAAAATGTGAGATAGCTAAAATAAAGACATCTGCATGTTTAGATACTTAAGAAAATTTTATCACAATTCCATAGCTTGTCTTTTCCCCCTGTTATAAAAACCTCTAAAACACAAACGAAACAACATAAAACTAATACCTTCCACTTACTGAACATTTAGTATGCACCACACAGAATAAGAGCGTGTGTGTGTGTAGATCCCATTTAATCCTCACATTTACTCTCTGAGAGCTCTACTTTAGGATGAATAAATTGAGCTTCAGAAAAACTGAATAACTCATCTACCACTGAGAAAAGTGATGCCTTCAAAACTCGAACCCTGGTCAGCTACCTCTGATAGCAAGATCAACCTGAGTCAAGAATATTCAAAGAAAAATCGGATTTTGGGGAAGTGGGAAACCATCACATCTTCTAGGTAATTGGGGAAGTGAGACAGCCTTTGCCTTACACAAGGTAAGGGGACTCCAACTTTAAGAGCATGAAGTTACAAAGCCCAGGATCCCCCAAAAGTACACTTTTATCTCCAAGTGTCTCTTGATCGCAATGACGACACTGCAGGTAGGAGGCAGAAGTGGAGCCAAGGGACACAGAACAGCTCTGCTACTGTTATGCCTACAGGACACTGGTTGCTATAGAAATACTGAAAACCTCAGCCCTGTAGCTACTAAAAAACACAACAAAAAGTTTTCAAAGCTAAGACAGCAAACAAAATTACACCTTTTAAAAAAAAAAATCTTACTGTACACCAAAGTTTTCTACCTAAAGTAACTTCCATCCCACTCCTGTATGCATGTGACAGAACAGCCCAGTGCCATGTGGCATGTTAATAGTCCTTTCCATTCAGGAAAAGAGAATAGACGTTTTTTTGTTGGTTTTTTTTTTTTTTGACAGTAAAAGGAAGAATTAAAAAATACAGTTCATGCAGTGCACCTGGCTGACTCTATAGGTACAGTGTGCAACTCTTGATATTGGGGTTGTGGGTTCTAGCCCCACATTGTGTAGAGATTTTTTTTTAAAAATAAATAAAAATAAAATAAAAAAATAATAAAAAATACTAAAAAAAATAAAAAAATAAAAAATATATAAATAAAAAATAAATAAAAAATAAAAGCTATAAAAAAAAAGGTCCTTACGATAATCTCTCTTCAGGGGGTTAGGAACTTTATCTTCTGTATCAGGCCCAGAACTGCTTTGTCTTTCTGCAGATCAGATGGTGGTTTCAAAGACCCACTGTATAGAGTCCAGGGCTCTAGGTCTACACTCAAACTGGCTCAGCCACTAAACAGGGTAAGTGACTTTAATCAAGTAACTTCTGTTCTTTAGGCCCTCGTGTCTCCTTCACTGAAGAAAAGAAGGAGACATGCAGGCCTAGGAAATATGAAACTCTGTCCACAAAACTGGCTTGGGGAGCATCCTAGGGGATGAGGGAGAAGGCCAGGTAAGCAGGACCCCTCACATGTCAACCTGCCTAGAACTTCTTCCACTTTACATAATAGAATTTTCCATAAAATTTTACTTATTTTTTTGTAATGTTTATCTATTCTTGAGAGACAGAGACAGAGCATGAGTAGGAGAGGGGCAGAGAGACAGGGAAACCCAGAATCCAAAGCAGGCTCCAGGATCTGAGCTGTCAGCACAGAGCCCAACAAGGGCTCGAACCCACAGATCGTGAGATTATGACCTGAGCCGAAGTCGGCGCCTCGCCGTAAAACTTTATTTAAAAAGCATTCTGCTACTACAAAGTAAGGGCGAAAAACACTTGTCCAGGTGCTTTCTCTAATGTCCTGCCCCCTTGCTGCATCCACTGCCTTATGCAATGGGTTTCATCTGTGACAGAGTCAATGCCACATGAATGCTGCAATTAACATTCAGTTACATCCTATTTTGGGATAAAACACATCGTGCCTCCCCCTCAAAAAAAAATCTTTCAGTGAGATACTCTAGAAATAAAAAATAATCTGGGGCGCCTGGGTGGCTCAGTTGGTTAAGCGTCTGACTTCGGCTGGGGTCATGATCTCGCAGTTGACCAGTTCAAGCCCCACTCATGGTCTCTCTCTCTCTCTCTCTCTCTCTCAAGAATAAACATTAAAATTTTTTTTAATTTTAAAAAATAAACAAACAGTAGGATAAGATTCCCTGTAGAAGCAGCAGCAGTAGCCAGCTGGCAGCCGAAGCGGCAGAGGTGACCTCTGCTCCCCGGATGCCAGAAAAACGGCACACCTGGGGACCGATGCAAGCACCCAACACTGAACTCCCCTGAGCCAAGATTCCCACATCTAAATGGATTGTCCATCTTAACTCTTCTACAACTTCAGCTTCGGTCATAAGGTACCCCTGGGTTGAATTATTTCTTTACTCCTTCCGCACCCTACTAGTTAACCTGCACCTTTCACACAGTCCAGCCAAGGGCACATCTACAAAATGTCAGTGCTACAGGGGATATGGGCACCCACACTCAGTGCCCAACTAGAGTAACAGTCATGTGTCACAACATTTCAAAGTGTAAAGCATCCAACAACCTCATCCAGATGATTCCTCTCGTCCCTATCTTTTTAGGCGCCACATTTTAAGACCCTGACTTTACAATTATAATGTCTAAAAATATTTACATTAATAATTGTCCAAGAGCTGAAATAAATACACCATGGAATTGATGTATCAATCATTAATTTGATTGTTAGCAAAGCAGTCTGACTACAAAGACATTCAATGTGGAACTGAATTCAAATATCAGGGGCAAAACATTACCTAATACGTTTTGCAGGACTTAATCTACTAAGGCTCAGAACTTGGCATCAAGTATCATATGTGTCCATATATATAAAACATGGTCTCTTCCCAAAAATCATCCCTCAAAAAAGGAGACAGTTTCCTTACACTCCAGTCCTTACAAATCCTTTATTACGACAGACGGCTCTCTCACTTCTCCTATCTTTAATAAGAGGAAAAATCTTCAAGACAAGAGGAAATGAACAATCAGGATTACAGTAATGCTAAGCTTGATGGCAGGGGATAGAAGATCATTCCCAGAGGAGCTGGTCAGACAGGATGGGGGAGGAGGGGTAAAAGCTGCTCTTCACTGACCTAGAACCTTCTGGGGGAAATGGCTGAAATCACTGTAATCAATACTAATTTGGGAGGCTTAGAGACTTCAGCCCAAAAAAAATCAATTTAAAAGGGAGCAAGTAAATTCAACACATTTTTAGAATTATTCCTTAAGCTATATAACCTTATTAATGCTGTACACAAGCCTATTTTTTTTTCCAACGTTTATTCATTTTTGGGACAGAGAGAGACAGAGCATGAATGGGGGAGGGGCAGAGAGAGAGGGAGACACAGAATCGGAAACAGGCTCCAGGCTCCGAGCCATCAGCCCAGAGCCTGACGCGGGGCTCGAACTCACGGACCGCGAGATCGTGACCTGGATGAAGTCGGATGCTTAACCGACTGCGCCACCCAGGCGCCCCTGCACGAGCCTATTTTTTTTTTGTTTTTTTTTTGTTTAAAAAATTTTTTTTCAACGTTTATTTATTTTTGGGACAGAGAGAGACAGAGCATGAACGGGGGAGGGGCAGAGAGAGAGGGAGACAGAATCAGAAACAGCACGAGCCTATTTTTAAAAATTGTTTTAAAAAGCAAGTAAATCATTACATTGTGATAACAGATGTAATTACATAAAACAAATGAGGAAAAACTAAACAAATGTCTCACTGTTCAGCAAACAGTTACAACCTGGATTAAGTATCTGCTGTGAATGAAATGATAAATATGAACTGACAGTTCAGGTACAGATTCAAGAATGACACAGCTCAGTCTAGACGGAGATAAATATCACAGGCTCTCCCTGTCCTATCTTCACAGCTTGTCCATAAACTTAAGAGTTGCTCTAAAAAATAAAGTTTTGGGGGCGCCTGGGTGGCTCAGTCGGTTAAGCATCCAACTCTTCTTGACTTTGGCTCAGGTCATGATCTCACAGTTCTTGAGACAGAGCCCCTCGCCGGGCTCTGAGCTGACAGCATGGAGCCTGCTTGGGATTCATTCTCATTCTCTCTCTCTGTCCCCCCCGCTCCCCCGCCAACATAAATAAACTTAAAAAAAATGATTAAAAGAAAGATTTTTAAAGAGAGAGGACTTGTGGTTACTAGACGCAGGGGGTGGAGGAAGGGAAAAGTAGAGGGAGGTGGTCAAATGTACAAACTTCCAGTTATAAAATGAGTAAGTCCCGGGGATATAACATGGTGTAGCAGGATGACTGTTCAGTACACAGGAACATTAATTAGTTTTCAGCAAAGGAGAAATTACTGATTTCTTTTCTTTCTCATGGTATCTACACAAGAAGATGGATGTTAGCTGAGCCTCTTTGGTCATATTTCACAACATATGTAAATCACACCATCATGCTGTATGCCTTAAACTTAGACAGTGATGTGTGTCGATTATTTCTCAGTAAGACCAGGGAAGAAATTCAGTTTTTAAAAATACAGATCATGTGCTCTGGAAAACTACTATCAGATTCAAAAAGCATTTTTTAACATGTTTTAAAACCTTTTTTTGTAAACAGACAAAATGAAGGAGATACTAATAAATCCCCAAAAGCAAGTTCTCGAATACAGCAATTTCAAGATTCTTATAACTTTTTTTTAACAGCTTTATTGTGGTGTAACTGACAAATAAAATTGTATATATTTGAAGCATATATCATGATGATCTGACATACATATTTTTGTAAAATAATTACCACAATCAGGTTAATTAACACATCCTTCACCTTACATATTTACCATTTTTGTGTGTGTGGTCAATCAAAAAGTTTTTTTTTTTTAAAGCTTATTTATTTTGAGAGAGAGAAAGTGTGAGCAGGGGAGGGGCAAAGAGAGAGAGACACACACAGAGAGAGAGGGAGACAAGGAAGCAGGTTCCAGGCTCTGTGCTCACAGCTCAGACAGGGGCTCAACTCACAGACTGTGAGATCATGACCTGAGCTGAAGTCAGATGCTTAACCGACTGAGCCACCCCAATAAAAGGTGTTTCTAATCCAAAACTTGTCAGGTCTCTCTAAATTAATCTACAGAGTCAATTACCTTAAACAAAACAGCAAACACAAACTGAAGGAGGGACTTGGAAATATGATCTTAATGAATAAATACGCAAGAATTGCCAAAATAATTCTGAAAATGTGAGTAATGAGGTGTTTATGGGAGAAGTAGGAGGGCTTCTGGCCTACCAAAAAGCTGTAAAATGTATTCAAAACTACAGCAATTAAAACAACATGGGACTACATCAGAAACAGAGAAGTCAACACATTTGTGTGGAAATGCAAGAGAACAAGTGCATTCGTCATTGAGGAAAAATTAAACCAGCAACACCAGAAGTCTCATGGCAGCCAACCTTTACTGCACTTACCAAAGGTCCACAACCCTTGGGGCCACATACTACCGCATTCCAGTTTTTTTAATTTTCCAAAGATAATATGGCACTTATATCATGTATTCCATAACATTCCAGCAAGGTCTGGGAACATGTTTTTTTAAAACATGCAGTCTAGGGGTGCCTGGGTGGCTCAGTCAGTTGAGTGTTTGGTTCAGGTCATGATCTCATGGTTCCTGAGTTCAAGGCCCTCGTCAGGCTCTGTACTGACAGCTTGGAGCCTGCTTGGGATCCTTTCTCTCCCTCACTCTTTCTTTCTCTCTCCCTCTCTCTAAATAAACTTTAAAAAAACAAAACATAATATGCAACCTACAGCCTTCCTCATTATCAGAGAAAGCCACCGACTTCTGTCCAAAGCAAACCTGCGCTCTGATCCCACCCCCTTCTGTCAACTCAGGGCTTTTGCACCAAAATCCCCCTTGCCAGTATTTTCAACCTCTACACTTCTACTACCTCCTTGCTATACCCTTCCATGGGGTGAGGGGAAGATGACCCACTTCTCAAGAACCTCCCTCTCCACCTTCTCTCTTTTACACAAAGAAAGCTTACTCAGAGAGTAATCTTTTAAAAAGAAAAAAAGGACTCTGCTGTCATGTCATCTCATTCACTCATGCAAATCTGCTCCTCTGAAAGCATTGGTCTCTAAGGACTCCCTATGTGCCAAAATCAAAGGCCAAGGACTGGGGCTCATCTGACTTGAACTTTTTTGCGGACTGTGATTCTGTTGATGATTCCCTCAGGCTCTGGGAATCACTGTCCGCTGGTTCTCCCCTCTGGCTCCTCCTTTACCACCTGTGGCTTTCCTCTGTTCACACGCAGCACCTTCAACCAATAGCCACCAACAGCTATTCCCAACAACTTCCAGTTCACATCCCCTAACCAGAGCTCTTCCCAGTGCTCTAGCTACAAACACTGACCAGTATCTCTAACTGGACTCACCCAGACACCCCTAACGGCCTCACCAGAGCCATCATCAGCTTTTCCCAAACCCGCTCTGCATTCCCTATCTTGAGGAATGACAACACCATCCACAAATTTTGCTAATTCAGAAATCTGGGATTCATCCTAAACCCCTCCCAGCCTGCTCCCACATTAAATTGGACACTAAATCCAATGAATTCTAATTCCTTAATACTCATCAGTCTCCTAAGTCTCCTCCAATAGCCTCCTAATGGATCTCCTAGTCCACACAGCAGTTAGGGTAATCTTTCTAAAAATCTCAACCTGTGCCTTTTAACAGCTCCCCAGTCCCTTGTTAACTTCCTCAAGACACGTGAGCCCCATTCCTAGCTCACAACAGCCTGCACCCTAGCCTTTCCTACCTGCTTCGCATTCCCGAAATACAAGCATACCATTTACACCTCCGCAGTTTTCTACCAACTGCAATGCTGCTTCTACCTGGAAGGTCCTCACCCCGCCCCCTCTTAGCTTCTGCCTGGAAGGTCCTCACCCCACCCCCTCTTACCAACTTGGCAAATTACTATTGGCTCTTCAAGATCCAGTTTAACATAACTCTGTGAACCTACTAAAAACTACTGAATTGTACACTTTACGTAGACAAATTGTAAAGAATGTAAATTACATCTCAAGAAAAGTTTCTTAATTTTCTGTAAGAAAAAGAACTCTTTTTTTTTAAAGGGCAAAAAACAACAAAGGCACTTCACAAAATAGGAAATTCAAATGACCAATAAGCATGTGAAGAGATGTTCAACACCATCACTCGGAAAAACACAAAAGAGAACCACAGTGAGATATCAATATATACCCATAATAGCCAAAATGAAAAAGAATGACTCTATCAAGTGTACCAAAGATGTAGAGCAACCGAAACTGTCACACAGTGGGAGAGGAAAGCAGTTCAATCCAACCTATTTCATAAAAGGGGAACCTGGGTGGCTCAGTCAGTTGAGCATCCGACTTCAGCTCAGGTCATGATCTCACGGTGAGTTTGAGCCCTGGCTCAGGCTCACTGCTGTCAGCAGAGCCTGCTTCGGGTTCTCTGTCCCTCTCTCTCTGCCCCTCCCCACTCATGCTCCCTCTCGCTCGTGCTCTACCTCTCAAAAATGAATAAACATTAAAAAAAAAAAAACGATCTCATAATAAAGCTGGGGGGAAATATTTTTGCCATTACTACAAACACTAAGCATATAGCTATTGTGTAACCTAGCAATCCCACTGCTAGGGTCTATCTCCAGGAGGAATGAATGCAAATGTCCACAAAAGGACATGTGCAAGAATGTCTATAGCTGCTTTATTCATAATGACTAAAAACTGAACAAACAACACTCATCAACAGAATAGACAAGTTACTCGTGGAATATACATCCAAAGGAACACTTCAGAACAGTAACAGTGAACCACTGGTACCTGCAACAACATGGACAAATCTCACAGATGTGTTAAGTGAAAATAAGCCAGACACAAGAGAATATCCTATATGATTTCATTTCAAGAATATATTCTATATGAAGTTCAAGAACAGGCAACTAATCAATAATGATAGAGATCAGCAAAGTGGTTATCTGTGGGTGGCAGGGTATAGACTGGGGAGAGGCTTGAGAAACGTTATGAGGTAAGTATTGGAAGGGTCTGTATCTTGATCTGGGTGGTGGTTATTAGGAACAAAAATACATGTAAAACACATATAAAAATACATGTAAATCATCAAGCTGTACACTTGGGACTAGTGCACTTTACTACACACACACACATACATGTTATAATTCAATTTTTTTAACTAATAAAAAATGCACAAGTAGACTATAATAGTACTGTATTACATACTTGGAAGAGACTAGAGCATGAATGTTATTGCAACAAAAAAAATTTCACAATTTTCCATGTACCAAACATTCATGCACCTTAAATTTACAGGCTATATGGCAAGAATATCTCAATAATATTGGTGGAAAAGTATGCATAAGTAAAAAGATAATACAGCAACATAATTGGTGGATATACAACTCATGTTTATTTCTTTAAATTTTTCTATACTGTCTTAATTTTCCACCAAGACCATATTACTACTTACTTTTAATCATTAAAAAAAAAAAAAGCTATTTCAGGGCACCTGGGTGGCTCAGTTAGTTAAGCATCCGACTCAATTTTGGCTCAGGTCATGATCTCACGGTTCATGATGTGAGATCAAGCAGAGCCTGCTTGAGATTCTCTCTCTCCCTCTCTCTGCCCTTTCCCTGCTCATGTACTTTCTCTCAAAAATAAATTATTTTTTTAAGAAAGCTCTTTCATTAGAATAACAGTAATGCTAAAAGTAAACAAGATTTCTTAATGCCTTCCTTTACCAATCAATCAAAGCACCAGCACCTACTGGTTATCTGTCCCACAACAGCCTACTGACCATGAGACACAGACATCTCTCTTACTTGCCAGTAAGAATGGGGCTTTATTTATCTTACTCTTCCTAGCATACAACACACTGCCCAGCTCTAGGAATCTGCTTCTTATATGTTTGTTACGCTGAAGTGTATCGTGGTAAGCAGAAATATTTGCTGAATAAACAATGGGTAACAAAACAAGAACTCAAAAATAAGTGATCACCTTCCCTAGGAGGTATTCCAAGGTCATGGGCTTGTGAGCTCGCATTTGTAATACAGGGAAGAGTTGAGGCTTACCTAAGAAAGATATCAACTTGTATGACAGCATTCCTGAATTGTCTCACCTGTGATTTGCTGACCCAGGGCCACCAATCCCATGCCTATCATTTTCGGTGGCAGCCAGAACCCTTACTACAGAGAACAGACAAGCAATAACCGACAGGATTCACCCACCAACAGAAAGTCAAAAGCCTAAAAGATACAGTGCAGAATCCCACCACCAACAGCACACACACAGATCACAGACATGGTGCAGAGGAAAAAAAGACAGACAGAGGGAAAGATATACACAGAGAGAGGGAGAGACCAAGCTGCTAACCTGCTAGAAAGTCCAAGTACAACAGTAAGTTCTCCAGCAATCATTCTCTTAGGTATTTACCCTATAGAAATGGACACACGTTCTGGGGCGCCTGGGTGGCGCAGTCGGTTAAATGTCCGACTTCAGCCAGGTCACGATCTCACGGTCCGTGAGTTCGAGCCCCGCGTCGGGCTCTGGGCTTATGGCTCAGAGCCTGGAGCCTGTTTCCGATTCTGTGTCTCCCTCTCTCTCTCTCTGCCCCTCCCCCGTTCATGCTCTGTCTGTCTCTCTGTCCCAAAAATAAAAAAAAATAAAAAAAAAAATTAAAAAAAAAAAGCAAAAAAAAAAAAAGAAATGGACACACGTTCACATAAAAACCTATGCATGAATGTTCGGCAGCTTTACTTTTAAGAATCAAAAACTAAAACCATCCAAACATCCTTAACAGAAGAATGGATAAACTGGTACATTCATGCCATGAAATACTACTAAGCATTAAAAAAGAATGAGCTAGTGATACACCCAACAACATGCATGAGTATCAAGGGCACCATGCCAAGTGAGTAAAGTGAATCTCAAACAGTTACGTACTATATAATCCCACCTATACAACAATCTCAAAGTGGCAAAACTCTTGCCAGGGGTTAGAGCTAAGGGCAGGGAACAGGAGGGAGTTTCCTTGTGGTAATAAAACACTTCTGCATCCATGGGGCGCCTGGGTGGCGCAGTCGGTTAAGCGTCCGACTTCAGCCAGGTCACGATCTTGCGGTCCGTGAGTTCGAGCCCCGCGTCAGGCTCTGGGCTGATGGCTCGGAGCCTGGAGCCTGTTTCCGATTCTGTGTCTCCCTCTCTCTCTGCCCCTCCCCCGTTCATGCTCTGTCTCTCTCTGTCCCAAAAATAAATAAACGTTGAAAAAAAAAAATTTTAAAAAAAAAAAACACTTCTGCATCCTAATCCTGATGATGACTACACTAATCCACCCAAGTGATCCATCTGAGAGAACAACACACAGAGAATACAAGTAAAAACTGGTGAAATCTTACTTCAGTTAATAGCACTGTGGCAATGTCAAGTCCCTGGGTTTGACAATGTTCTATGATCATGAAAGATATCACCACCAGGGGGAAGCCGGATGAAGGGTACACAGGGAACTCTGCACTATTTCTGCAACTTCCTGGGAGTCTTAGGATTTCAAAATGAAAAATTTTAATTAAAAAAAAAGGAGTCAAGGGGTGCCTGGCTGGCTTAGTTGGTAAAGCATGTGACTCATGATCTCAGGGATGTAAGTTCAAGCTCCATCCACACTGGGTACAGAGATTAAAAAAAAACAAAATAAATGAAATGAAGTGAAATGAAATGAAAAATAAATAAAATAAAAATAAAAATAAAATAAAAATGTTTAAGGGAATTAAAAGATAATTTATAGCCAAAATGTGGAAAGAACCTGAATGTCCATCAACAGATGAAGGGATAAATAAAATGTGGTGTATCAATAGAATGAAACAGTATTTAGCAGTATAAAAATATGAAGTACCAATATATGCCTCAACATGGATGAACCTTGAAAACATTATGGTAAGTAAAAAAAAAAAAAAAAAAAAAAAAAATCAGACACAAGACTGATATATTGTATGACTCCATGTATATGAAATATCTAGAATAGGTAAGTTCAGAGAGACAGAAAACAAAGTAGGAGCAGGGGAGAATGAATTGTGACTGCTAAATAAAGTAAGGGGTTTATTTGGGGGTGGGGCGGTGCAAATGTTCTGGAATTAATCATTGCGACCACTGCACAACCTTGTGAATATAATAAAAAGCACCAAATTATACATTTTGAAAGATAAACCTTATAGTATGTGAATTATGTATCAATGAAAAAGTTACATGCTTGGGGCACCTGGGTGGCTCAGTAGGTTAAGCTTCTGACTCTTGATTTCAGCTCAGGTAATGATCTTGGGGTTGGTAAGTTCAAGACCCACGTTGGGCTCTGTGCTGACAGTGTGAAGCCTGCCTGGGATTCTCTCTCTCCCCCCCTCTCTCTGCACCCCCTACCCCTCAAAAATAAGCATTAAAAAAAAAAAGTTACATGCAGGAAAAAAAAATACATCCTTAAAAATTTTATACATTCATGCCCCAAAGCAACACTATCCCAAGCCACGTGATTTAGCTAATTCTTGAGATTCATGACTGAATGACACTATGATCCTTCCCTGCTGCCTGTTACTCACAAAGCAGCACAATTAATATTCCGCAAACTAAACTCACTGGAACAATCTGACGAGATTAAAATCCTGACTCAGCTAAGTAGAGAAATCTTAATGGTATTCCTGACAACCACAAACTCCAGTTTACTAAAAAGTAGCCGATAGGAACTGGCTCAATTCATAAATGCTCACAGAATTAAACTGAATGAAAATGAATAAAAAGCCAGCTTACCTATACAGGGAGATAATAACAAAAGTAGATGATATTACATCAAGCCAGGCCCATACTGTCACATAATTTAGGTCTGCCAATCATTATATTTATACAGTTTGAAATTAGACCTACTACTCCTTCTCCTCTGGAGAAGCAATCAAAAAGCAAAAACAGTGGGCATCAGGAGACCTGGATTGTGGTCCAAACTATGCTAATTGCAGGACTTTAACCTGTCAGGGCTGAATGTAACATGAGGAATTCTTCTCAGACCAGCAGCCTCCTACAGTTCCTTCCATCACTTCTCTCCAGCACCACTGGTGCCACCCTGAACCAAGTCACCCAGGTTTCCCAGCTGGACAGAAGGTCAGCTTCCAGTTTCTGCTTCTCCCTGACCCCTAACAATCCGTCCTCCAAACCGACAGCCAGTGCTTTATTTTAAAACAGGAACCAGATCTTGTCACTCCCATCTGTAAGCCTCTCAATGGCCAACAGGACAAGGCCCTACCCACTCTCATCCCCCCTCCCCCCCACCAGCTACCATCTTCTTCCGTGGCACTCCGGTCACCCTGACCCTCAGGTTCCTCCAACATTCCTAGCCCATATATAGAACGGGCTCCCCCCACTCCCCCCCACTCCTCCTCATTCCACTTTCTGCTCAAATGTCGCCTCCTCAGAGACTGAAGTGTGGATTCTAGTCCCCGGCTGCCTGTATTCAACTTACCAACGGGGCATGATACTTGTTCATCTGTAAAATGGCAATTAATAACAAGCACCTACCGTATAGTGGCGTCACAAGGAAGAAAAGGCCATAAAGCTATCAGCACAGTGACTGGCACAGTGTTCAAATGTCATCTATCACTATTACTTGAGGCACCCTATCTTATTTGTGTCCCTATCTCTTAACACTATCTGCAACTGTAATCTTGATTTGTTATCCTCTTTGGGGTTCTCCCCCAACGCCCACTGGTTGTGACCTTCAAGAGCAGTTTTGTCTTATTCAAAGCTCTACCACCATCTCCAAGGAAAGGCGTGCAAATACTTGCTGAACATATGAGTGAATAAATCATATCAAGCATTCCTTTAAAATAATGTCTTAATTCAAAGAATTAGGCCAAAAAAATGGCATTTCATTAATCAGTTATGTAATTGGGCTGGTCTCCTCTTGTTAATTACCTTGCAGACCAACCAATTCACTTAGCGATGCCTGGGGGCTTCTCCCTCAAATCTTATCACATCGACACAATGGACAATGGAAAGCGCTGGAAGATTAATTCGTGAGAGTAACAACTGAATACTGTGGCTATACACTAACTCTTTATAAACGTATCACATAAATCCAAACTGCAGCACACCAAAAAAAGGCTCTTGGCCATTAGGAAAGTCATACCCTGAAATATGAAAATATGAAACACATGTTGACTTACCTAAAACTGCTTTTCTACATGTATGCCCAAACATACACATGTATGTTACATACATATGTACACACACACAGCCATTCCCAAAACTGGGGACATGATTTTTTCAATTCCTTTTTACCTTTCTAGACATAATGCACTCTGCGATAAATGCTTTAAATTTAAAGTTGGTTTTAAAACCCAATACTCAAGTTCCTAAATATTAGTTCTCCTTACTCATAGGCTAATCTTCTGTCATTCCAAGGAAATCGCAAATTTAAGGCCCTGACTTGAAAGCGAGCATTAATCTTTTTAAAGCATCTCGAAACTACCGTATCCACCCCGATTTAATATCTTAAGAATCTACTATCCGATTTAACCCACCAGTTTCTCAAGTCCTTAATAAGTACTTTTCCTGTCACTCTATAGTTTTTTTTTTATTTGTGTGTGTGTGTGTGTGTGTGTGTGTGTGTTTTACGAAAGGCATTATTATATCAAGATCCACATTTTGAGAAACCCTGAAAATACTTTTCAAGTTATATTCCATCTGGAGTGAACGAAAATCGTGTCCTGATATACCAACCACCGCGTTCGCAGCGCCTCAGGCAGTTTTTATAGATGCCACCAAAGGGTATGAAATTCACTAGGCTGAGACGCAGGCGGGGCGGGAATTGGGGAGGCCCAAGAATGCTGCAAGGTAGTCCCCCAAAGGAAACAAAAACAAGAAATGTCTCGTGATGTTCAAGAAGGATCACGGTCTACCATTCCCTACAGTAGGGCAAAAATACCAGAGAGCCTTGCTTGCTCAAAAGGAAGAGTGAAGCCACAAATCTAGGAGTAAAGCTGTGGAACGCTGCTAGGTTCTGAGGATTAAGAAACGGGAAGGAGCGACGCGGCGGCGCTCTGCGGTCTCGGAGCAGCTCTCCAGGAAAGGCTCATCTCGGGGCGCCGGCCGCTCCCACTCCGGTCCGCGGCCAGGCTGGAGGTGGCCGCCGGCTGGCACGTTTTAAATACCACCACCCCATTCATCAACGCCCCGGCACAATGAGGGCCGGGGAGCCGCGCCCGGGACCGCCCGCGCACACGCCCACCGGCCCCCGCGCAGCCCGCGACCCGGGCGCAGCCGCCGCGAAGCAAAGTGACGCTCGGCCCGAGCAGAAAGTTTCGAATAAAAAACCCGAGCGCCGAAACGCACAGGTCTCTGGGCTGAACTCGCGCCAGGAACACGCCCCAGGCAAACCACTTGACAACCAGCTCGGGTTTTCGGCAGAAAAGGCCGAGAGGCGGGGGCCGGGGAGGAAGAGAAGGCCGGCCACACACACACACACACACACACACGCACACGCACACGCACACTCACTTTCTCGCACACTCGGCTCCTCTTCTTCGTGGGCCGCCGCGTCCAGGTGCGAGCCACGCAGCAACCTCACGCCCGCACACGGCGCAGCAGGGCCAGGGAGGCGGACGCCAGCGCCCCTCCCGGGAAGCGCCCGCGACCCCCGGGCCAGCGCGGCGCGCAGGGAGGGTGCGCACGCTCACCGCTCCCCCCCACCCCACCCCGCCCACGGCCACCCCGGGCCCGGGGGTCCGGGGATGCTC
>NW_024412391.1:81854596-81898386 GCF_014898765.1 Herpailurus yagouaroundi
TTTTTTTTTTTTCAAAAAAATTTTTTAACGTTTATTTATTTTTGAGACAGAGAGAGACAGAGCATGAACAGGGGAGGGTCAGAGAGAGAGGGAGACACAGAATCTGAAACAGGCTCCAGGCTCTGAGCAGTCAGCCCAGAGCCCGACACGGGGCTTGAACTCACGAACCGTGAGATCATGACCTGAGCCGAAGTCGGACGCTTAACCGACTGAGCCACCCAGGTGCCCCCATATTCCTTTTTTAAATGGCACATAAATGTTGGCAAAGATATAGAGATACTGGAACGCTTGTACATTGCTGGTGGGAATGTAAAATGGTGCAGTCATTGTGGAAAACAGCCCCACAGTTCCTCAAAAAGCTAAATATAGAATTATCACCCCTAGGTAGACATCCAAAATAAATACAAACAGGTACTCCAATCCTTGTACACAAATGTACGTGGCAGTACTAATCACAGTAGCCAAAAGGTTAGAAACAACCCAAATACCCATCAGCATATGAATGGCTAAACCAATTGTGTTTCAGACATACAATGAAATATTTTTCAGCCCATTAAAAGAACCACGAAGAAAAAGAAGGAAAGAATGAAAACGAATGATACATGCTACAATGTAGATGAACCTCAAAACATTATGCAAGTGAAAGAAGCCAGACACAAATGGTCTGTTTCATATTGTATAATGCCATTTATATGAAAACATCCAGCATAAGCAAATCCAAAGAAAGCAGATTGGTGGTGGCTAGTGGCCGGGTGGAGGAGGGGAAATGAGGAACAACCAGCTACACGGGTACAGGTTTTCTTTTGTAGTGATGAAAACATTTTGGAGCTGGAAAGAGGTGTATTGCACAATTACAATATTGTAAACATGCTAAATGAATTGTGCACTCTAAAATTGTTAAGATCGTGGGGCACCTGGATGGCTCAGTCAGTTAAGCATCCAGCTTTGGCTCCGGTCACGATCTCACTGTTCACGGGTTCGAGTCCTGCATCAGGGTCTGTGCTGACGGCTCAGAGCCTGGAGCCTGCTTTGGATTCTGTGTCTCCCTCTCTCTTTGCCTCTCCCCCACTCGTGCTCGCTCTCTCTCTCTCTCTCTCTCTCTCTCTCTCAAAAATAAATAAACATTAACAAGATTTAAAAACTTAAAAAATAAAATTGTTAACTTCATGCTATGTGAATTTCATCTCAATTAAAAAAAAAATTCTGTAGCACCTGGGTGGCTCAGTTGTTTAAGCATCTGACTTCAGCTCAGGTCACAGATTAGTGGGTTTGAGCCTCACTTTGGGCTCTGTGCTGACAGCTTGGAACCTGCTTCAGATTCTGTGTCTCCCTCTCTCTTTCTACCCCTCCCTCATTCATGCATGCACACGCTCTCTCTCTCTCTCTCTCTCTCTCTCAAAAATAAATAAAAATAAACATTAAAAACAAAATTCTGTGAGGGTAATGCTTTGAGACTGAGTGTCCTTCCTCAAGAATCTTTCACACTGTGGGTTAGCATCCAGTGATGATGCTTGCCTGGATCAATTATTATTATAGTGGTGGTAGAATATTGATATTATAATCCTAACATTCCATCTGTTCATCTATATTAATTAGGTGACAGTCTTCTCTAAGGAAGACCTTTCATTTCTCCTGCCACTCCTTTGTTCTCTGTTTTCAGCTTGTTCTCTTTGTTTTGTCAACTGACAGTTGACAGTAATTACTGTCACTTTGATTTTTGATCTTGAATTGTTCCATATTTGACCACAAAAGACACTTCCAACTTGCAGTGTCCTTTGGACATGTCCCCATGGGTTTTTGAGCACCTCTTTACTTTCTGGCATGGTCCAGGAAACCTTGTCCTTTCCCTGACCTGATCTCAGAAACATCATGAGTCCAGTCTTA
Organism: Herpailurus yagouaroundi; assembly: GCF_014898765.1. NCBI lineage: Eukaryota > Metazoa > Chordata > Mammalia > Carnivora > Felidae > Herpailurus > Herpailurus yagouaroundi. The sequence continues at coordinate 81,856,481 of NW_024412391.1, forward strand.
GTTCCTTCTAGAAGGTGATTAAAAGCTTTGAAGCCAAAGAAATGTGAGTTTGAAACCAGTTTCTTTTATTATTTTTCACAGCTTTATTGAGATATAATTCACAAACCATACAATTCACCCACTTAAAGTGCAAAATTTAATAGTTTTTAATACATTCACATCCACAACTAATTTTAAACATTTAAAATTAACAATCTAATTTTAAAATATTTTTGTCACCCCTAAAAGAAACGCCATACCCATTAGCAGTCACTCCCCGTTTCCCCCAACCTTCCCTGCCCAAGCCTTGGACAAGCACTAATCTCCTTTCTCTCTCTATAGACTTGCCTGTTCCAAACAGATCATATAAATGAAATCATATAATATGTGTCCTTTTGTGACTGGCTTTTTTCAGTTACCTCAATGTTGAAACCAATTTCTGCTACTTAATTTCTGCATAACCTGGGACAAGTTACCTAATTACAACATCTGGAAAATGGTAATCATATTAATACCAATCCTCCTGGGTCAATATGATAATCAACTAACATAAGTAACTATTCAGTACACGGTAATTATCATTAACATTACATGGGAGGCACATACCCAATCTCTTTGCTAGATCTTTTGCATTCATTTGTTCAACAAATAATTACCAAATACCTATTATGTAGCATTGTTCTAGGTACTGAATCTACAGCAGTGAACAAAGCACACAAAGATCTCCCTGCCCACATGGAGCTCACATTCTATTGCCAGAAGCAGAAAATAAACAAAATAAACATGGGAATTGTAGATTATGATTACTAGATGGCAATACCATCTATGAAAAGAAGAAAAAAACTGAAAAACAAACACTAACCTTTTGAGACTTAAGAAAAGTCTCACTGAAAAGCTAAGAATGAAAGGCCTCAAGGTGATCTTGTCAATCTTTTTACTTCTATAAATTAGGAGAGAAGTATATTTGCCACCTAGAGTATTTGTGAATTGCTTTGAATTTATTGAATTAAAATACACCAACCAAATTATCAATAAACAATTTACACATCCTATATTAGGTGCTTACAGAAAGAATGATAGATTATAAACCTAGTCTCTGCAAATTTAAAAATGAAACATTTCAGGGCACATGGCTGGTGCAGTGCATACAGAGCATGTGAGAATCTCAGGGTCAGTGGCAAGTTCAAGCCCCACAGTGGGTACAGAGCCTACTGAAAAAAAAAATTAAAACAACTAAAAATTTATTTGATATGCATCATAGTTTCAAGTAACATTTTAAAGGAAATCAGGGGCACCTGGGTAGCTCAGTCGGTTGAGCGTCCGACTCTTGATTTTGGCTCAGGTCATGATCCAAGGGTCGTGGAATGGAGCCCCACATCAGGCTCCATGCCGAAGATTCTCTCTCACTCCCTCTGCCCCTCTCCCCTGCTCACTCTCTCCCCCAAAAATACAAAAAAAATTTTTTTAATTTAAAAATAAATAATTTTAAAGGAAAAAAAGAAACAAAGAGAATAAAAGTTTTTTTGTATATGTTTTATTCTTAGTTTTCCTTTTTTTTTTTTAATTTTGTAAGTGTTTATTATTTTTGAGAGAGAGAGAGCTGTCAGCACAGAGCCCGACACGGGGCTCGAACCCACGAAACGTGAGATCTTGACTTGAGCTGAAGTTGGACGATTAACTGACTGAGCCACGCAGGCGCCCCAGTTTTTTTTTTTTTTTTTCAAGTAAGATCATTGTGGGTCTCAAACTCACAATCCTGAGAGTATAAATTTATTTTATTCTACCAATATTTATTGCTAATAAAAATAATCATAAGGATATTATAATTAAGAAGGGGAAGTATTAGAACTGGATATATCTTAGGGGCACCAGGGTGGCTCCATCAGTTGAGCAACCTTTTTTTTTTTTTTTTAAACATTTTATTTATTTTTGAGACAGAGCATGAACGAGGGAGGGGCAGAGAGAGAGGGAGACACAGAATCAGAATCAGGCTCCAGGCTCTGAGCCATCAGCACAGAGCCCGAGGCGGGGCTCGAACTCACGGACCGCGAGATCCTTACCTGAGCTGAAGTTGGACGCTTAACCAACTGAGCCACCCCGGCGCCTCAAGAAACCAACTCTTAATTTCCACTAAGTTCATGATCCCAGGGTCATTGTTTGAGACCCCATGTCCGGTTCTGCACTAGAAGTGGACCCTACTTAAGATTCTCCCTCTCCTGGGTGCCTAGGTGGCTCAGTCGGTTGGGCGGCCGACTTCAGCTCAGGTCATGATGTCACTGCTCGTGAATTCGAGCTCCGCTTCGGGCTCTGTGCTGACAGCTCAGAGCCTGGAAGCTGCTTCGGATTCTGTGTCTCCGATCTCTCTCTGCCCCTCCCCTGCTCGAAGCTCTGTCTCTCTCTGTCTCCCAAATATAAAAAATAAAAAACATTAAAAAATAAAATAAAATAGATTCTCCCTCCCCCTATGGGGTGCCTGGGTGGCTCAGTTAAGCATCTGACTTCAGCTCAGGTCAAGATCTCAGCTTACGGGTTTGAGCCCTGCATCAGGCCCTGTGCTGACAGCTCGGAGCCTGGAGCCTGCTTCAGATTCTGTGTCTCCTTCTCTCTCTGCCCCTCCCCTTCTCGTGCTCTGTCTCTCTTAAAAATAAAGAAACATTTTTTTTTTTAATTTTAAAAAAGATTCTCCCTCTCCCTCTCTCTGCCTCTGCCCTGCTAGCGTGCACACACACACATATACTCTCTCTCTCTCTCAAAGAGAAAAAGGAAAAAAAAACAAAAAAACAAAACTGGATATATTTTTTTCTCTGTGCTGTCCAAAAGTAGTGAAAAGGAAAATACATATGCATTTTTCCCCAGCCAAGTACAACAGAATTCAAGATGAACATATCATATTAATTTTTACTAAATATAAGAGAAAATTACAGAATGCTGTAAACCCAATTACACACTAATGTTTCCAAGTAGAGCTACTAAATCATACTGTATCTTAGAAGGTATATTTAGTATGTCATTGAATTGGAAACAGACTTGAGAGCTCATATAATCCACCTTCCTTCAGGCCTTTAGTAGATGAGAACCTAGCCTTTTTCCAAAGGCTTTCTAATGCTTTTACATTTCTAGGAAAGTTTCCTTGTATCTAATTTATACTTTCTAGTATGAAGCTTAAGCATGTCTCTTTTTTTTTATGTGTCCTTTCTTTTTTTTTAATTTTTGAGACAGAGAGAAACAGAGCACGAGCGGGGGAGGGGCAGAGAGAGAGAGGGGGAGACACAGAATCAGAAGCAGGCTCCAGGCTCTGAGCGGTCAGCACAAAGCCCGACATGGGGCTTGAACCCACGAACCGTGAGATCATGACCTGAGCTGAAGTTGGACACTTAACCAACTGAGCCACCCAGGCGCCCCAAGCCTGTCTCTTATTATTTCATTACAGCATATTTCTCAGTGACATTAGTACCACTAAAGCAGCAATTTCACCCAGAAGTTAGTGCAGAGTAATAGAGCCAGACTGGCACAGTTGAAACCCTAGTTTTATCATTCACTATCTTGGTAACGTTGGGCAAGTTACTCACATTCTCTGTGCCTCAGCTTCCTGATCCAAAAAATGGGGATAGTAGTAACTACCTTATATATTTGTTGTGAGGATTCAATGAGTTATTTCACGTAAAATGTTTAGAGAAGGATCTAATTGTTCAATAAATATTGGCTGTACTTATATATATGCACATTAAGACATGCATTGCTAATCTATTGCTGCATGACAAATTTCTCCCAAATTTAGCAACTGAAAACAACAAACGTTTATTATCTCACGATTTCTGTGGTCCAGGACTTTGGGAGCAGTTCAGCTGGAAAGTGAAGTTGTCACTGGAGGCTGCTGTCATCTGGAGGCTGGAGGAAGGCTGAGAGATCTGTTACCAAGATGGCTCACTCACATGGCTGTTAGCAGGGGGTCTCAGATCCTCACTGGCTGTTTCAGGGAGACCTCACTTCCTCCCCCTGATCTTTCCATAGGGCTGGCTTGAGTGTCTGGCTTCCCCTGGAGAGCAAGGAAGAAACTTGACTGCCTTTTGTGACCTACCCTCAGAAGTCACAATCCATCATTTTCACTACATTCTATTCCTGAGATGCAAGTACAGCACATGCTTAGAGGAGGGGCCTGAGAGCATTTCTTGAAGGGAAGCCAAACGGACTATGTGGACATATTCTTTAAACCACCACCAGGGGTCATTCCGTCTTTCTTTTACTGCCTCTGATTTGCAAGTGAGCATCCTTATAGACCCCTCATTTGGCCATTGTCTGAAGAGTAGAAATGAAAGAGAATTCTCAGTCCAACACTCAGACTAAGGAAAAGGGAAGGTTGACTAGATTATCTACAGAACATCATCAATAGTAATAAATTTGTCATAAATGAAATGCCTACTGTATATAAGACTCTTACATAAGCCAGTGAAAAATGACGCTTGGGGGCGCCTGGGTGGCTCAGTCGGTTAAGCAACTGACTTCGGCTCAGGTCATGATCTCGCAGTCCGTGGGTTTGAGCCCAGTGTCGGGTTCTGTGCTGACAGCTCGGAGCCTGGAGCCTGCTTCAGATTCTGCATCTTCCTCTCTCTGTTCCTCCCCTGCTCATTCTCTGTCTCTCTCTGTCTCTCAAAAATAAACGTTAAAAAAAAAATTAAAGGGGCGCCTGGGTGGCGCAGTCGGTTAAGCGTCCGACTTCAGCCAGGTCACGGTCTCGCGGTCTGTGAGTTCGAGCCCCGCGTCAGGCTCTGGGCTGATGGCTCAGAGCCTGGAGCCTATTTCCGATTGTGTGTCTCCCTCTCTCTCTGCCCCTCCCCCGTTCATGCTCTGTCTCTCTCTGTCCCAAAAATAAATAAACGTTGAAAAAAAAAAATTAAAAAAAAAAAAAAAGAAAAATGACTCCTGAAGATCTGCCAGGGCTGTGTTAGTAGGGATTTAGAATATTGACCAATATGGGGGCGCCTGGGTGGCTCAGCTGGTTAAGCATCTGACTCTTGATTTCGGCTCAGGTCATGATCTCACGGTTCGTGAGACTGAGGCCTGTGTCTGACTCCAAGATGACAACACAGAGCCTACTTGGGATTCTCCCTCCCTCTCTCTCTGACCCTCCCCTGTTCACACTCTGTCTCTCAAAAATAAATAAACATCAAAAAGAAAAAGAAAAAGAATATTGACCAATATGCCAGCACATATATAAACAGATTCAATGGTCTGGCCATAATAAACTATGCTGAACTCTCCCACCACGGGCTCCACTCCTTTCAAGCATTTGGACATGAATACAGCCATGATCGAATACTTGTTTGTCAAATACATGAACTCTCTGTAAGAATTTTGTTTTCCATTTTATTGTAACTGATTTTAAAATCCAATATAAAATCTAATGTAAAAACAAATTGAACATAATTTTTCTCACAGTTCAACATGAATTCTGTTCTAGCATAATTCACATTCAGTTCTTCAAGAATGTGTGACTCTGAGTATGAGTACAGAGATAAAATACACTTTATCAATAAAAAACGGCTTTATAGTCAGTGTGCCTGGCTGACTCAGTCAGTGGAACATGTGACTCTTGATCTCTGGGTCAAGAGTTCAAGTCCCATGTTGGGAGTAGAGACTACTTAAAAATAAAATATTTTTAAAAATCCCTTTAAAAAAAATTATTTTGAGAGAGAGAAAGAGAATGCAAGGAGGGGAGGGCCAGAGAGAGGGTTAGAGAGAGAAATCTAAGCAAGCTCTGCACTGTCAGGGCAGAGCCCAACATGGGGCTTGAACTCCCAAACTGTGAGATCATGACTGAGCGGAAATCAAGAGTCCAATGCTTAACTGACTGAGCCACCTAGGTGCCCCAAAAATAAAATCTTAAACAAACAAACAAACAAACAAACAAACAAACACAGCTTGATAGGTCTTCATGATTATAGTATTCAGTTGTATTTGTTTTTTAAACTTTCTATTGTTACATTATATACATGTAGAGATATGCATAAATCACAAGGGTACAATAAAAACACCTGTGTTTTAGGGGCGCCTGGGTGGCTCAGCTGGCTAAGCATCTGACTTTGGTTTAGGTCATGACCTTTTGGTTGGGGTTCGAGCTCTGCATTGGGCTTTCTGCTGTCGGCGTGGGGCCTGGCTCCCTCTCCCTCTGCCCCTCCCCCCACTCATGTTTTCTATCTGCCTCAAAAATACATAAAAACATCAAAAAAATTTTTTTAATGTTGAACATTCCCATTACCTCATGAAAGCTCCCCTCATTCCTCTTCAGTCACCACTCCCATCCAGGTAACCTCTATTCTAACTTCTAACATTGCCAATTAATGCTGCCTGGTTTTTAGGTTTATGGCAATAAAATCAGACACTAGGCCTTTGCATCTGGTTTCTTTTGCTTAGCATGATGTTTGTGAGACCGAGCTGTGTGTTGTATGTAATACTTTCATTGCTGTATAGTGTGCCATTGTGTGTATATACCACTTGTTTTTTTATATCCACTGGCACCATTATTTTTTTATTTTAACTTTTTTAATGTTTTATTTATTTTTGAGACAGAGACAGAGCATGAGAGAGGGCGGGGCAGAGAGACAGGGAGACACAGAATCCGAAACAGGCTTCAGGCTCTGAGCCGTCAGTCAGCACAGACCCGCCTGACGCGGGGCTGGATCCCACAAGCTGTGAGACCGTGACCTGTGCCGAAGTCGGACTCTTAACCAACTGAGCCACCCAGGCGTCCCGTTTTTTTAAAGATTTTATTTTTAAGTAATCTCTGCAGCCAACATGGGGCTTGAACTCACAACCTCAAGATCACAAGTCACATGCTCTACGGACTGAGCCAGCCAGGCGCCCCCACTGGTGACATTTATTAAACTATGTGTCTTGGGGCGCCTTGGTGGTTCAGTTGGTTAAGCATCCAACTGTTGATTTCGGCTCAGGTCATGATCTCACTGTTTGTGGGTTCGAGCCCCATGTGGGGCTATTGAGCTGACGGCCCAGAGCCTCCTTGCGATTCTCTCTCCCTTCCTCTCTCTCTGCTCCTCCTCTTCGCATGTGCCCTCTTTCTCAAAATAAATAAACATTAAACAACAACAACAACAACAACAACAACAACAAAAACTACTGTGTCTTAACCCCAAACCTGCCCTTCTACCCTCAGGCGTGTAATGAGGCAGTTGTGACTCAGCCAAGGGGCTACAATTAGTTCTGCCTGTTGGGGGCGCTAGAGGGAGGCTGGAGGACTTGCTCCTTCCTGTTGGCTGGCGGTCCGTCAGCATCACCTCTTCACAGCAGGAGTTGTTTCCAGTGTCAGGTTTTATGGTACTCCTCAGACCAGCCTGTCCTGGTAGAATGAACAACACCAGACAGTTCCCTCTCCTCAGACCTCTGGGTCCCAGCTCCCTCCTCTGAGTTTCTGAGGCACCCCAGCTTTGCACTGTGTTCCCTAACCACCCCCCACCCCCGCCCGGGGAGATGGGGAACATGCATTATTACTGTTACCACCATGTCCCCTTTACCCTTTGTTATTCTCCAGCACCTGTTCAACCTAACAATGCCTTACATGTTTTTGTGAAAGTAACTCATCTAACTGCAATAAAAAAGTAATTTTCAGGGTGTCTGGGTCTGTTAAGCATCTGACTTTGGCTCAATTAGTGATCTCATGGTTTGTGAGTTCGCGCCCCACATCAGGCTCTGTGCTGACAGCAAGGAGCTTACTTGGGATTCTCTCTCTCTCCCTCTGTCTCTGCCCCTCCCCCGCCCATTCTTTCTCTCAAAATAAATAAGCTTTAAAAAAAAAAAGGTAATTTTCTGTTTTTCCTCTAGACTCTAATGGACACAGGATTCTACCAGTAACAGGTGTTTGGACTGTCTCCTGTTTGGGCTATTATGAGTAACACTACTATGAATGTCCTTGTCTCTGTCTGTTGGTAAATATGTCAAGATCTACGGAACTGCTAAGTCACAGGGAATGTGTGCGCTCACTTGTAGCAGGTACTGCCCAAACATTTCCTAAAGTGCTTGTAGAAATGACTGCATTGATTCTAAGGCATTCCCTGGATCTCACAGCTGATTCTCAGAACTTTTAAAAGTCAATAAGCCCCACACCGTTGTAATTTAATCTCTACCTCAGGATTTTTATGTTGCAATGCTAAAGCAAACTAGACTTCATGTTGCATAAAGATAGACTGTATGTCCTTAATTCCTCTGTGAGTGTCTGGCACATAGTACGTGATGTTGAATAAATAATACGAATAATAAAAGGAAGTTTAAATCTGTCCTTTCGTACAGTTGAACTAATGTGCAACAGTAACGTAAATTGAGGTCAGTTCTACCCTATCCTAAGACACACTCAGTAACCGGAGAACACATTGCACTGGGTAGCTGTAGATAAACAGGGCTTAATTTCCATGGGCTGGTTCTATTGCCCTGCGAGACCCATTTTGCTTCTCACGGTCTGCTTAAATGTTTGATACAGGAGCAGACACAATACAACAGTGGCAGGGGGAGCTGCTTTTGGGTTGGGGCAGCCTTGTCTGGAACGTCAACCTCGTCGTCGTTTAAACCCTCTCACTGGACGCCTTGATGGCTCGGTCGGTTGAATGTTGGACTCTTGATTTCGGCTCAGGTCACGATCCCAGGGTCATGGGATCGAGTCCCGCGTTGAGCTCTGCAGTGAGCTTGGAACCTGCACTCAGCGAGATTCTCTCACTCACTTCCCCTGTCCCGCATAAAATAAGATATAAAATAAAATAAAAAATAAAATAAAATAAAGTAAAAATTTTTTAAAAAAGGCGTACCTGGTTGGCTCAGTCGGTTAAACGTCTGTCTGACTCTTGACTTCGGCTCAGGTCATGATCTCACGGTTCTTGAGTTCAAGCCCCACATTGGGTTATCTGCTGTCAGCACAGAGCCCACTTCAGATCCTCTGTGCCCTCTTCTCTCTGCCCTACTCACACTCTCTCAAAAATAAAAACATTAAAAAATAAAATAAAATAAGCTCTCTCTCAAGAACCTTCTTTTTAAGTAAGCTCTACACCCAAAATGGGGGCTTGAACTCACAACCCCAAGATCAAGAGTCACATATTCTACCAACTGAGCCACCTAGGCACTCCCTTTTTTCAATAATCTTTAATGGAAATCCCCAAATGAAAGGAATCCCCTAGGATTTATTCTCAGACTGACTCAGACTTCAGGGTGCTCCTCTCAAACCTCTGTGAGGTCTTTTTTTTTCCTTTTAAATATGTATATTTTGAAAAAGAGAGAGAGGGTAAGCAGAGGTGGAGCAGAGAGAAAGGGAGAGAGAATCCCAGGGAGCCTCCATGCTGCCACCACAGAGCTTAGGGCTCAAGCCCAAAAACTGTGAGATCGTGACCTGAACGAAAATCAAGAGTCAGGCATTTAACCGACTGAGCCACCCCCGCGCCTCTGCAAGGTCTTAAGAATCAACCTACACAAGCCCCAGGGCAAACAACCCACATCTGCTGACCCCACCTGGAATCCTTCACAAACCAAACTTTGAGGAAACAATGGGTTTCTAACACCTGCTGGTAACTCAGGGCTCCTGACTTCAGCTGACCATGGAGAAGTAGCAGCTTGCTAGAAGCTCCTAACATAGGAGGCTGACCACCACCTAGCACGTCAAACTGCTCAACAAAAATTAGGGCAGGGAAAGGAGGAGGAGGAGTGACGGTGACATATACATGTGTTTATAAAATAAATCTTTTTAAGTTTTATTTATTTAACTGATCACTACACCCCATGTAGGGGTCTAACTCACAACTCCAAGATCAAGACTCAGATGTTCCAACAACTGAGCCAGGCAGGCGCCCCTATAGAATAATCTTTATGTGTTGTAGAACAACACAATTTCCAATTGCATATATCTGTTTTTATATAATGTAGGATTACCAGGGTGATATTTTCTGACTTTACAAGTAATGCAACCTCATTGAGGTTCCATTAATAATAGAGTCAAAACAATCCAGAAACTGGGGACTTTTTTTGTTTGACGAAATGGTGAGGAAGCAGATATACCTAACTCTGAATTAAAGACAATGGTATTTTTTAATCGCTGGGTACGGAAGGCATGTTTTCGTAGCCTGTCACAGCCGGTGATGTACAGCAAACGGATGTCTCTTCTCATGCACTATTTGTCACCAGACAGGAAGTCAGCGTGTTCTGTTGTCGTAGTGCAAGGTGATATAAGAGCCTCCTGTTTTTGAGTCCTCAGACACTTCTTCAGTTCTCTCCCCTCCCCTTCTTGTCTAATGCTAGATTCACAGCCATGTAACACCTAAAGAACCTAGTCATCACAAGTTGGGTATTGCCTCATTTGTCTATTGCTGCATAGAAAGACAACCTAAAATTTGTAGCTTAAAACAACAATGATCTATTATTTCTCACAATGCTGTGGGTTCACTAGACAGTTATTCTGATCTCATCTGGGCTCACTCAGGCTATTGCATCCATCTGGTGGGTGAGCTAGACCCAGAGGGCCCAAGACGACCCCATCCCTATATCTGAGACAGTGAAGGGACTGGAAGGCTGGAATCTCTCTCTCTCTCCATGAAGTCTTTTGTCATTAGCTAGTCTATCTGAGCTTTTTACATGGCAAATCTCAAGAGAGTGAAGATACAAGCTGTGGAGGCTCCAGAAAACTCAGACGATGACACTTCCACAATATTCTATTGCTTTAAGAAAATCTTAAGGCCAGATTTATTGCAAGATGCAATGATACCAAGCGCGTGATTTTAGGGAGGTGTGATTCATCAGGGCCACTTTATAGCAATCTACCATAGGGTGTGTGTGTGTGTGTGTGTGTGTGTGTGTGTGTGTAAAATCCAGTTGGACTTGATTAGTAGCGTGCTTGCCAATGTACCTAAACCTCTGTAAGTTCAATCTGTCAACAGTTTTGTTTTGTTTTGTTTAGCAACCACAAGGAACAAAATAATAAGCTAGGAATATACATTTATGTTGCAATTTCTGGCTAAAAGAATGCTTTCAGATCAATTAAAAAAATTTTTTTTCAAATCTACCCTGTGAAATAGGTAATGTGCGTGGGGTATAATAAGACATACACTTGGTATTTGATCTCAGTTCCTGGCACAGAGCTTTTAACACCTTTGAGACTTTCTCAGTATTAGAAAGGTCTTTATTTTTCCATGATGAGCCCCTTTTGGTCACACCTGGCCAACTTAGGGTAACGCTTCTGGTAAGCCTCAAGATGAGGCTGGTCACCAGAAAGACCAAGTGATGAAAGGATTGAAAGTTTCAGCCCTACCCCTGACCTCCTTTGAGGGAAGGATTGCTAAAGGATTTCGCAAAGATAAAAACTTTTTTTAAAGTTTATTTAATTATTTTGAGAGGGAGAGAGAGAGAGTGCGGGCACACACATGCACATGAGCGGGGCAGGGGCAGAGAGGGAGGGAGAGAGAGAATCCCAAGCAGGCTCCGCACCGTCAGCGCCGAGCCCTACTTGGGGCTCAAACCCACAAACCATGAGATCAGATCATGACCTGAGTCGAAACCAAGAGTCGAATACTCAACTGACTGAGCCACCCAGGTGCCCCGAAGATAAAAACTCTTGGATGACATTCGAACTTCCCAGCTGTTGAAGCATCAAAGTGCTGCAAGGGTGATGTGCCCCAAGAGGGTGTGGAAGCCCTGTGCACCCCGCCACCCAAACCTTGCCCTACACATCACCTCTGTTTGGCTGCTCCCGTGTAGCTTTTATAATAAACCAGTAAAATGCCCTCCTGAGTTCTACGAGCCTTTCTAGCAAATTATCGATAACCTGAGTTATCGAACCTGATAATTTGTTGTGGCAATCCCTGCTTTTTTATCACCAGTCAGAATAAGCCTGGGTGGTCTCTCTGAGACTTGAAACTGGTCCTGAAGCAGGAAGGGAGGCAGCTTTGTAGGGTCCGTGCTAACTCCAGACAGTTATTGTCAGAACTGAAGTGAATTGTGTGTTTTTTGTTTGTTTTTAAATTAAAAAAAAAATTTAATGTTTATTTATTTTTGAGAGAGAGAGAGAGAGAGAGAGAGAGAGAGAGAGAGAGAGAGAAACAGAGCACAAGCAGGGGAGGAGCAGAGAGAGAGGGAGACACAGGATCTGAAGCGGGCTCCAGGCTCTGACCTGTCAACACAGAGCCCCACACAGGGCTCAAACTCACAAGCTGTGAGATCATGACCTGAGCAGACGTCAGACGCTTAACGGACTGAGCCACCCAAGCGCCCCTAGAAATGAATTGTTGAATACCCAGTTGGTGTCCTGAGCATTAGAGAATTGGTTGTGGGCTTTGGAAAACATTCCAGAGGTCCCATTTTTGCAGTAGGTAGGAGAGCTAGGACACACACAACATTTTCACTCAACATACACTTTTTTCCCACATCGGTTCCTCCTCTTTATAAGTCAAAGATTATTTCACGGGCACCTGGGTGGCTCAGTCAGTTGGCCTCCAACTTCAGCTCAGGTCATGATCTCCAGGTTCATGAGTTCAAGCCCCACATCAGGGCTGCTGCTGTCAGTGCAGAGCCCACTGTGGATCCTCTGTCCCCTCTCTTTGCTCCTCCCCCACTTGCACTCCCTCAAAAATAAATTTTTGACATTTTGACATTAAAAAGAAATAAAAATAAGACATTATTTCATAAGCCATAGACATTACCCAATACTCCCTCTGTATGTGTAAAAGACTAGAGACCATTACACCTAAAACCAAAAGAGAAAAAAAATGAAGAGGAAAAGTTCTCTTAACTGAAAGTTCTGCCACACAATAGGCAGACTCTCCTGCTGCAGCCAAAATTTCCAGAAGGAATCAAAGCTCTTATAACCCAATCCAAAGTTCCAAGGAGAAAATTGAGCTGACAGTCATATATTGATATACATGTACATATAGCACCACTAGAAATGAGGTATCTAAGTTTTCTGAAAACAAATAAACTGAATACCATGAGAGCAAACTTATCTGCTAATAGTTCCTGGCAAGCATTAAAATAAATTTAGAGGAGCTAGTGATGCTGGACATGTCCAGAAAATGAATTACACTGAGATATATAAAACAAAACAAAAGCTTACTATACGTTTTCAGTGGGATAAAGTCTGAAAAATTGGCCAGAATCTTCTGAAAAATAGAAATAGGTAGTTCTGTAATGACAAGCTACAGTTAGAATATCGTCCTGCATGTTAACCTCTAAAGGCAGTTTGAGAGCCCCTGTCACTGGCAGCACCTTGGACAGAGGATTCGGTGGTTTCATTAGCCTCAGTAGCCTTGTGGGGGCTCTTGTTTAGGAAGGATTCTATCTCCTGATCTATGAACATGCTCCACCTCTTCCTCTTGGAGTAAAACCATCTTCTAAATAGTTTTTCCCCTACATTGTTTTGTTCAATTACAATGAATTACAATGAATTGTTTTGTTCAATTACAATGAATTACAATTTTGTTCAATTACATAAAATTGTGGTATTTCAAATGTAAATGTGTAAACCAGGGAAAAAAGGTAAAAATATTTCCATACTTAAGGCACAAGATTACTACAGTATCTTTCACTAACTGGTCTGCTAGCATAGCCTTTCATGCTACAAATATCTTATGTTACTAACACTATAGCATCCCCTGCTTTCCCTCATCCCTTACTTCAGATTGGTCACTGCTAATCAGTCTTCTAGAAACTTCCTTCCCATAACCCAAAGGGAAGAAAAAGCTTACTTGTTCTTATTTCCCTTGAGCACACTTACACTTTCTCTCTTCTTTAGTCACATACCAGATCCAAACCATCTTCCTCAGGTAACAGTCATCATTGGACACCTACCCACTGGCAGAGCTCTATTTTTGTTTGTTTCTGTGTCCACCATCCTTCTGTTATTTGACTATAGTTTGATTGATCTAAGCCAGTGGTTCTCAAACTTTTCGGTCTCAGGATCTCTTGACACTCTCAGAAATGATTGAGAACCTCCGAGAACTTTTATGTTATATATCACTACTTAACATAATAGAAATTAAAACCATAGGGTGCCTGGGTGGCTCAGTCGATTAAGTGTCAGACTTCAACTTAGGTCATGATCTCACGGTTCGTGAGTTTAAATCCTGCGTCAGGCTCTGTGCTGACAGCTTAGAACCTGGAGACTCCTTCAGATTCTGTGTCTCCCTCTTTTTCTGCTCATACTCTCTCTCTCAAAAATAAACATTAAAAAAAAAAAACAAAAAACAGAAATTGAAACCAGGATTAAGAATTTATATTAAAGTAATAATATGCCTACAATGTTAATTTAAAAAACATATTTTAATGAAAAGTAACTATATTTTCCAAAATAAAATATTTAGTTAGAAGAGTGGCACTGTTTTACATTTTTGCAAATGTCTCTAATGTCTGGCTTAAGAGAAGACAGAATCTCATACCTGCATGTGCATTTAACTCACGGCCATCCCATGCCACACAGCCTCTAGGGGACTCCACTGTCCACTCCTGAGACAATACAAAGGAAAAGGGAAAAAATTTAAAACTATCAAAAAGGATCTCCCGTGCTTCCCAGACCACTGTTAGGAGTCACTGGTTTAAACAAATCATGGAGGTACCTCAGGGATGAGCATGTGACTCAGTTCTCTCCTCAATGAGGCATAGGACCCAGTTCTCAATGAGACAAGAAGGGGTGTCTTCTAGATGTTTTGGGGAAAGGTTTCTTTCCCCTTTAAAAAGAAAAAGAGGGGCGCCTGGCTGGCTCAGTTGGTGGAGCGCATGACTCTTGATCCCTGGGTTCAAGTCCCACAGTTGGGTGTAGAGATTACTTAAAAAATAAAATCTTTAGGGGCACCTGGGTTGCTCAGTCAGTTAAGCGTCCAACTCTTGGTTTTGGCACAGGTCATAATCTCGTGGTTTGTGGCTTTGTCAGCTCCATGCTGACAGTGCAGACCCTGCTTGGGATTCTCTCTCTCTCTCCTTCTCACTCTGCCCCTCCCCCGCTTATGCTCTCTCTTTCTCAAAATACATAAAAACTTAAAAAAATAATAAACATAAAAGAAAATATTTAAAGGAAAAAAAAAGAAAAAGGTGTTTATCAGCCAGTGATTGGTTTAAGAATAGAAAGGACTCTAAATACATCAAATAAAAAGGGATTTGATACAGGGAATAAGGTGATTAGAAAGTCATTGAAAGCCTGGAAAAGCAGACATCTGGAGGCTGCCCACGGGACTCTGGTTCAAGGTCACATCAATGTAGCTGCAATTCAAAGATTAAGAAACTGCTATAACTGGGGTGCCTGGGTGGCTCCATCCATTGAGCGTCAGATTCTTTTTGAGAAAGAGAGAGCACTCCGTGCACGAGTGGGAGAGGGGCAGAGAGAGACGGAGACAGAATCCCAAGAGGGCCCTGCACTGTGAGCACACAGCCCGACTCGGGGCTTAAACTCCTGAAACCGGTGAGATCATAACCTGAGCCGCTATCAAGAGTCAGATGCTTAACTGACTGAGCCCCCCAGGCACTCAAGCATCAGACTCTTGATTTCAGGTCATAATCCCAGGATTGTGAGATGGAGTCATGATGGGTGTAGAGCCTGCTTGAGCCAGTCTCTCTCTCTCTCCCTCTCTCTCTCTATCTCCCTCCCTCCCACCCCCCCATCTGCTGGGACTCTCCTGCTCTCTCTCGCTCTCTCTCTAAAATAAAATAAAGTAAAATAAAATAAAATAAAATAAAATAAAATAAAATAAAATAAAATAAAAAGAAGCTGCTACAACTTCCTCCCACTCACGAAAGTGGCGACTGGACTCAGGAGTCCCCTGGAAGCAGTTGCCACCTCAGCCACAACAAAACCCATCTCATTTCCACCTTGTACCTCTCTCTCCTACATCCAGTTGGCAGGACCTGGTTCATAGTCTGAATTCCAGCTGCCAAGGAACCTGGAAAATACTGTGTTTAGCTTTCTAGATTCTCAAAATAGATGACAAATAAAATGGATATTGAGAGAATCAGTCCAAAACTCCACCACAAGAGGGGAAAAAAGATCCCTTTCTTTCTGCAGGATGCCATGCTACCTGGTCACCAGGAGGGGAATTAAGAGGCAGTTCATGAAAAGAGGACGTGCTGAGGATGGCACAGAGGAAATGGGAAAGGATAACATGGGTGAACTACTGAATTAATCAACTTGAAACTGCTTACTTCTAGATTTCGTATTATATAAGATAATAAATCTCATTATTTAAGCCATTTAAGTTACATTTTAACCCAATCTCTTCTTTTTTCTCCTCCAGTCTTCTGCCTTCAAGTCCTTGCCTTCAGGTTCTCATAATATATGAAATTAACAACCTCTCTTCTCCCCTTTCAGTCTCAGCTACAATCCATCTACAATATACTTTCTCTGAAGTACCCAACTTACTATCATATCCGTAGAGAGCTGAGTCAGTTACTTAAATGGTAAAAATGTAGAGGTCCACTAAAGGCTCCTAGTTCAATTATCTTCCCTTCAATTGCATACAGAGACTTCACCATTAGAGAGTCATTTCCTTGAGGGATTCTTGGCATGTAATTCTTGATTTCAGGGTCATGAATTTGAGCCCCACATTGAGCATAGAGTTTACTTTAAAAAAAAAAAGTCATTTCTTTGAGTTTGAGCTTGGGCTTTTTAATCTCAAAAAGTAATTTTTAGGGGCGCCTGGGTGGCTCAGTCGGTTGAGCGCCCGACTTCAGCTCAGGTCATGATCTCGCAATCTGTGAGTTCAAGCCCCGCGTTGGGCCCTGTGCTGACAGATCAGAGCCTAGAGCCTGTTTCAGATTCTGTGTCTCCCTCTCTCTCTGCCCCTTTCCCGCTCACGCTCTGTCTCTCTCACTCTCAAAAATGAATAAATGTTAAAAAAAATTTTTTTAAAGTAATTTTTAATTTCTGGATGAAATTATGTAATGTATAGAATTTGCTTAAAACTTATGTAATGATGGGCATGTGGAAAAGCAGACATATGGATAAAATCAACTTAACCAAGAGTGGTTAAGACTGTTGAAGCGTGAAGCTACCTAGGAGTAACAACAACCACAACAGTAACCACCACAACTTCTTCTGTACATGTCTAAAATTTGAAATTTCTCGTCTTTTTAGCCCACTTAAAGAAGTCATCTTGAAAATTATAAATACTCGGGGCGACTGGGTGGCTCAGTCTGTTGAGCGTCCGACTTCGGCTCGGGTCATGATCTCATGGTTCACGAGTTCAAGCCCCGCGTTGGGCTCTGTACTAATAGCTCAGAGCCTGGAGCCTTCTTCTGCTTCTGTGTCTCCCTCTCTCTCTGCCCCTAACCCACTCGCATTCTGTCTCTGTCTCTCTCAAAAATAAATAAAAATTTAAAAAAAAATTTTTTAAAGAAAATTCTAGATACTCCACCTGAGGGTTATACAGTAAGAGATGATCAGATATTAAGACTTAAAGAGGCATTACATGCTCAAATTAAGCTGCACTGCTACAACTAGGCTGGAGCCTATGGATGTGAGCTTCGTTGGAAGGAAAAAATGGATGAGGCAGATGTTGTACGTGGCAGCCCAATGACCATATCCAGCTATCATATGTTTTGTTGGTTCACAAAGAGAGTAGTGAAGCATGGTTAAAATAATTTCACTACCTGCATTACCTATATTAAAAGATTTTATGTAAATGAATGCAAATTTTCTTATATTTTATTTTAGAGAGAGGGCACAAGTGAGCAAGTGGCAGAGAGAGAGAGAGAGAGAGAGAGAGAGAGAGAAATGGGGCTCACCTGAAGCTGGGCTCAAACTCACTGATGCGGGGCTCCAACTCACGAACCCTTTGACCATGACCTGAGCCCAAGTCAGATGCTTAACCGACTGAGCCACCCAGGCACCCTAGATTTTCATATTCTATTAAATGCATGAGATCTGTCCAAACTGGATCTTCATTCCCACAAGCAACATACATTCTTTGCTTTGCCAGAATCCTCACCAAGCCTGCTTCCCACGACATTCGTTATAGATAGCAGAGCCAGACTGCTCTGGGTTTGAATACTGGCTCCACTACTTTGTGCTCTTGGACAATAATTTATTCTCTCTGTGCCACT
Organism: Herpailurus yagouaroundi; assembly: GCF_014898765.1. Taxonomy (NCBI): domain Eukaryota; kingdom Metazoa; phylum Chordata; class Mammalia; order Carnivora; family Felidae; genus Herpailurus; species Herpailurus yagouaroundi. The sequence continues at coordinate 81,874,520 of NW_024412391.1, forward strand.
ATTTCCTCAAGTTAAATGGGGATTATAATAGTATCTTTATCAGTGGGTTATTGAGAGGAATAAATGAGTCAAAATATATCAAGTGCTTAGAATAGTGCTGGGAACATAGTAAGAGCAAATAAGCATTTGTCATCAACACTGTCATCATTATCATTTTCTTAGCTCTATAAGCATTTGAGTTTACCATCCCCGGCTCCAATACTCAAACTTTAACATATATTAGAAACACATGGGGTTTGGCTTTAAATGCAACTTATCAGGGGTGCCTGTCTGGCTCCATCAGTAGAGCATGTGATCCTTGATCTCAAGGTCATAAGTTCAAAACCCACATTAGGCATGGAGCCTCATTAATTAAAAAATTATAATAATAAATACAACTTATCAGATTCCAATCTCGTTTACTACGTTCAATTTGGAGACCAAGGGATGTGCATTTTAACAAGCAGCCAGATGATCAAATGTTTTTTTGATATTGTACCCCATCAGTAAACATTTCAAGAAAGCACCCTCAATATGACATTTACTTATTTTTATGAATTACTACATCAGTCACAAAACGAACATATTACCTGCATTATAAAATTGTACAAAAACATTTTAGAAAGACAAAATAAAGATAACTAAAAATAATTCTATAATTTACAAAATCAAGACTTTTTGTTCTTACTAAAAATGTTGCCAGTACTAACTTTGTAGTGAGAGCAAAATGACTAATTATGGTCCTTTCAAATTTTTTAAATCTTGGTTTGACACTTTGTGAGATAGCAATTCATAAAAACACTTCTAAGTTCAGTTTATTTTTGTACTTGATCTTAATGGCTATCAAAGCAAAGAAGATATTTCATAAAGGTTTGATATATAATAAACACTTAGGGCAAAGTTTATCAATAATGATAAGTGCCTGAGTGGCTTAGTCAGTTCAGCATCTTACTTGGGCTCAGGTCATGATCTTGTGGTTTGTGGGTTAGAGACCCATGCTGGGCTCACTGCTGTCAGCATGGAGCCCGCTTGGGATCCTCTGTCCCCCTCTTTCTCTGCCCCTCCCCCACTTGCACACACACACACACACACACACACTCTCTCTCTCTCTCTCTCTCTCTCAAAAATAAATATTAAAAAAATGTTAAGGGATAGAAAATAATGATAAGAATAAAAATTTTTGTTTCAAGTAGTCCTCATAATTTTTTTTTCTTTTCTTTCTTTCTTTCTTTCTTTCTTTCTTTCTTTCTTTCTTTCTTTCTTTTTCTTTCTTTAATTGGCTTTATGCCCAATGCAGATCCCAAGGCAGGGCTTGAATTCATGACCCTGAGATCAAGACCTGAGCTGAGATCAAGAGTTGGGGGTGCCTGGGTGGCTCAGTTGGTTAAGTGTCTGACTTCAGTTTGGTGATGATCTCACAGTTCATGGGTTCGAACCCCACATCGGGCTCTGTGCTGACAGCTTGGAGCCTGGAGCCTGCATTGGATTCTGTGTCTCCCTCTCTTTCTGACCCTCCCCTGCTCACGCTCTGTCTCTCTCAAAAAATAAATAAACATTAAAAAAGTGAAAAAAAATTATAGAGCTCAAAGACATGTTTTTCTTTTTTTTAATTTTTTAAAGTTTATTTTGAGAGACAGAGTGAACAGGGGAAGGGAAGAGAGAAGAGAGAGAGAATCCCAAGCAGGCCCTGCGCCGTCAGTGCTCAGCCCGACACGGGGCCGAACTCACCAACCATGAGATCATGACCTGAGCCGAAATCAAGAGTCAGACGCTTAACTGACAGAGTCACCCAGGTGCCCCTCAAAGAGATGTTTTTCGATGTGGTTATGTATCTGTTGATATTTATCATATTGGAAATTAAAACAGAAAAAATTTAAAAAACAAGAATCCCTAAGCGCACATTCCATTTGCAGCAGAATGATGATGGCATCCATGTCACGGAGCCTATAGAAAACCCCACTGCATACTTAGGAGAGTTTGAGAGTGGAAAAAGGCACAAACGTCTTAGTGCTATGTATTTGGGGCTCACAGAACTCCTGTGGGTCCCCAGACCTCACTTTGAGAATCAATGCTCTAGGGAACTTTTTTTTTTTAATTTTTTTTTTTAACGTGTATTTATTTTTGAGACAGAGAGAGACAGAGCATGAACGGGGGAGGGTCAGAGAGAGGGAGACACAGAATCTGAAACAGGCTCCAGGCTCCGAGCTGTCAGCACAGAGCCCGACGTGGGGCTCGAACTCACGGACCGCAAGATCATGACCTGAGCCGAAGTCGGCCGCTCAACCGACTGAGCCACCCAGGCGCCCCGGGAACTTTTTTTTTTTTTAAGTAGGCTCCACACCCAATGTGGGGCTTGATCTTACCACTCAGAGATCAAGTGTTGCATATTCCACGGACTGAGCCATCCAGGCACCCCTCCAGGGGAATCTTTTTAAAGCCATAGGTTAATTTTGTGAGGGTTGGTTTCATTAAACTAGATAATACAACCTACAAATCTAGTAACTAGGCTTGGGTAATCTGCAAATGGCCCCGTATTCTGGAGTGTGATGATGCCTCCATGTGAGGAACCCCCAGTCTTTCCTCAGAATAACATATTTGATATTGAGTGACTGATATATGAATGACAGGGTACTAGAGTGAAAAATCCACATACTAAATACTGATTGAGCTTAATTTCACATTTGCACAAAAATAAACACAAATGCAAGGTATAATACTTATTCCAACATTCCAAGTAGTCTACATCCCACTTTAGACCAGTCGGTGTAGTTATGCGGGGTATTGCCTAAAGAGAAGAGCTGAGGAGAGGACCCTAGCATAGGTTGAACTGTGTCCGCTAAAAAGCGATTTTGAAGTTTTAACACACCCACTCTTCACCACCATCCCTGTGAATGTAACCTTATTTAGAAATAGTCTTTGGAGATGTCATCAAGTTAAAAGGAGGTCACACTGGATTAGGGTGGGTCTTAATCCAATGACTGGTGACGTTGTAAGAATAGGGAAATTTGGATACAAAGATACAGAAGACACAGAGACAGAGGGAAGAAGGCCACGTGACCTCAGAGGCAGAGACTGAAGGAGTACATCTACAAGGCAAGGAATGCTGAGAGCATGGGCAGCTACCAAAAGCTAGGAAGAAACCAGGAAGCGTTCTTCCCTAGACCTGCACAGGGAGTATGGCCCTACCGAGGCCTGGATTTCAGACTCCCAGCTTCCAGCCATGAGGAGAGAAGACATTTCTGGATTTCTGTTTTGTTTTAAGTAATCTCTACACCCAATGAGGGGCTTGAACTCATGACCCCGAGGTCAAAAGTCACATGCTCTTCTGACTGAGCCAACCAGTTGCCCCAACATTTCTGTTACTTTAAGCCAGTTTGTTATAGCAACCCTAGGGAACTAATGAAGGGGCCCATGTTTGGAGAGGCTTTTTGGGTCTTTGAGAAAAAGGTCTGAGGGCAGGGCTGGGAAAACAAATTCTAGCTGCTGTTCTGCAGTTCTATCTTTCGATAATGTACTAGCATTTCTCCTAACTCTATCACATTCTGAGCTATTAATGATCTATTCTCTTTATCCTATTTATTATCTATTTACTGAGTAGATATTTCCTTTCTTTATCCTACTTCTATTTGTCAGCGCTTTGACAATCAAAGCAAAAATCTATTTAAAAAAAATTTTTTTTAACGTTCATTCATTCTTTAAAATTTTTTTTTATTTTTTTTTTTTTTTGACAGGGAGAGACAGAGCATGAACGGGGGAGGGTCAGAGAGAGGGAGACACAGAACCTGAAACAGGCTCCAGGTTCTGAGCTGTCAGCACAGAGCCCAACGCGGGGCTCAAACTCACGGACTGCGAGATCATGACCTGAGCCGAAGTCGACCACTTAACCGACTGAGCCACCCAGGCGCCCCACGTTCATTCATTCTTGAGACAGAGAGAGACAGAACATGAGCGGGGGAGGGGCAGAGAGAGAGGGAGACATGGAATTAGAAGCAGGCTCCAGGCTCCAAGCTGTCAGCACAGAGCCCGATTCGGGGCTCGAACCCACGGACCACGAGACCATGACCTGAGCCGAAGTCGGACGCTCAAACCAACTGAGCCACCCAGGTGCACCCCCTTTTTTATTTAAATAGGCTCCACACCCAATGTGGGGCTTGAGCTCATGACCCTGAGATCAAGAGTCATGTGCTCTACCAACTGAGCCAGCCAGATGCCCCAAAAGTCTATTTTTTTGTTGTGTATTTCAATATGTTGGTTTGACTCTACAACTGGGAGGCCTCAGTAAATATTTGTTTACTAATGTAAGAGATAGGAAAGGTCTTCTAAAGGTTATGTGTTGTAGAGAGATTGAAATTTCTGCAACTTAGAATTCACTTATAAGAAGTTCTCTTTTACACTTAATATGTGTTATTTAATGTTTTTTACCTATAAATTTGAGTAGAAGCACTCTGTAGCTGATAATAACTTGTACCTATTCCTTTTTTTTTTTTTTTTTTTTTTTTTTGCTTAGGGTATTTCAGAATCGCTGATGTGTTTAGATGACTTTGTTGTTTATATCTATCTAAGTGTCATTTTTTTAATGGCATAAAACATTTAAACACATTTTGTCAATATGACGCCAAAAATACAGACTTGTCCTTTTCCCCTACTTTCACGTGTGAGATTTGAAGACCTTGTTTAACATGTCCACCAAAGTATTATTTAATTATCTAGGACCTAGGGTCAGCAAACTTTTTCTGGAAAAAAAAAAAGAATCAGTCAATTATTCAGGTTTTTGGATTTTACAATCCTTGAGAAACATAAAGGCCATTCTTAACTCATGGGCTGTGCCAAAACATCCACTGGCTACATTTGGCCTGCTGAGGACAGTTTGCTGATTCTAGAAGTCCCTTTGTTTGTTTCACTTGTTTGTTTCACTATTCACCATTGATTAAAAGTCTAGATCTTATGAATTCACATGTTAAGATGTATTTTTCTCCAGTAAGGGTAATATTAATCTGTCTGATAGAAATATAACATCAAAGGTTATGGGAAAAGAAGTTTATGGTTTATTATCAAAAGATATTAACTAACCTGTTTTGTATCTAACAGAGCAATTCCTTTTTTTTTTTTTTAAGTTAAACTTTAGGGGCACCTGGGTGGCTCAGTTGGTTAAGTGTCCGATTCTTGATTTCGGCTCAAGTCATGATCTCCCAGTTTGTGAGTTTGAGTCCCAAGTTGAGCTCTGCACTGGTGGCGTGTGGACTGCTTGGGATTCTTTCTCTCTCTCCCTCTCTCTCTGCCCTTCCCCTTCTAGTGGACGTGTGTACTCTCTCTCAAAACAAGTGAATAAACCTAAAAATAAATACATAAAAATTTAAAATTCAAGATTTTTGTAGATTTACTTTCAGTTGTAAGAGATAATACAGAGAGATGCTGTGTACTCTCTACCCAGTTTCCACAACAGGAACATCTTGCAGGACTATAGTACAGTATACAGTCAGGATACTGATGAATAGAGTCAAGACACAGAGCATTTCCATCACCTCAAGGATCCCTCACGTAGCCATTTTTTTTAAGTTTATTTTGAGAGAGAGAGAGAGAGAGAGGAGAGGGAGAGAGGAGAGAGGAGAGAGGAGAGAGGGAATCCCAAACAGGCTCCGCACTGTCAGTGAGGAGCCCAATGTAGGGCTCGATACCAGGAACCTTGAGATCATGACCTGAGCCAGAATCAAGACTTGGATGCTTGCTTTTCCATGCTACCCAGGGAGGGGTCCATACGGCATTGTCCTGTGTTCCTGTCATAACTTAAAGGGAAATTTTCACGATATCCCGAGCCCTTGATGTCCTACAAATGCAAGGAGGAGGATGTCCTTAAATTCCCCGCAGCGGGAACCCACCTAGGTGGCATCAACCTTGACTTCCAAATGGAACAGTTCATATACAAGAGGAAAAGTCGTGGCAGCTACATGATAAATCTGAAGAGAACCTGGGAGAAGCTTCTGCTGGCAGCTCGTGCCATTGCTGCCATTGAAACCCCAGCTGATGTCAGTGTCACATCATCCAGGAGTACTGGCCAGTGAGCTGTGCTGAGGTTTGCTGCTGCGGCTGCTACTGCTGGAGCCACTCCTATTGTTGGCCACTTCACTTCTGGAACCTTCTTCACTAACCCAGATCCAGGCAGCCTTCTGGGAGCCGAGACTTCTGGTGGTAACCGATCCCAGGGCTGACCGCCAGCCTCTCACCGAGGCGTCTTTCGTTCACCTGCGTCGCATCACTCGGTGTCACAGACTCGCCTCTGCCCTCTGTGGGCGCTGCCAGCCGTTGCAACAACGGGGGAGCTCGTTCGGTGGGTCCGACGTGGCTGCTGGCCCGGGACGTTCTGCGCACGCGCGCGCGGCTCCCTTTCCGTGAACACCCACGGGAGGTCCTGCCTGATCTCTGCTTCTACAGAGATCCTGAAGCATCGAAGAGGAAGAGCAGGCCGCTGCTGAAAAGGCCGTGACCAAGGAGGAATTTCAGGGTGAATGGACTGCTCCCGCTCCTGAGTTCAGGGCTACTCAACCCCAAGTCGCAGACTGGTCTGCAGGCGTGCGGGGCCCTCGGGGCCCAATTCAGCAGTTCCCCCACTGAAGACAGGATGTACACAACTCACTGATGAGTTGAAAAAAACCTTCTCCGTGTGTTCCTTCTCTATTTGTATGAGTCATCTACATGCCATCAGTAAGTATATGTGTTGTCAAAGTACATTGTTATGTACAATGTTACATTAGTTTCAGGTGTACAACATAGTGATTCAGCAAGGACATTCTGCTGTGCTCACCCCAAGTGTGGCTGCCGTCTGTCACCACACAACACTACGACAGCACCACTGACTATTTCCCTAGGCTGTATCTTTCATCCCCATGACTTACTCAGTCCATAACTAAGCCTGTGCCTCCCACTCCCTTGCACCCATTTTGCCCTCCTCCTCCCCCCTAGTCCCCTCCGGGAACCACCAGTTTATCTCTGTATTTATGGGTCTGCTTCTGCATGAGTCACATTTTAAACTTTTTGCAAATACTACTTTGATATAATTACTTATCCCATGCTTGCCCCCTAAAGAGAGTTTCCAGTTGGCTCAGTTTTTTTTTTTTTTTTTTTTTTTTTTTTAATTTAGAAAACTTGTATCTAGTCAGAAAAGCTCAGGTCACCTTTTCTCTCCTCCAGCCAGAATAAAAATATAATTTACTTTGAGTTTCAAAGTAATGAAACCTTCAGTGACAGGTTATTTCTGTGACATTTGGGGGTGAGTTAAGAAGAAAGAAATTTTAAAATAGCATTCTTATCCTATGCCACTGGCTCACTTTTCATTTTTTAAGCAATGATTCCAACAGCATATCAGTATAGGGATTTATGATTAATTGGTCAAAAAACCCCATGTGTCTTTCAGACTTCAATTTTTTGCTTCTAGTGAGAAGCAGATAGTTCATGATAGAGATTATTACTTAATAGAAAAGGTATGTTTTCTCAGATGAGAAGATTAGAGGCCACTTAGTCTACTCCACTGTTTCAGAGCATGACTAAAATAATAATTTTTTTTTTTTAATTTTAAGTAGGCTTCACACCCTGCATGGAACCCAACGTGGGGCTCAAACTCACGACCCTGAGATCATGACCTGAGCTGAGATCAAGAGTCAGACCTGGGTGGTTCAGCTAGTTGAGTGTCTGATTCTCAACCTCAGCTCAGGTCATGATCCCTGGGTCATAGGATCGAGCCCCACATTGGGCTCCATGCTGACCATGGAGCCTGCTTAAGATTCTCTCTCTCCCTCAGCCTCTGCTTCACTTGTCCCCACGCTCTCTCTCTTCCTGCCCCGCTGAAAAGTCAGATACTTAACTGAGCCACCTAAGCTACCCTAAAATGATCATTTTATAAAAAACTCAACAACAACAAAAACTTATTTTGGGAAATCTCAAAAAACACATAAGTAGAAAGAATAGTATAACAAACCTCTATGTGACCATTTTAAATTCAATATTAGTAATATTTGGCCAAATTTATTTCATCCATACCCATCATTTCCTCCAATTCAGTAAATCCCAGACATATACTCTCATCTATAAATACTACAGTATGTACCTGTAAGAGATAAGACACATTGTATTTATTCATTTATTTATTTATTTTAAAATTTTATTTATTTATTTTGAGAGAGAGAGAGAGAGAGAGAGAGAGAGAGATAGAAATGAGAGAGAGCAGAGAATCCCAAGCAGGCTCCACATAGTCAGCACAGAGCCCTATGTGGAGCTTGAACTCACGAACCGTGAGATCATGACCTGAGCCAAGGTCAAGAGTCAGATGGTTAACCCACTGAGCCACCCAGGTGCCCCAATTTGATAACTTTTGACATATTATTTGCCTGAGAAATTATCACCACAATCAAGATGAATATAGCCATCATCCCAGGTTTCCTCATGCCCCTTGGTAATCTCTCCATCCCAATGTACCCGCATACTCCCATCCCTAAGTAACCACTGATCTACTTAGCATAGATTAGTTTGCATTTTCTAACATTTCTTAAAAATGGAACCACACAGGGGTGCCTGGGTGACTCAGCTGCCTAAATGTCCCACTTTGATTCAAGTCATGATCTCGAAGTTCATGAGTTCGAACCCACGTTGGGCTCTGTGCTGACAGCTCAGAACCTGAAGCCTGTTTCAGATTCTGTGTCTCCCTCTCTCTGCCCCTCTCCCACTGGTGCTCTCGCTCTCTCAAAAATAAATAAACATTAAAAAAAAAACTGTTTTTAAATGCTAAGGGGCCAGTACTGTCCCTTTCAGAATCCAAGTATAGAGGAAAGAACACTGCATTAGGAGTCAGAGATGAGGAGGTGCTCATTCTGGCCCAAGTGGGTTTGCTGCTCTGGGTCCCATTTTCCTCATCTGAAAAATGGCCCGCATGCACGATCTCGAAGACCTGTTTGATGATTCCTTGTAGGCTGATAGCATCTTTCTTACTGCTAGTTGAAAAAGGCTATTTGCTAACAGCTGTACAGCCATGTCCCCCTCTGCTGGCTGATTAACATGTCATAAATGTCAATAAAAGATTTGGATCTTTCCAGTGTATCAAGTTTAAAAAAAAATTTTTTTTAAGTGTTTATTTATTTTGAGAGAGAGAGCATGGGGGAAGGGCAGAGAAGGAGACAGAAGATCCGATAACAGCAAGCCCAGTGTGGGGCTTGAACTCATGAACCGTGAGATCATGACCCAGGCCAAAGTCAGATGCTTAACTGACTGAGCAACCTAGATGCCTCTCTCTCTCTCTTTTTAAAAAATGTTCTACAGTTTTTTTTTTTTATGTAAGTAATCTTTACACCCAATGTGGGGCTCGAACTCACAACCCTGAGATCAAGAGTCACATGCTCCTCTGACTGAGCCAGCCAGGATGCCTTTTAGAATTTATAAACCACACACAAAATGTTGACCAATTACAAAAGCCTGTGTTTCAAATCTTGGTTACCATGTTCATTTCTCCAGATCCCTTATTGGTATATCACAAGGAACTATCTGTGTTCTCATCATCTAAATTAAATTTAGAAAAGCAGTTCAGATTTCAAATGAAACTGACATAGTGTGTTGGTCAAGGACTTCTGGCTGGAATGATGTAGCTCATTCCCTCAGATCTCTCCAGTGGATCATTATCTCCAAACAGAGAATTTACTGTTGGAGTTAGAATTGTGAGACATTTCAAGAAACATTCAATACAGCAAAGCCATGAGAAATCTGTCACGTATACCTTAAATAATTAAAAAAAATTTTTTTTACATGTACTTATTGTTGAGAGACAGAGAGAGACAGAGCACAAGCAGGGGAGGGGCAGAGAGAGAGGGAGACACAGAATCTGAAGCAGGCTCCAGGCTCCCAGCTATCAGCACAGACATTGAAGCAGGACTCAAACCCACGAACCAGGAGATCATGACTTGAGCCGAAGTCAGATGCTTAACCGCCTGAGCCACCCAGGCACCCCTTAAATAATTTTTAAATACTAAATATCACCTTAGCTTCAAACTTCCTATAATGATTTTCCTTCCTTCTTGAATTCATCTCATTACAATTATTATTGTTTGCATGTTTGTAAGTTACTTTAAGTGCTTTTGGTACCAAAACAGTTTCTATATTATTTTAAAGCTATTTTTATTTTTTTAATGTCTATTTATTTTTGAGGGAGGGGGAGGGGCAGAGAGAGAGAGAGAGAGAGAGAGAGAGAGAGAGATAGAGAGGGAGACACAGAATCTGAAGCCGGATTCAGGCTCTCAGCTGTCAGCACAGAGCCTGACAAGGGGCTCAGACTCATGAACCTCAAGATTCTGACCTGAGCGGAAATCAGGTGTGTAACTTATTGAGCCCCCCATGTGCCCCTGAAGCTACTTTTAGAATATAGCTATGCAGGCAAAGTCTAAAGAACAGGCAGAAAGAACTAAAGTAGAACAGAAGGGGAGGAAATGAAAAAATGAAAGTGGCTCCTTCCTTATTCCCAGGTCCACATACACAGACAATTTCTGTTTACAGTTTCTCGTTTTCATTCGTTAGTTCATTATCCTTCTGACATGAAATAAAATCCTTTCATGTTTTTTCCTGACTTATCAACTTTAGGCTATATTTCCCACTTTCTGGTATATAAGTGATTTATATAACACTCTCATTTACTCGCAGTGGTTCCAGTTGGCTTTTATTCCTACTTCTCCTACTGGCTTGCTGTCTTTAAAAATATCATATAAAATCATCAACATCTTAAATTAGAAATGTCACATTATATCTACTGATTTCTATGAATATGAGCAAATTAATGCATTTATTCTTTTAATCTCTTCTCAATTTTTGCTAGTTACACTATCGTACTTTGTCAAGATGAATATTTATATACTGTTTATCTACTTAAATATGAACTTGAATTTCCTCTTTGCTGTAGCAAACCATGTATTTCTGCCTCAGGGCCTTTGTATTTGCTCTTCATGGCTCACTCCCTCACTTGGTTCAGATTTCAGCTGAGATCTCAGCCACCTCCCCAAAGATGTGTCTCCCCAGTTCTGAGAAAATAAGTCTATGCAAAGAGTTGTGTCGTGTTCGCTGAATGTTCCCAGTGCCAGGAACAGTTCCTGGCTAGTAGGTGCTCAATAAACATCTACTGAATGAATACATCCTAAAAGAGTAAGACCAAATAGTAGTGTCATAAAAGCTGTGAATGTGCAAATACTATTAAAGAATGAAATCGTGTATTGGAACCCTCCCCACTCCCCATCCTCCCCCCCCCCAAAAAAGGAAGGGGAGCCTGAGTGGCTCAATTGGTTAGGCATCGGACTCTTGACTTTGGCTCCGGTCACAGTCTCTCAGTTGGTGAATCGAGCTCTGAGCTCTGATAGCTCAGAGCCTGCTTGTGATTCTCTTTCCCTCCCTCTCTGCCCCTCCCCAGCTCATGCTTTCTCTCTCTCAAAATAAACAAACAAACAAAAAAGGAAAATGCAACCGTATGTCTTTGGCAATCAAAGGAGAATCTTGTGAATATTTGCCTTTCTATTTCTAATATTAACTGTGTTGTACTTTGGTCAATTTATGTTTATTTATTTAAGCAATCTCTACACCCAACATGGGGCTTGAACTCACAACTTCAAGATCAAGAGCCACATGCTCCTTAGAGTGAGCCAGCCTGGTGCCCCTGTGTTTCAGTTTCTAACTGCTAGGACCACATCATTTTCCTATTTTTGGATTGATTGGTTATTACTATTTTTCAGTAATCTCTATACCCAATGTGGGTCTCAAACTCACATTCCTGAGATCAAGAGTCGCATGCTCTATGGACTAAGCCAGACAGGCGCTCCCTTTTTTTTTTTTTTTTAATGTTTGTTTATTTTTGAAAGAGAGAGAGAGAGTGAGCGAGCAGGAGAAGGACAGATTGAGAGGAGAGAGAATCCTAAGCTGTCAGCGCAAAGCCTGATGGGGGCTTGAATCCACAAACTGTGAGATCATGAGCTGAGCTGAATTCAAGAGTCAGACACTGAACTGACTGAGCCACCCAGGTGCACTTTTTTTTTTTTTTTTTTTGCTGGAGAATATCTTCAAAAAATTCCTCACACAGGGTCTATCTTTACATGTGAAGGTATCTTATTTTGCCTTCAGTTTTGATTGATGCCTCAGCTAAGTATAAAATTTTAGGTTCTAAGACTTTTATCTTCCATCTTTGAAGACATCACTCCAACATCCTCCAGCATTTGGTGAAGAGAAATCTGAAGTCAGTCTTATTTGGATATTCTGCAAGTGCCATGGCTTTTTACCCTGCTCTTGGGAAGATTTTTGGATTTCTGAAATCTCATCTGAATGTGTGGGCCTTTCCAATTAGTCCTGACACTTGGTGAGTGGCATTTTTCTATGATTTATTTCCCCCACTCTGGTCTTTGTTCTCCATCTTTACCTCGACATAGCCTCCAAGTGCCATCTTTTTGATTTCTGTTCTGAGAGGCTTCCTCTACTTTGTCCTCCCAATTACGCAGCCTTCCACGAGTCCCCTTTATCATCCTTCCAATTCATTACGTTACTTCGGCAATCACTCTTCCAGTTGTCCAGTCAATCTCCCTTCCCTGAAGACTGTTTGTTTGACTGATGCACTACCCTCTGAGTATGCTAAATAGGACAATTTTAAATTCTCTTCTGTTTCTAGAGTTATTTGTGTCTCCTGTGGGGTCCGTTATTCAGTTTGTTTCTCTTGGTCCTTCTCTTCCATGCTGCTGCCACCTCTCTTCCTGTCTGGTGAACTCCGACATTCTCGGACCCACAGGTAGGAGCAAAGGCCTCCACTGGGTAGCCGAGGGTGCGGTGGGTGGGGTTCTTCAGTACTGATGTTCTCTGTTCTCCAGCCGGCCCCTCCTGAAGGGAAGACTGAGCTGCTTCTGAGTAAGTGGTACAGCCGGCCTTCCAGCATGCCTCACTGCAAGATGTGTGGGTGAGGAGCCAGCAGGCGGGCTGGGGAACCCCACAATCCCCAAATTAAAAAGGGCTGTACTTTAGATGGAACAGGTTGAGTGTGTTTTTCTCCTAGGCAGCACTGCCTTTCCCTGCTCCCCACCCACATCTGCTGTGGGGCTCTGAAGTCAGTTCAGGCACTGCTCTCCTTCGCCCAGGCTTGGAACACTACACTGGGTGCCCTCCTTGGGCTACCTGCCCACTTGCTTTAGAGAACGGTTCACTGGCTTTATCCCAAGGGCAAAGGCACTGGGAGCAGAGCCTAGTGCTTTACAAAGTGCCCAACAAATATTTGTGTAACAAATAAGTGAAAGAAGCTGAGAGGGGAGGGAACCGACTGTCCCCGTAATTCCAAGCATGCTTCTTTAATGAATTACTCTAAATATGGCTTCCAGGCCCAGCCCTGCTCTTTGTATTCCTTGACCTCAAGCTTTCCAATTGCCAGGATTCCTTCATTACATGCGGTGTGTTGGGCTAAGTGCAATTTCCTCTTCTTTTTCTCTACCCATGTGATCCCACCTGTTCACTCTCCTATAATTTTTTTTTTTTTTAATTTTCTTTTTTTAATTTCTTTTTTTCAATGTTTTTATTTATTTTTGGGACAGAGAGAGACAGAGCATGAACGGGGGAGGGGCAGAGAGAGAGGGAGACACAGAATCGGAAACAGGCTCCAGGCTCCGAGCCATCAGCCCAGAGCCTGACGCGGGGCTCGAACTCACGGACCGCGAGATCGTGACCTGGCTGAAGCCGGACGCTTAACCGACTGTGCCACCCAGGCGCCCCGACTCTCCTATAATTTCTTAATTGAGAAAGAGTAAGATGGGTATGTTCAATCTGCCATATTAAGCCAGAAATATATCTGAAAGTATAGCTACTAAAAAAGTTGTAATTTTCCACATCCATTGAACCCTCACAGGATGGAAAGTGGAAAAAACTACGAGAGCTTTTTCAATTTATTATATATTGATATTTTATTTGGAGATTAGGGAAATAATACAAGTTAAGGGAATACCTGCACAAAAATTAGTGGGAAATGAGTTAAAAAGTTTTTGCCTAAAGGCACACCTGGGTGGCTCAGCCAGTTAAGTGTCTGACTTTGGCAGGTCATGATCTCACAGTCCGTGAGTTTGAGCCCCACGTTGGGCTTTGTGCTGACAGCTCAGAGCCTGGAGCCTGCTTTGGATTCTGTGTCTCCCTCTCTCTCTCTGCCCTTCCCCCACTCACACTCTGTCCCCTTTTCTCTCTCAAAAATAAACATTAAAAAAAAAGTTTTTGCCTCTGTTTTTAATAGAATTACAAAATATTTGTTTAAGTTTATTTTGAGAGAGAGACAGAAAGAGTGAGCCAGAGAGGGGCAGAGAGAAGGAAAGAGAATCCCAAACAGTCTCTGTGCTGTCAACATGGAGACTGATATGGGGCTTCAGCTCATGAACCGTGAGACCATGAGCCGAGATCAAGTTGGACTCTCAACCAACTGAGCCACCCAGGTGCCCCTAGAATTATAAAATTTTAACATAGCACCTACTTAATACATGTTTATACATAAAATGAGTGATAATAATAGGAAATTTCAGGAATAAGTGAAATTTCAGGAAAAATACAGTTTTGTCAGTCGAGTATAGACTTCATTTGAAATAAATTTAGCTTTGAAAGAAAAAGGAAGTGAAGTAAAGAATATTACATGGAGAAAGAAAGTTGCAGCATAGAGTATACACACATTCATGCACATTAGAAATGTGTATATATGGGGCACCTGGGTGACTCAGTTGGTTAAGTATCCAACTTGGGCTCAGGTCATGATCTCATGGTTCATGAATTTTTTTTTTTAAATATTTATTTATTTATTTTTGTAGTTCTATTTTTAAAAAAAAAAATTTAATGTTTTATTTTTGAGACAGAGAAAGACAGAGCATGAACGGGGGAGGGGCAGAGAGGAGAGGGAGACACACAATCCAAAGCAGGCTCCAGGCTCCGAGCTGTCAGCACAGAGCCCGATGCAGGGCTCGAACTCACAGACCGTGAGATCATGACCTGAGCCGAAGTCGGGGGCTCAGCCGACTGAGCCACCCAGGTGCCCCTGTAGTTCTATTTTTTTAAATATAATTTAATGTCAAATTGGTTTCCATACAACACCCAGTGCTCATCCCTACAAGTGCCCTCCTCAATGCCCATCATCCACCTTCCTCTCTCCCCCACCCCCATCAGCCCTCAGTTTATTCTCAGTATTTAAGAGTCTATTATGGTTTGCCTCCCTCCCTCTCTGTAATCCAGCCCCCCTTATTTATTTATTTATTTAAATGTTTATTTTTGGAAGAGAGATACAGACAGAGCATGAGCAGGGGAGGGGCAGACAGAGAAGAAGACACAGAATCTGAAGCAGTCTCCTGTCTGCACAGAGCCTGACGCGGGGCTCGAACTTACGAACCAGGAGATCATGACCTGAACCAAAGTCGGATGCTTGACTGACTGAGCCAGCCAGGCGTGCCATCTTGGTTCATGAATTTGAGCACCCATTCTGGTGAGCTGGAGCCCTGCTACTAGTGCTCTCTCGCTTGGAGGATTCTCTCGGGGGGGGGCGGGCCCCTCACTCACTTGTGCTCTCTTTCTCTCTCTCATAAAATAAAATAAAATAAAATAAAATAAAATAAAATAAAATAAAGTAAAATAAAATATGTATATACGTGTGTGTGTGTGTCTATCTCTGTGCACACACCATACATTTAGATCTGGATATACCCACCTGTATAAACACAGAGGAAATAATTAGAAATAACAGCGAACTGTTAACAACAGTCATTGTAGGAGGTTTAGGATTTTTCAACATTTATTTATTTTTGGGACAGAGAGAGACAGAGCATGAATGGGGGAGGGGCAGAGAGAGAGGGAGACACAGAATCGGAAACAGGCTCCAGGCTCTGAGCTGTCAGCCCAGAGCCCGACGTGGGGCTCGAACTCACGGACTGTGAGATCGTGACCTGGCTGAAGATGGACGCTTAACCGACTGCGCCACCCAGGCGCCCCAGGAGGTTTAGGATTAATACAGTGGTGACTGAGAAGCACTAGAATCATGACATTTATTCCAAGTAAGAGGGACTCTTTATATACAGTAATAATGTAATATGTTTAACTTGAAAAAATACATACGGGTGGGCCTCCAGTTTGTTCTGATATACAAAGAGTTTGGAAGTTGTCACTCATGTTCTTGTAAGAAAAAAACCTGAACAAAGTGAAAGTCAACGATTTGAATGAGTTTTCTTGGAGCCATCAGAGAATTAAGGCTGCAGGGCAAGTTGTCACCTCAGAATCTGGAGACAGGTAGGAAGTGTTAGGGGCTGGGTGTGGATTAGCAGGAAGCTCCTAGGGGCTGTGGTCTTAGAGAGGCCTCCACATTTCAGTAGATTTTACTTCCAGAAACCCCACTAGGTTTTCATTACGAAGAGCCACGCAGAAACACTTGGGTTTCTGGCGGGGGGGGGGCCCGGCCCCCCCAGAAACCATTTTGAAATCTGCCCAGAATGTTCCCCATAACAAAGGCCTCTTCAGCAGGTGATGTAGACTTTATCAGAGCCTTATCTGACTTTGGGGGAGGCAAATTACCCAAATTTAGCCCTCTCTAGCCTTCCTGTCTCACCTAAGGGGGAAGACCGCTGAGAGACACTAGTGAACATTACAGCCTCAGGACACTCCTACTGAAAGACTGAGGTTTAGTACAGCCTTCCAGAACACTTTCTCTCTCCCTTCCCAACAGGGCTACAGAATATTAACAGTGGATCACAGTTGAAAGAGCAGCAAAGGTGCAGATCCTGTTTAAGGGGGAGTTTCAGGGAATCACAGACACAACAGGAGAGACAAAAACAAGGACGTGAGAG
The DNA here is from genome assembly GCF_014898765.1 of Herpailurus yagouaroundi. Taxonomy (NCBI): domain Eukaryota; kingdom Metazoa; phylum Chordata; class Mammalia; order Carnivora; family Felidae; genus Herpailurus; species Herpailurus yagouaroundi. Next base: position 81,891,340 of record NW_024412391.1, read on the forward strand.
GAAATGAAATCCCTTGACACCTACAGCTACAGCGAACGTGAACCACAGTCTAATTCCTAGCCAGATTAACATTAAACCGTATGCTGAACGCCTACTTATCTCAGTCCCTATTTCCCAATACATTATGTCTGGCTTTCAACAGAAATTTGTAAGGCACACTCAGTTTCAAAGCAAGAAAAAACATAGTCTGAAGAGGCAAAGCAAACATCAGAACCAGATTCAGCTAAGATTCAGACTTCTGAGTTTATTTTTTTAAATTTTTTTAAATTTTTATTTATTTTTGAGAGAGACAGAGACAGAATGTGAGTGGGTTAGGGGCAGAGAGAGAGGGAGACACAGAAGCAGAAGCAGGCTCCAGACTCTGAGCTGTCAGCACAGAGCCCGACGCGGGGCTCGAACTCACGAGCTGTGAAATCATGATCTGAGCCGAAGTCGGACGCTCAACCGACTGAGCCACCCGGGCGCCCCCAGACTTTTGAGTTTAAAGTAACTAGGACTGGGGCACCTGGGTGGCTCCATTGGTTAAACGTCTGAATTTTGACTTTGGCTCATGGGTCATGAGATAGAGCTCTCCACACTGGGCTCTCTGTGTTGACAGCATGGAGCTTGCTTGGGATTCTCTGTCCCTCTCTCTGCCCCTCTCCAGCTCGTGCCCTCTCTCTCAAAAATAAGTAAAACATTAAAACAAAACAAAAACCAAAACAACCCCCCCCCCACCACCACCACAGAACTGAATGAATGCTGTGATGGGCTCATTAACAGACTGGCCACAATCAAGGAAAGACTCAGTGAGCCAAAAGATGTGTTAATAGAAACTCCCCAAACTGAAATGCAGAGAAAAAATAATGAAAGGACAACAAAACAAAACAAAACAAAACCCCAGAACAGAATATCCAAGAAGTGCAGAACAATTTCAAAAAGTGCAACATATATGTAATTGGAATAGAAAGCAACAACAGAGCAAAAGAAATAATTTGAAGTAATAACAGCCAAGAATTTTCCAAAATTAATGATACCAAATCACACATCTAGGGAATTCAGAGAAGGACACCAAGCTGGATAAATACCATAAAAACTACAACTAAGCATATAGTATTCAAATTGCAGGAAACTAAAGACAAAGAGAAAATCATCAAAGAAGTCAGAGGGGAAAATGTCTTACCTAGAAAGGAGTAAGGATAGGAATTATCTGGCCTTTTCATCAGAACCCGTGAAAGCAAGAACAAAGTGGAGTGAAATGTTTTAAATGTTGAGAGAAAAATCCACCAACTTAGAATTCTACATCCAGTGAAAACATCCCGCAAAAGTGAAGGAGGAATAAAGACTTTCTCAGACAAACAAAAACTGAGAGAATTCTTACCAGAAGACTTGTCTTTCAAGATGTATTAAAAGAAGTTACACAGGAAGAGGACGAATTATACAGGTGGAGAACTTTGGAGTACATAAAGAGAGCAATGCAGATGGAATAAATTAAAGTAAAATTAAGAAATTACATTTCTTCTTTAAAATTTTTTTTTAAATGTTTTATTGATTTTTGAGACAGAGACAAGAGCATGAGCAGGGGAGGGGCAGAGAGAGAACGAGACACAGAATCCAAAGCAGGCTCCAGGTTCTGAGCTGTCAGCACAGAGCCCGACGTGGGGCTTGAACTCACAGACCGTGAGATCATGACCCAAGCCGAAGTCGGACACTCATCTGACTGAGCCACCCAGGTGCCCCCATTTCTTCTTTTTTTTTTTAAGTATATATATTTTGAGAGACAGAGACAGAGAGAGGAGAAAACGAGTGAGGGAGGAGCAGAAAGTGAGGGAGAGAGAGAGAGAATCCCAAGCAGGCTCCATGATGTTAACACAGAGACCAATATGGGGCTCAAACTTACAAACTGCTACGTCATGACATTAGCAGAGAGCAATGCTTAACTGGAGTCAGATGCTTAACTGACTGAGCCACTCAGATGTCCCACTATTTTTTTTTTTTAAGATTTTTTATTTGTAAGTAATCTCTACACCCAATGTGGGGCTCAAACTCACAATCTCAAGATCAAGAGTTGCATGCTCCACTGATTAAGCTAGCCAGGCACCCCTACATTTTTTATTCTTAATCAAGCGAATAGATAACTGTCCAAAATAATAATAGTAACAGCGAATTGGGTGATTATAGCATATGGAAAAGTGAAATGAATAAAAGCAGTGTTATAAGGCACAGTACAAAGGAATTGGAGAAACTATTATATGGCACCTGTACTATCCACAAAGTACTTGTACTTTAAATCAGTATATTGAATCAATATGGTAGTGTTGAAAGTGGATCATATTACTTATAAATGTATATTGTAAATTTTAGGATAGTCACTAAAATTTTTTGAAAAGTAATAAATTGATACACTGAGAAGTGAGAAAATGGAATCATATACAATGCTCATTTAAAATCAGAGGAAGTAAAGAGGGGAGGAAAAAAAAGTCCAAAGAATTAGTACAACAAACAGAAAACAGATATTAATCCTATTATATTAGCTATCAATTTAAGTGTGAGTGATCCAAACATACCAATTAAACACCAGATATTGTCAGAGTGGATCAAAAAAAACCAAGACCCAAGTATACGTTGTCTACAAGAAGTGCACTTTAGGGGCGCCTGGGTGGCTCAGTCCATTAAGCATCCGACTCTTGATTTTGGCTCAGGTCATGCTCTCACGGTTTGAGAGATCAAGTCCCTTGTTGAGCTCTGTGCTGACAGCACAGAGCCTGCTTGGGATCTTTTCTCTCTCACTCTCTTTCTGTTTCTCCCCTGCTCACAGTTTCTTGCTTTAACATTTTATTTTGCCGTTAATATTTTATTGGACCACAAATGGATATTCTCTGGTTATTAATTTTTTTTTTTCATTTTTTAAACTAAGCTGTATGCCCACTGTGGGGCTTGAACTCATGACCCCAAGATCAAGAACTGCATGCTCTAGCCACTAAGCCAGCCAGGAGGCCCTCTCTGGTTTTAGAAGTATAGCTGGTCAGCATAATTAATGTCTACTTAATTTTTAAACTTGAACGTTATTGACAATGTTACGATCGTTTCAGGTATACAACACAGTGGTTCTACTACTCTGTATGTTATGCTACGCGCACAAGTGTTAGCTACCCTGTGTCACTATACAACACTATTGCAACATCAGTTATGTCTTTATCTGTCTTTGCTGAGCCTAAAATTAGGAAATTACAGGTCTCAGAACAAATATATCACTCATGTCTTAAGTGTTACGAACTCCTCAAAGTTTTGTGAAAAACAACTCTCTCCACTATCTTGACTATCCACTTAACAAAGCTCCCACTTTGTGATTTATTTTCCACAGTTTCATTATACTGCTGGGTTTTTCCCTTTCCCACCATACTTTTGGACTGTTTCTCTCTTAAAAAAATTCTTTTTAATGTTTATTTATTTTTGACAGAGAGACAGAGCATGAGCAGGGGAGGGGCAGAGAGAGAGGGAGACACAGAATCCCAAGCAGGCTCCAGGCCCCGAGCTGTCAGCATAGAGCCCAACGTGGGGCTCGAACCCACGAGTCATGAGATCACGCACGACCTGAGCTGAAGTTGGAGGCTTAACCAACTGAGCCAGCCCAGGCACCCCCGGAATGTTCTTCTCTTGACACTAATTGGTATATGCACACGAACTACTGGACACACGGACTCAGGAGCTCCTTCAAGGCAAGGTCTACTTAAAGACAGCAACACAGTGCTCATTTTTTTTTTTTAAGTTTAGTTATTTTGAGAGACAGAGAGAGGGTGAGCAGGACAGAGAGGGAGGGGGAGTCACAGAATCCCAAGCAGACTCCACACTCAGAGTGGAGCCCGATGTGGGACTTGATCTTACCAGCAGGAGATCATGACCTGAGCTGAAATCAAGAGTTGGCCACTTAACCAACGGAGCCACCCAGGCACCGCAACGCAGTGCTTTTCATATACTAGGGACGCAATAAACATTTGTGGAATGGATGCAGCATGTTTTTCCTACATAATAGCTAATTAGAGATCAATAAGCTGGGCATAAGCAATAAGAGTGGGGGATGGGCAAAAGGGAAGAGGATTAAAAGGTACAAAATTCTAGTTATAAAATAAGTAAGACATGGGGATACAATGAACAGCATAGGGAAGCTATGTAACAACTTTGTATGGTGACAGATGGGAGCTAGACTTATCAATGTGATCACTTTGTAATATATATAAATATATATAAATGAATCACTGGTTTACACTTGAAACTAGTAATGCAGGTCAACTATACTTTGGTTAAAAAAAAATTAAACTATATCTAATTTTGGATTTTCACCTTTTGGAGTTATCCACATTATGACTTCCTCCTAATTAGTGCACAGAGACCCTGCCCTAAGTAGCCAGGAAACAGACCCAGTAAGGAAACAGACTTTTAACTCCACAAAGCTGTTACTACAAACAAAAACAAGGGGGAGTCAGAAGAGTGTGCAACTTGTGATCTCAGGGTCATGACTTTGAGCCCCATGTTGAGTGTAGAGATTACTTAAAAAAAAACCAAAAAACCAAGTTAGACAAAAATCTCAGCTCTGCCTGAACTGCCTTACTGTTCCCACACATCCTGAGTTCTCAGTTAATGTTATCTAGTCACATAATCCTCATTCTCATCCCCAAAATCTCAATTTATATTCGACAGATTTGAAATTTAGAATGTAAATCGAGGCTGTACTAAGGATTAGCTTCCGCATGATTTAGAGAAAACTCTGGAGTGTCATTGGAACTGCTTAAGGAAAATTTCAAGCATTATAAAATATTTCAGAATCCATTAAGGAGCACAGATTTGTTATGTGCTCCCAAAGCAAAAATATTTACTCCAATCCTTATAAAACTTAATAATCAATTACGCATTTTAAAATCATATTTAACTGGCTTTCCCATAAAACTTAATAATCTATTAAGCGTTTCAAAATCACACTTAACTAGCCTCACTCCCAACCTACATACTCCAACTTTAACACTCAAAACAAATGTACCATTATACCGGTGACATGCAATAAAGGGGTCTTTCTAGAACTTCACTATCCAATAGGGTAGTCACTGTTCACACTGGGGCTAGTCCACATTGAGGCCTGTTGTAAGTGTCAAAGACACAAGTCTTCTGTACTAAAGACTTAGTACAAAAAGGAGAATATATGTAGCTTTAAGATTTTTAAGTAATCTCTATACCCAATGTGGTCTAGAACTCTCAGCCCTGAGATCAAGAGTCGTATACTCTACTGAGCCAGACAGGTCCCATGTATTTAGCTTTTATTTATTTATATTTTAAAGTTTATTTTAAAATTTTTTATATTGAGAGAGCGAGAGAGTGCACAAGTGGGGGAGGAAGAGAGGGAGGGAAAGAGAATCCGAAGCAGGCTCTGCACTGTCAGCACAGAGCCTTAAGCAGGGCTCAAACCGTGAGATCATGACCTGAGCCAAAGTCGGACACTTAGCCAACTGAGCCACCCAGGCGATCCTAAAAAAATACATAATTAAAGTTAACCTCCTTGTCTCTCTTAAAGTTAAAAAAAATTTTGGGGGGGAGGGAAACAAAAATAATATAAAAACAGGGAGGGGGACAAAACAGAAGAGACTCAAATATGGAGACCAAAAAGGGTTGCTGGAGAGGTTGTGGGAGGGAGGATGGGTTAAATGCATAGGAGGCATTAAGGAATCTACTCCTGAAATCATTGTTTCACTATATGCTAACTAATTTGGATGTAAATTTTAAAAAATAAAAAATAAATTAAAAAAATAAATTGATACAACCACTTAAAAAAAATTTTTTTTAAAGTAATCTCCACACCTAATGTAGGGCATGAACCCATGACCCTGGGATCAAGAGTTACATGCTCTACTGACTGAGCCAGCCAGGTGTCCCTCTTTTTACTTTTTAAAAATTATAGTACAGTTGACACACAATGTTACTTTAGTGTCAGGCGTACAACATAGTGAGTGAGTCAATACATTATGCTTTGCTCACAAGTGTAGCTACCGTGTTATCATACAATGCTATTATAGCATCACTGACTATATTTCCTAAGTTGTGCCTTTTATTCCCATGACTTATTCCTTCCCTAACACTGGAAACTTGTACCTCCCACACTCCTTCATTCCTTCTGCCCATCCGTCCTCCACTGGTAGCTGTCAGTTTATTCTCTGAATTTATGGATCTGCTTCTGCTTTTCAGATTCCACATGTAAGTGAAATCATATAGTATTTGTCTTCGTCTGACACATTTCACTTTAGCATAATACCCTCTAGGTCCATCCATGTTGTTGTAAATGGCAAGATCTCATTCTAAAGCTGAGCGATACTCCATTGTATGTGTGTCTTTTTTTTTTTAATGTTTATTAATTTATATTGAGAGAGAGAGAACGTAGGGGAGGGGCAGAGAGAGGGGGAGAGAATCCCAAGCAGGCTCCGCACTGTCTGTGCAGAGCCTGACATAGGGCTCAATCTTACAAACCGTGAGATTGTGACCTGAGCTGAAACCAAAAGTTGGGTGCTTAACCGACTGAGCCACCCAGGCGCCCCTGTAGGTGTGTCTTTACCCCTTCATCTATCAATGGATCTTTTTACTATCTTAACGTGGCTACTAGAAAATTTTAAATAACATATTAGCACACATTATATTTCTATTGGGCAGCATCGTTCTGGACAAACATTTGGAGCTTCTGACCAGATAGATAGTATGCATTAGAAGACGAAGGCCTTGAACAACTTCTCTCACCACCGTTCCCTGGTGCCACCTCTTTTACCTGCTGGCCACTTGCCAGTCTTCAGCACAGGTGGAAATGCCGTGTTACTGTACTCCTGTTACACATCAAAACCACATGGATTCTAGCCATCCTTGCTTTTTAGTGCTCTGCTTCCGTTAGAAGCTACAGTGTGTGCCAGTCAAGAAGGAACATTTTGAAAAAAATTTTAAAGTTATTTATCTTGAAAAAGAGACAGCGTGAAGGAGGGGCAGAGAGACGGAGAGAGAGAGAGAGAGAGAGAGAGAGAGAGAGAGAGAGAGAGAGAG
>NW_024412391.1:81898396-82038216 GCF_014898765.1 Herpailurus yagouaroundi
AGAGAGAGAGAGAGAGAGAGAGAGAGAGAGAGAGAGAGAGAGAGAGAATTCTAAGCAGGCTCTGTGCTGTCAGCATAGAGCCCAACGTGGGGCTTGAACCCATGAAACCATGAGTTCATGACCTAAGCTGATATCAAGTCAGACGCTTAACGGACTGAGCAACCCAGGCGCCCCAGGAACATTTTTAATTATGGCAGTTAAGACTCTTTTGGGATAATTTTCCCATATAGAGCAACAAGGCCATAGAGCCTTAACACAGGTTGAAGGAAACCTTTGGACAAGATGTTTGGATGCAATCAAGGGCAGAAAAGGAGAAAACAGGATCACAGGTGGTCCCGGAGAAAGCCAGGAAATGGAAGCAAATTTCAGGGACACTCCTGGGGTGATCTATGTCAAGTGGGAACTCTTCAGTCATCAACAGGGGCCCCGGATCTAACTGCAAGGTCATCCCACTCGCACATGCTCAACATGTGCCCTTGGTATTAGGGTCGCTGGTGTCACACTTGACCAACATGGATTCCTGTGTTGGGATGATGGATTGGTTACCTAAGTGCCATCCAGCATGGCAGCTGCCACCCACACACACAGCAATGGAGCAGCTGGACTATCGCTAGCACGACCGGAAAGCTGAATTTTACATGTTAGTTAGCTCACATTTAAATTAAGCATGTGTGGCTGGTGGCTGATGCACCAGCCACTGCAGGTGTGAGCCTTGCTTCCCCAAGGGTGGTGTGCAGACGAGCAGCATAGGACCCTCTGCGAGCTTGTTAGAAATGCAAAGTATTTCTGACTTCACCTGGAGTTCCTGAAGTACGTTCCACAGCGTATCAAGATTGCCAGGGGATTCCCATGCACGTTAAAGTTTGGACAGCATTTACTTAGAGTAGTGGGGGGGGGGGGGGTCTCATTTGAAAACACTAGAGCCCATAAAATTGTATAAAAAGTTAGCATACCTAGGAGTGCCTGGGTGGCTCAGGCAAGTCTCCAACTTCAGCTCGGGCCATGACCTCACAGTTTGTGAGTTCGAGCCCTGCGTTGGGCTCTGTGCTGACAGCTTCAGATCCTTTGCCCCCCTCCCTTGCTTGCACACGGCACTCTCTCAAAAATAAACAAGACATTAAAAAGAAAAGTTATTGGGGCGCCTGGGTGGCTCGGTTGGTTAAGTGTCTCTTGATTTTGGCTCAGGTCATGGTCTCACGGTTCCTGAGATCGAGCCCTGTGTCGGGCTCTGCGCTGACAGTGCAGAGCCTTCTTGGGATTCTCTCTCTCCATCTCTGGCCCTCCCCTGCTTACACACTCTCTCTCAAAAAAAAAAAAAAAAAAAAAAACCAAATATTAAAATAAAAAAGTTATTTATGTATTTTATGTATGTGTAGGGGTGTGTGCATGTGTATACCCGTGTCTTCTTTCCTTCCCCTGGAAACAACATCCATACTTTTTCCCCAGATTTTGCAAGTTCCCAAACTGAGAAGTTTTAGCCTACAGGAATATGACCCCATTAAGTAGGAGAGGAGATTTCACCAAAGAAAACTATGAAGTTATCCTCTGCTATGTACTCTTCAGTTAATGAAGGGCAAAACCCGGCCATTCCTAGCTCTGAGTTCTTCCATTGAGCTCTTGTCATGTGTGGTAATGACACGGATACACTGTTTTTATTTCAAAATATGACATATACACACATCAGTAGAGGCTGCGCACACACATGTGCACGTACACACACACGTATAAATATTCTATTGTGTACCACAAAGATCCTTATTTTTTTAGTGCAAAATTGGCCACAAAGAGCATTCCAGGACAAAGACCAGTTTGTGCTAGTATGTATTGCTGGCACAACTGGTAAAGGTTTAAAAAATTTTTTTCTTTTAATGTTTATTTATTTTTGAGAGAGAGAGAGAGAAAGAAAGAGAGAGAGAGACAGCATGAATGGGGGAGGGGCAGAGAGAGAGGGAGACACAGAATCCGAAGCAGGCTCCAGGATCTCAGCTGTCAGCACAGAGCCCGACACGGGGCTTGAACTCACAGACTGTGAGATCATGACCTGAGCCGAAGTCGGAGGCTCAACTGACTCAGCCACCCAGGAGCCCCACAACTGGCAAAGGTTGAAGTACCAATGTGCTACTGTAGGTGCTGCTCATTTTTTGGTTGGACTCAACCAGGAAATATTTTTTTCAATTTGTGTAATGACTGTCTAGTTATCCTCTACAACATAAAACCATGAATAAAATCAGTTGATAGTATGACTATTTAGCTTACTTTTCCATTAGTAAATAGTGCTGAGTTTATATCATAATAAAAAAAATAATGGTCTTTTGTTATTTCTTTTAGCCAAAAACTTACAAACGAAGGTGTAGTTAGGGATGAAGCTGTTTTCAGGCTTGTAAACTTGCCTCAGAGAAATATCCCCCCCTTTGTTAACAATAAAATGTCCTGACATCTCTGCTAAGGCAATGATTGATTCCTGGAGTTAGATAGTGTCCTAGAGTCTCAAAACAGCTCTAAGAGGGGCACCTGGGTGGCTCAGTTGGTTGAGTGTCTGACCAGCTCAGGTCATGTTCTCACAGTTTGAGTTCGAGCCCCACATCAGGCTCGCTGCTGTCAGCACAGAGCCCACTTCAGATCCTCTGTACCTTCTTCCCTGCTTGCATGCTCCCAAAACTAAAACATTAAAAAGAAAAAAAAAAAAATGGCTCTAAGACTCTGCCTGATTCACTATCTTCCAGCTGGTATTTAAGAGGAAACATGCACAAACTGTTAGTTGGCTAATGCCAGGGGAAAATGAACTCAACCTATACGGCTCTAAGTATTCTCAGATGAAGAGAACATTTCTGAGTTTGGACTTTATTTTTTTCTGGTAATGTAAATTTATAAATGCAGAACTACTGATTGTACTTGCATTAGGCAGAGTCAGGTCCCCTTAATAAGCATGTTCACTAATCAGTCTGATGAAGGAAAATAACTCGGAAGCACTAGAAACTACAAACAGTCCAATACACATTTAATATATTTGGCTTTTGTAGGTAAGAGATTCTTTAGAAACCAGCCAGCTAAAAGGGCTATTTACCATGACATTTCTAGTATTTTTCCACCTCTGTAGTGTGATGGATGCCATTAAAACACAAGGGCTGAAAAACAGTCCTGAACTGTCCAGTACCAGATACGGGACAAATGTCACCCACCCTGCTATGGCGTGATGCTCCTGGTACAGAAGGTCTTCTCCATTCTTCTCTCCAGAAAGCACACTGGAAAGCAAGTGAGGGGTGTTATTGTAAGAATAACCTTGAATCCAGTCCATCATTGTCCAAGAGTCATACAGTCGGACACTCAACTGTATGATTTTCATGACATCTCACACCTGATCATGACACCCACCTTTGTGTCGACACCATCTCTGAGGATCCCTCAATCACTTATTGCCTTGCCCTCAGTCTGGGCCAAGGTTCTCATCTGCACTCAGTTTTAGATAACTTATTAACATAACTAATACAGGGAGCGCCTCAGTGGCTCAGTCAGTTAAGCATCCGACTTTGGCTCAGGTCATAATCTCACAGTTCATGAGTTTGAGCCCTGCGTTGGGCTCTGTGCTGACAGTGTGGAGCCTGCTCGGAATTCTCTCTTTCTCTCTCTCTGCCCCTCACCTGCTCGTGCTTTCTCTCTCTCAAAATAAATAAATAAACTTAAAAAAAAAAAACACCCATAACTAGAAAGGAGTTTTAAAAAATATTTATTATATTTTGTTCTAGAAATGGTAGAAAATAAAAACTGGTGCAATTATGTCACACATCCTTGGCAAGGCATAGTCAGCCTTTCACACCAGAGAAAAGTTTTACACAATGCCAGAAACGGAAATACCCAAGCCGAAGGTGACAAAGGGTGAGGCTGCTGATCGGAGGAGCCCTTTTGTAAAGGTTTAAAGTTTTCTTCTCTGCTGTCATTTACTTGTGGACAAATACCAGTCCAGTGGAAAGCATTCTGAACATAAAAGGCACCTAGAGTAAAAATCACACCTTGACTAATAAAAATAGCAACACATGTTTACACTGAGAAAAAAGGTCCTATCACGCAACTGTCCTACAAGGCAACGATAATATAAATGCAAAAGCTACTGCAACTAAAAGATCTATCCACACTTACCTAAACCTGGCAGGGGAGTTAGATGATGACAGCCACTTTTGCATCTATAACCTGGACATGTTTTATCATCATTTAAATAAGCATGAGTACTGTACTTATAGGCGGGCTGGGGGCAGTCTATTTATCCATAGTCAAGATTTGCTTTGCTGCATTTTCTCTTAAAATGCATTGCTGCATACTCCATTCATGGCTACATGAAAAATTCATGTCGTCCTTTAAGAATAAAGCGAAACTTAAAATTGCAAGTTTAAACCGAAAGTCCTTTTAAATTATCATAAAGCCAAATAAAGCTGATGTTTTACTATGATTTAAGCACCTGAAATATATTCTGATCAATTTATATTCTCTGAGCTAGAATTAGGATCCTCAGGATTTGTATTATGTGTACAAATATTGCAAATTAAGCTAATAAAAACTTGAAAAAATACAAATAATCTTTAGCTACAAAGATCTAAAATACACCTATGGTCTGTACTAAGACAAAAATGAACAAGAAGCCAGCAAACACCAGTCTGCATGTTCTCGTCTGGGGAAAAAGGACTCAGCGGAGCCAGGTGGTGTTCAGCTGGGTCTGGTTCTTGATGCTGGTATCCATTTTTAGCACTTCGCGAATGGCCATGGTAGCGTAGGTAGAAGGAGGAAGAGAAAAATCCATCTTCAGAGCTCTGTATTTGCCTTCTGCCAGGCAAGAAAGAAGAGAACGGTCAGAAAAGGAAGGCAGCTAGAGAGACTGGGGAGAGTCATATAATCGCTACAGAGAGGAAAGAACTGGGCTCTTCTGCAGGCACCACCTCCCGTGGGGCCTCAGAGAATAAAATGTAGAAGTGAGATCAGAAGTATATGATCCAGCCGATCCCGACAGTAATTCTACTTGGAACCTTCAAGAAGGGCACAGGGTGGAAACAGACGAGGGAATGGCAGCCAGAAGTTGACAAGGACAATGCAGATTTCATGTTTTAGACTCTGTTCCTGGATATTCCCTCACCTTTGTTCACTCAGTGGGGGAGGAAATATTCAACCACCTAATACCATAATGTTCATTCATTTTCAGTGAAATCTATTGTTCTAATCACCTGACATCAAGCTATAACCACGAAACCAAGATGACAAAACACAAAATAGCAATCACTGGGCAGGTGGAAGGTGGCAGTTTAATTTATGTTTTCGTCTGAGAAAATGTTTCAAAGTTGACACAGGGCTGACAGCTGAGTAAACTTACCAGAAGCAAACACCGGTGGTGGTTTCCCTTCTAGGTTGTCCACATCTGTGTTGAAGAGTGGAATTTTGGGATCATCATATGCAACGACTTCCCTTCAAAACACACAAATAAAGTGTGAATGCAAACTTCTATGAAAGGAACTAAAACTGCTCATCACCATTTTCTTAGAAAGGAAAAAACACACAGGCCTGTGTAAGGAATTCTAAGGGGAAGTTGTTCAATAAAAGAACAGGGCCAGATTTTACATGTAAGTATTGCTTTTGTACGATCATACAAGATGACAAATGATGCCAGACTACGTTAAAATATAAAATGCTTCCTTAGGATGGAAATTCTTTTTCTATGTAGGTGGAAACTTCACTTGGTGAAGATGTGAATTAGTAATGGCATTTGTATCTTCTCCACGGTGGTCATCACTTCTAACAGCACCGCGTTACTCACCAGAAACAGCTCTCTGGGGTGGGGAAGACCAAGTCCAACCTGGCCAACCTCATCCCACAACCCAGAGATGGAGACAGGGAAAAGAGAGAATCTCCCGGCAATGGACAACTAATTCAGGATTTAGTTTTTAAAATTATCAAACAGAAATGAGTTTTATAAAATTATCAAATACATATACTGAAATATTTTAAATGAGTTAATACATGTATGTTTTTTTCTTCAGAACATATTAAAACAAACAGATCAGTGTTTGAAACTCATAGCTAATTTGGAATAAAGGTAGCTTGCTCAGGGATAGCTTTATAAGCAAATCTTAGTTTTTTCAAAGTAGGGAAAAAGTTTAAATGTTTCTTCCTGTTTTTTTTTTTTTTTAAAGCCTGACGCGGGCTCAAACTCACGAACTATGAGATCATGACCTGAGCTGAAGTCAGACACTTAATTGACTGAGCCACCCAGGTGCCCCTTCTTCCTTTTTATTAATGTTTATTTTTATTTTTGAGAGAGAGAGAGAGAGAGAGAGAGAGAGATCTCACAAGCGCGTGCATGTGTGCAAGCAGGGGAGGGGCAGAGAGAGAGGGAGACATAGAATCCGAAGCAGGCTCTAGGCTCTGAGCCTGACGCTGGGTTTAAACCCATGGAACGCGTGATCATGACCTGAGCCAAGGTCAAACACTTAACCCACTGAGCCACCCAGGCGCCCCACTCTGCATAGATTTTCAATAATTTAGCAAGGTCTATAAAATGTAAACTTAACCACTTACACTTGTTTGTTTCCTGATGATCGAAAAATGCAAGTAGAAGTAATAATGATAATAGTAACAACAAGTAATGCTTCTATGCCAGGTTGTCAACACTGGACAATAAACATGTGATGCAAAAGCTTTAAATCTCACATTGTAATTCAGTTCTACTTCCTTCCAGACTATCACTCACCAACTGACATTCTGAGGACGAATAATGATCTTTCGGTAGGCTCCTGATAAGGAATAATCTCGAATTTTGTGTCTCATGTTGTCAATATCCAGATTGTCTGCTGTGAGCATTTCCCTGTAGGCTTCGCTAACTGTTAAGATACAAAAAGTTAGCTGGAATGCAGCATGTGAGCAAGCCACCTTCTGCCAGACCACAAATAAATTCATAGCATCCTAACAAAATTAGTCTCTCTCATTTATAATCCAGCCTGTTCTCTAGAATCAAAATTTAGGGATTAACTACTAGGACTAGATGTCTCCAGCTTAGATTTGAGCTTGTAAGTTATCTCTCATAAGCAGCCACAGTATCTGGGGTGTAAGGTTCTCAAGCTAACTATAAAAGGCCATTTCAAGAGAAGTTATTAACCTATAATTTATACATGCTCAGAGTTGGAAGACAGCATGTAGAGGCCTCCAATTCCTGAAGAAGGCAGTTATAAATAAATGTATAAAAATAAGAGACCTGGGAAAACAATCTGGCTCACCCTCACCCCTGATGTGGAATCTTTTTTATAACACCTGAGAGAGACAGTCACCCGGCCTTTGCTTGCAGGTTGCCATTTACAGTAACGTCTTTGTGAGGCTCACCAATTGTTAGAAAGTTCCTTATTCCAAACTGAAATCTGTCTTTTTATAACTTCTGTTCACTGCTTTGCAACACAGCAGGTTAACTGCCCTTTTTCACATGTTCACACAAGTGCTGGACCTTCAAGCCGTATCTTCTTTAGGCCACACACACGTTCTTTCAACTGTCCCTCTTCTGACATTGCTGTATTCTCCACAAAACCCTTCATCTGCCTCAGGGTAGCAGAATGATGTTCAATAAGAACTCCAGATACTTTTTATATAGACTACTATCAAGCCGGACCTTTACAGAAGTAAGAATTTATATTTAACTCTATTAAATGCCTTCTGTAGTTCTTTTAAAAAATTTACTTTTTATACAATTAGTATTAACAGTTTTGGGTAACATAACTTGCAAACATGATAAGCAGATTTTTAAAAAATGTTTATTTATATTTGAGACAGAGAGAGAGAGTGCACGAGCAGGGAAGGGGCAGAGAGAGAGGGAGACACAGAACCTGAAGCAGCCTATAGGCTCTGAGCTGTCAGCACAGAGCCCGACGCGGAGCTTGAACCCATGAACCGTGAGATCATGATCTGAGTTGAAGTTGGACACTTAACCCACCGAGCCACCCAGGCGCCCTGCAGATTTCTTATTCAAGTTAGTCATAAAAAATATTGGGTAGACCAGGGTCAAGGAAAGACTCCCTCACAACGTATCTATAAGACAACAGGGATCCCTAAACTGAGCACTGCTGGATGCCAAGCGCGCATATGTAACCTATCCACATGCCCATCCAGTCTACGAGCCCCTGTCTTCGCCACAAGGATTCCATGAACAAACTTTGTCAAAAGCTGTATTGAATTTATGGCTTAAATGGCATTACCCTGTGCCATAGGGTAGGCAGACTGTTCCCCTCCCCCCTCCTATTCATTCCCTCTTCCTTTTCTCTGCTTTCTCTCAGTGAAGTCAACCTCACATAAGAATTAGAAGCGCAGCAATCTGATTATATTAATATGTAAGTGGCAGATGACTAACTTTTGTCAGTATTTGCAGTATCAAAGAAGGGTGTTAATTCCTAAGCATTCTGTAACTTGTATGGTTACAAGGAATATAACATTGATAAGCAAAATAATCATTCTGACCCCTCGAGAGAAAAGACGTCTTTTTTTTTGTTTTTTTAAGTTTTTACTCATTTGAAAGAGACAAAGGCAGTGTAAGTAGGGAGGGGCGGGGGGGGGGAGGGAGGGAGACAGAGAATCACAAGCAGGCTGTGTGCTGCCAGCACACAGAGTCTGACACGGAGCTCTAACTCCCGAAACCTCAAGATAATAACCTGAGCAGAAGTCAGCCCCTTAGCTGAAGGAGCCACCCAGAAGCCCCTCCACCATTTTGTTTCTTAATTTAAATTACCCAGGGGCGCCTGACTTAGTGGAACATACAACTCTTGAACTTGGGGTACTTAAGTTCGAACCCCATGTTGGGTGTAGAGATTACCTAAAAATAAAAATTTTTTAAAAATTATCCATTTGAGGGGCACCTGGGTGGCTCAGTCGGTTAAGCATCCAACTTCGGGTCAGGTCATGATCTCATGGTTCGTGGGTTTGAGCCCCGCATCGGGCTTTGTGCTGACAGCTCAGAGCCTGGAGCCTATTTCGGATTCCCTGTCTCCCTCTGTCTCTGCCCCTCCCCCACTCGTGCTCTGTCTCCCTCTGTCTCAAAAATAAACATTAAAAAAAATTATCCACTTGAATACCTTTCAGGGAGACTTTATATATGTAAACATAGTTTATAAATGTTTGAAATCTAAACATTTTCAAGTCTGACAGAAATGAAAGTTCTAAAATTACATATTTAAAGTACTGATTTTTTCCCCTCTCTCTATTCTTGGTGGCTGGTAAGTGGCTTAAATATGTCAGGCTTTGTTTTATCTACTTTCCCCTGACAGGGAACTTACTTTTATGCTTTGGGTAGATAACATCGAAACCAGGCAAAGGCATTACCACATCATGGATGGAGTAATTATTAACATCTTCTTCATCAACATAGGTGGCTGTAGCTGCAAATTGACACACAGATAAATTAAGAAAAACTACAAAAATAGGTGATATTTTCATGAGCTTGATCTTCAAAAATTATATGCAAGCTGACACAGGATGAGTGGCCTACAAAATTTAAGGAAATTAAGTTAGGTACCTTTCTGTCTTTTCTGCTCTACCCAAGAAATAAAATCATGGATTCATAACAAGTGGAAAGTCAAAAAAACAAAAAACAAAAAAACAAACATTTATTTCTCAGCTGCACCCATATGTTTTTAGAATGCTTTAAAAAAACAAGCTGCTTTCTCCTTTTTAAACAATCCTACAAAATACTATCTAGAAAGCTATCGCCATTGGATGCATTTTGATAAAAGAATAATTTTAAATCAGTCTGCGTTTAGAGGATGAAATGTGATGGCATATGGGACATTAAAACACACTGGATGTAATCAACATTGGAGGAGATTAAAAACTATTAATCCAGGATAATCAAAATTTCTCAACAGGACCCTTAGTGGACTTATTGGGTATACATGTAGAGGAACAGGCTATGTCTTCAGACAGACGAAGGGCGTCTGGGTGTGCCAGAACATGGACTTTGGAAACAGGCCGACTTTGATTCTGAATCTCTGCCTTTTCTTTTTTTAACCAGATGTGGAATCTTGTGAATCTTGTCTGAAGAACACAGGGAACACTTCACAGAATACTGCGAGCTTTAAACCAGAAGAGGTAGGCAAAGGGCTTAACACAAGGCCTGACACAAGGTGGGGGCTCAGCATCAGAGGGGATCAGCTGTGTGTTTTATGAACACTGCCAGCACAGAGTACGCACTAAGTGTCTGTTACGTCACGGCCCGTGTGTGAAGTGAGCTCCGGTCGAGAGCTGACTTACAGAAACTCTTTAAAACTGGCGGACAATAGCTGAGGTGCCAAGGCAAGTCCAGAAGTGTAGAGGAGTATTTGCTACACCCAGATTAAAGTTTAGAAAAAGACTTAAAGACAACATCTCATTCAAATCTTCTTCTAGCCAAGAAAATGGAGGCCCAGAGACCCAGAAGAGAGTCAGACGCTTACTCAAATCGTATGCATATTTTGATTAGAGATACAGATGCAAAGTGTTCAATGCCTTTCCATTTAACCTTACTAGACACCCCCCACCCTCCCCAAGCAGTGGCCAGGCTGGATTTTAAGCACTAGTGTCAAATGACTGAACCCTAGTTTGGTGGAGTTAGGAGGATATCTGCTTTTTTACCTCCTTTGAGAACGAGGTCCCCCGGGACGGGTCTCAGTCCGTACTCCTCTATCCTCTTGCTTACCATGTTATTCCACACATAGCTTTGGTAGCTATGAATATACATTAAGCGATTATTTCTTGGTATCTGGAGGGAAGGATAAAAAACAGGCAAGGAAAAAAATACATATTCTGAATATTAAAAGTACTGTACTTTCCCAGGCCTCCCACTTGCTCAGTGGTGACCCTAGAACAAGAAGCTCGTAGCTCAAATCTCATCTCTCTAAAGGCTTATAGCAACAGTGACTGATGCACAGCAACCAATTTTAGAGACAGAACTCCTCCGACTACGGGGTGCTCATGGTCAGCTTCCATGGCGGCAGCTCCCACATGTTCGTGCAAATAAATCAAGTCCTGTGGAGCTCACACCCTAAACCAAAGACACGGCCCTCAAACTCTAGAAATTCAGATATTGGTTAGTTACACAGCAAATAGTGCTTCCTTCCTGCTAATGGCCGTGGAGGGAGAAAATCTGAATGACTGAACTGACAACTGACTTCATGCAGTAAAAATTCTTTCTTGTTTACCAGGGGAAGAGTAAATGAGACGTTAAGTTTAAGAGTTAACCTTTAGTCCACGAGGGATCACAGCCATCTGAACACTGGCAGAGGCCACACTTGCCAAGATGGTACCCACTCCTGAACAACCACGAAGAAACCAAACTAAAATGTAATCACTAGGGCGCTTCCCGTGCAACCTCTTACTGAGGCAGGTTGCAGTCCCGATGCTGGACAACTATCAACAAGTGCACCCTAAGATGGATTCTGAATTTCTCAAGTAGCAAGATACTTAAAATTAAAGTTAAGTTACATTTCCTTAAATTAAATTCCTTAAGTTAAATTTAATTAAATTAAAATTAAATTTCCTTGTAGGCAGTATTTACCACTTTCATGCTTTTCTCAGCCCTCCATGTGAATAACTGTTGCCAACACCACCCACACCCACCACCCTCCCTCGTCACCATTCAGGGTACACACAAGGATCACTCAGGTAACACACGTCTCCGAGATCACCAAAGGATCCTTATTTACCTTCCGCTCTTCTAAGATTTAGTAAAATATTTAAAGGTAAAATTTAAAAAGAATTAAGCCACCTCAAGTCATTTGCCTGACTTCACAAATAGCACTCACTATGCCAAATGCAGAGACTATATTCTTCATTCCATATTTTGAAAGTCCTCGCAGCAGCTGCCCTTCCACACACCTTTTGACAGGTAGTTTTCTGAGGGCAGCAGCTGGGTCTTTGGTCTTCGCCCACTCTTCCCTGCACTTAACCAAGTAGCCCTTTTCAGCTGGGGGGGAAAAAAGGTGTGTTAAAACAATTTATGAAATGGACGGATTTCCGTAACTTTAACACGCTTCCTAGAGAACACAAAATTAGAAAATGCTCTTTGAAACACAGGTACTCTGAACAGATTCTGCTCATTGAGAATACCTGTCAGGAGGTGAGAAGGTGGGACGGGGAGAATGTACAGAATGAAACAGCTTCGTCGATATTAGCCCCCCCACCACCTCCAGTATTGAAAGTCCATTACTGTCCCCTTATCACGGCTGATTTAACAGAAGACAAAACCCAGGGAGCCTTTTCTCCTTTCTCTTTTTCTACTGTGTTGGCAAATTTGATAGGAACTCTCCTTAAAAGTAGACAACTTTATCTCTTTAATTTGTTTAAATTTTTTTTTTCAACGTTTTATTTATTTTTGGGACAGAGAGAGACAGAGCATGAACGGGGGAGGGGCAGAGAGAGAGGGAGACACAGAATCGGAAACAGGCTCCAGGCTCTGAGCCATCAGCCCAGAGCCCGACGCGGGGCTCGAACTCACGGACCGCGAGATCGTGACCTGGCTGAAGTCGGACGCTTAACCGACTGCGCCACCAAGGCGCCCCCATATCTCTTTAATTTGGAAATGAATAATTACCCAAAGGGACTAAATATTTTGATAATTTGTAAAGTAGTATTTAAATCATTTTTTAGATGATATGAATTTAGACGTACTTTCTGGAAAGTAGCTAACAAACTAAAATCTTCAACACGTTTTGCCCAGTTTTTAATCTCTACTACACTATGCTTTAACAAATTAACCACAAGTGAGATGTGTTTGGATTCCTGCACGTTCAGGGATTTAGTAGTGTATGGGGCAAAGGAAATATATTTGTTTATGAATTAATATATTAGATGAACTAAAGAGCTAAACACAGGATACAAATTATAAATCTCAAATATATACATAAAATTTGTGAAAAAATAAACTATCCTTTTAATTTTACTATAAAAACAATTAAAAAAATTTTTTTTAACATTTATTTATTTTTGAGACAGAGAGAGACAGAGCATGAATGGGGGAGGGACAGAGAGAGAGGGAGACACAGAATCTGAAGCAGGCTCCAGGCTCTGAGCTGTCAGCACAGAGCCCGACGCGGGGCTGGAACTCACAGAGCGGGAGATCATGACCTGAGCTCAAGTCGGACGCCCAACCGACTGAGCCACCCAGGAGCCCCAAAAACAATTTTTAAAATTTCTGAAATACCTACCTAATATACACAGATATTTTTTATTCAAAGCAATTCCACAAATACCTAACAAGATATTCTATTTTTTTTCATTAACATCAATTTTATTCTTACCTCCAGAACGGGGTTTCAATATTAAATCCATGACTTCAGTCCAGGAATTCTGTAATATAGCTCTAAAATGAAACAGCATTTATTTTACTTTATTTTTTTCTACTTAATTTTACATTATTTCACTTAATTTTGCATTAAGATAAATTTTATACGCTGAAATTTATGGAGTAAAAAATTGTGTTAAAATTCTATATATTTTATTAAACTTAAAAATAAGCTGAAAAACTAATGATATAGGTTTCAAATGTAAATGAGAAAAGAACTCAAAAGAGAGAAGAAAATTAAGAATGTTTACTTATTAACATTTAACATCACATCAACTTGTATTTTTATTTATTTATTTAAATGTTTATTTATTTTGAGAGAGAGAGAGAGAGAGAGAGAGGGAGGGTGGGTGCAGAGAGAGGGTGGGGAGAGAATCCCAAGCAGTCTCCACACTGTCATCACACAGCCTGATGCAGGGCTCGATCCCATGAACCACAAGATCATGATTTGAGCCAAAACCAAGAGTTGGTCACTTAACCAGCTGAGCCACCCAGATGCCCCTTATGTCACAGGTTTCATTTTTTATTTTATTTTTATTTAAAAAATTTTTTTTCAACGTTTATTTATTTTTTGGGGGGGGACAGAGAGAGACAGAGCATGAACGGGGGAGGGGCACAGAGAGAGGGAGACACAGAATCGGAAACAGGCTCCAGGCTCTGAGCCATCAGCCCAGAGCCTGACGCGGGGCTCGAGCTCCCGGACCGCGAGATCGTGACCTGGCTGAAGTCGGACGCTTAACCGACTGTGCCACCCAGGCGCCCCTTGTCACAGATTTTAAAAGCTATAATAGTAAATACTACCAAGTCATTAAGCTGTTAAACATGGTATCTGTACAAATCTGTACTAAAACTTATTTGAAACCTCTCAAGAAATTTCTCCCCTGTGTTAAATACCTTCTTGCCTAGACAAAGAGTAACACTTTATCCTTCCCTGTTATTCTGGCCCAAATGGAAACATCTTTACTTTTGTTGGTTATAAGTTATACATGATTCTTAAAAATTAAACAGTACATAAGAAAGGTTACCTGTAATCTAATTTAACACTTTATTATTTTTTAATGTTCATTTATTTTTAGAGATAGAGTGTGAGTGGGGGAGGGGAAGAGAGAGAGGGAGATACAGGATCAGAAGCAGGCTCCAGGCTCCTAGCTGTCAGCACAGAGCCTGACACGGGGCTTGAACTCACAGACCGTGAGATCATGATCTGAGCGGAAGTCGGACACTTAACTGACTGAGCCACTCAGGTGCCCCTAAATTAACACTTTAGAGTGTATTTTTCATGACTTTTTAAAAAAGATTTTTAAGTAATCTCTATATCCAACATGAGGACTGAACTCACAACCCTGAAATTTAAGAGTCATGTGCTACACCGACTGAGCCAGACAGACATCCCCATGACTTTTCTTGATACATCTGTCTAAGTGCACACAATTTTTTCTTTAACTTTTATTGTACTATCTTTTGCCTCGCAAAAATTCTATTTTGCCTATCATATCTGCAATTTTTTTCTGTTAAGATATTTGGTCTTGGGAGTTATGCTTAGAGAGGCCTTTCTGACCATAAGAATATAGAAATACCCATTAATTTTAGTTTTAGTTAACTAGGGTTTTAATTTTTCGTATTTAAGTTAACCCATATGGGATACTTTTGTATATTAAAGTGTATAAAATGCTGTTTGGTATCCGATGATGTGCTCATATGGATTATTTATCCACTAATGTGATTAATTACGTAACAGATTTTCTACTACTGGCCATCCTTGCGTTCCTGGAACAAGCCATGCTCTATCAGTCTTTAAATATTCTCCTGGGTGACACATTATGTAGCTGGCTAGGCTATCTGCAACACCTCCCAAGAGAAGAGAGTTCTAACTCAGGACTAGGCATTGGTCTGCCAGGTATCATAGAAGGAGCTGTCTTTATTCAAAAACCTTTGTTATCTGGCTGGCCACTTGATTTTGTAAATACTTTTATTGTAAAGCAGCTGCGCTCAGCCATTTACACACTGTGTATGACTGGTTCACACTGTTTTAACAGTGGAGGTGAGTCGTTCTATGAACACTCCACGGCCCACAAAGCCTAAAACATTTACTGTGTGGCCCTTGGCAGAACAAGTCTGCCAACAAGTGGTACAAAATATTGCAAAGTTTAAGATGCTACTATATACATGCAAGTTCCATATACACTGCCATATTAAATATTCGCAGATGTGGTTACAATAGGCCATTCTATCTGGCCCACTACACATTAAGATGTTTTCTACTTTTCCTATGTTCTCTTTCTTTACCTACCTTTTTTTTTTTTTAAATTTTTAAATCTTTATTATTTTTGAGAGAGAGAAACAGCATGAGCAGGGGAAGAACGGAGAGGGAAACACAGAATCCGAAGCAAGCTCTAGGGGCTCAAACCTATGAACTGTGATATCATGACCTGAGCCGAAGTTGGGCACTTAACCAACTGAGCTACCCAGGTGCCCTATTATTTACCTTCCTTTTTTAAAAAATTGTATAAAATACATATAACATCGAACTCATCATTTTAGCCACTTTGAAGTGTACAGTTCTATGGCACTAAGTACGTTCATATTGCCGTGAACAGTACTACCTGCCTCCAGAACTTTTACATCTTCCTCAACTGAAACTCTGCACACATTAAACATTAATTCCCATCTCTTCCTCCTCCCAGCTCCTGGCAACCAGCACTCCACCTTGCGTATGCGTCTAACCATTCTAGGTCCTCACGTAAGAGGAATTACAGTTATTTGTCCTTTTGTGACTGGCTGATTTAGCATAAAGGTCTTCAAGGTTTATAATCTTGTACCATGTGTCACAAATTCCTTCCTGTCAAGGCTGAATGATATTCCATTGTATCTATGTACCATGTTTTGTTTATGCATTCACTTGTTAATGGAAAGTTGGTTGCTTCCTTCTTCTGGCTATTGTGAACAGTGCTCAAAAACATAGGCATATAAATATATGTTGAGTGCTTTCACTTCTTTTGGGTATATACTCATAAATGGAATTTATGGATCATACGCTAATTCTACATTTAATTTTTTGAAGAGACACCGTATCATTTTCCATAGAGACTGTACCACTTATATTCCTACCAGCAGCGCACAAGGGTTCCCATTTCTCCACATGTTCAACACTTGTTTTATTGTCTTTTTTTTTTAACTAATGGCATTTCTAATGGGATATAGTATCTCATTGTGATTTTGATTTCCATTTCCTTAATGATTGGTAATACTGAGCATCTTTTCATTATTAGCTTATTAGTCATTAATGTATCTTCTTGGAAGAGGGGCGCCTGGGTGGCTCGGTTGGGTGTCTCACTTCAGCTCAGGTCATGATCTCATGGTCTGTGAGTTCAAGTCCCCCGTCAGTCTCTCTGCTGACAGTTCAGTCTGGAGCCTGCTTCAGATTTTCTGTCTCCCTCTCTATCTGCCTCTCCCCTGCTCACATTGTCTCTCTCTCTCAAAAATAAACATTACAAATATTTAAAAAATATGTATCTTCTTGGAAGAAAGTTCAAGTTCTTTGCCCATTTAAAATCAGGTTATTTTGCTGTTGTGTTGTAGGAACTCTATATATTTTGGATATTAACCCCTCATCAGATATATAATTTGCAAACATTTTCTCCCCTTCTGTGGGTTGCTTTTTCATTCTGTTGATAAGTGTCCTTTGGACACAAAAACTTTTTATTTTCTTAAATTTAAATTTTATTTAAGTTTTAGTTAACATACTGTGAAATACTGGTTTCAGGAGAATTCAGTGATTCATCACTTCCATACAACACCCAGTGCTCATCACAAATGCTCTCCTTAGAACTCATCACCCATCTATCTCATCTCCCACCGAGCTCCCTCGATCAACCCTGTTTGTTCTCTATCATTAAGAGTTTCTTGTGGTTTATTTGCCTCTCTTCCTTTCCTCCCACCCCTTCCATACATTCATCTATTTTGTTTCTTAAATTTCACATATGCGTGAAATCATATAGTATTTGTCTTTCTCTTACTTTGCTTAGCATGATATGTGCTAGCTTCATCCACATCATTGCAAATGGCGAGATTTCATTCTTTGTGAAGGCTGAATAATATTCCATTGTACATATATATATACACACATCTTCTTTATCCATTCATCAGTCAATGGACATTTGGGCTCTTCCATAGTTTGGCTATTGTTGATAATGCTGCTATGAACACTGGGGTGCAGGTACCCCTTTGAATTTTATTTTTGTATTCCTTGGGGAAATACCTAATAGTTCAATTGCTGGATCATAGGGTAGTTCTATTTTTAGTTTTGAGGAACCTCCATACTGTTCTCCAGAGTGGCTGCACCAGTTTTCATTCCCACCAACAATGCAAGAGGGTTCCTGTTTCTTCACACCCTTGCCAATATCTGTTGCTTCTTGTGTAATTCTAGCCATTCTGGTAGGTGTGAGGTGGTATCCCATCATGTTTTTGATTTGTATTTCTATCTGTATTTTGATTTGTATTTTGATGATGAGTGATGTTGAGCATCTTTTCATGTCTGTTAGCCATCTGGATATTGTACATAAATATCTTAAATTTTATGGAGTCCAACCTATTTTTTTCTTTTGGTGTTATAACCAAGAAATTGGCAACCAAATGTCATGAGGTTTTCTCGTTTTCTTCTAATTTTATAGTTGTAGCTCTTATGTTTAGGTCTTTGATCTATATTAATTCTGGTAAATGGTGTACGATAAGAGTCCAACTTCATTTTTTAATGTTTATACCCAATTTCCCCAACACAACTGACTGAAAAGACAGTCCTTTACCATTGAATGGTCTTGTCATCCTTGTTATTTGACCATATATGCAAAGATTTATTACACCTTAAAAGAAAAATGTTTTACTTAGGTGTAATTCATGTATCCATATAATTCATCCATTTAAGTACACAATATAATGGCTTATGGTATACTCACAGAATTGTGCAACATCACACAATCAATTCTGGAACATTTTTATCACCCAAAAATAAATCCTGCACCCATGAGCAGTCACTATCTATTACTCCTCCCCCAGACCTAGGCACCACTAATCAACTTCCTTTCTCTATGGATTTGTGTAATCTGGATAACTCATATAAATGCATCCTACAGTATTTTGCCTTTTGTGACTAGCTTCTTTCACTTAGCATGTTTTCAAGGTTTAAACATGTTGTAGCAAGTATCAGTACTCCATTCTCTTTTATTGTCCCTTTGTTTTAAGGGGGGGTAGGGGAGGGATAGAGGAGGAGAGAAAGAATCTTAAGCAGGCTCCATAGCCAGCCTGGAGCCCAGCTCAGGGCTCGATCTCACGAATCATGACATCATGACCTGAGCCAAAATCAAGAGTCAGAGGCTTGGGGCACCTGGGTGGCTCAGTCAGCTGAACTTCTGACTCGGTTTTGGCTCAGGTCATGGTCTCAGTTGGTGGATTGGAGTCCCACGTGGTGGTCACAGTATGGAGCCTGCTTGGGATTCTCTCTCCCTTTGCAAATAAATAAAACTTAAAAAAAAAAAAAAAAAAAAAAAAAGAGGTGGAGGCTTAACCAACTGAGCCACCCAGGTGCTCATTGTTTATTTTTATTGTTGAATAATATTCCATTGTGTGGATACATCACATTTTGTTTATCTATTTATCAGTTGATGGACATCTGGGTCGTTTCCCTTTTTTTGGCTTCTATAAACATTGGTGTAAACTTTTGTATGACGCACGTTTTCAAATTCTTGAGTATATACCTAGGAGCGCAACAGCTGAGTCATATGGTATTTGGTGTAGAGGACTAGCCAGGCTGTTATCCAAAATAGGTATAATATTTTACATTTTTACCAGCAGGGCATGCAGGTTCCAATTTCTTCACATCCTCACCAACACTTTTTATTGTAAGCCTTTTTGACTTTAGCCATCATAGTGGATGTGAAGTGATAGCTCACTGGGGTTTTAAATTGCTTTTCCCTAATGATTAGTGATTCCCTAATGATGTTGAACATCTTTCCATGTGCTTTCTGGCCATTAATCTATGTTCTTTGGAGAAATGTCTACTCAGATCTCCTGTTTTTATTTTAGTTTTTTTTTTTTGGAGACAGAGTGTGCACGTGTATGTGAGTGGGGGAGGGGCAAAAGCAGAGAGAGAGAGAGAGAGAGAGAGAGAGAGAGAGAGAGAGAGAGAAAATACCGTAAGCAGGCTCCACGTGGGCTTGTCACAGACCCTGGGGTCATGACCTGAGCCGAAATCAAGAGTCAGACACTCAAAAGACTGAGCCACCCAGGTGCCTCTCACTTGCCCGTTTTTAGACTGTCATTTGTCCTTGTGTCTTTGCTTTGTAAGAGTTCTTTAAAAATCTTGGATGTAAGTCACCCTTCCAAAACTCGAAACTAAGGGTTTTGTTTTTTGTTTTTGTTTTCCTATGATGGTAACAGTGGGCTTCTTTGAAGCTAGGAAATATTCTTAGCTTGTGGAAACTGTTGATTTGGGATTCTAAATGCACTGTATACTCATACTGTATACTTAAGGCATGCAATGCAATTTTTGTTCCTTTATATATATATTTTTTTCAACGTTTATTTATTTTTGGGACAGAGAGAGACAGAGCATGAACGGGGGAGGGGCAGAGAGAGAGGGAGACACAGAATTGGAAACAGGCTCCAGGCTCTGAGCCATCAGCCCAGAGCCCGACGCGGGGCTCGAACTCACGGACCGTGAGATCGTGACCTGGCTGAAGTCGGACGCTTAACCGACTGCGCCACCCAGGCGCCCCTGTTCCTTTATATTTTTGATAAATCTGATCTCATCTTCATTAATCAATTTACACTATCTTTGGAGTACAAAATTTGCATGGTCCCACCGCTGTTCTTCTGCCAAATTCATTACAAATTCAAAAGTTGATACAGTCTTCCCTTAAATATTCTGTCCCATAATACAATTAACATCTTCACTATCTTTATCAATGTCCTTTGGCCATTTAGCAAGATTGAAAACATCATCATTTATTATCTAATAATAATGATTACCAGTTACTTTAGTTTTCTTCTTGGCAAAAATTCTTTCTGTGCTTAGGATGCTTTAGTTTTAAAATATTACTTTCTGGGGGCGCCTGGGTGGCTCAGTCGGTTGAGCGTCCGACTTCGGCTCAGGTCATGATCTCACAGTCCGTGGGTTCGAGCCCCGCATCGGGCTCTGTGCTGACCGCTCAGAGCCTGGAGCCTGTTTCAGATTCTGTGTCTCCCTCTCTCTCTGCCCCTCCCCCACTTGCACTCTGTCTCTCTCTGTCTCAAAAATAAATATTAAAAAAAAAAATATTACTTTCTGGGGACGCTTGGATGGCTCAGTTGTTTGAGCTTTCGACTTTTGATTTTGACTCAGGTCATGATCCCAGGGTCATGGGATGGAGCCCTGCATCAGACTCCGCAGTGAGCATGGAGCCTGCTCAAGATTCTCTCCCTCTCTCTCTCTCAAATAAAATATTATTTCTGCTTATTGAGCACTTACTGTATTTAAGGCATAGAAATAGATGCTGCATAGACACCATGTCACTTCCACTTCACCACCCTGTGGGGTTAGTATTATGATCTCCATTTTACAGATGAGTAGTCTGAGGCTCAAAACCCAAGTCTGACTTTACTGCCTGAGCTTTTAACTTTTACAACACTGCCTAAAGAGGTAGAGGAATACTACATCACAGATTTTTATCATGTTGTGTTTTTAAAAACACATGAACAGATGCAACTTCGTGTAGTCGGCTGCTGCAACCATGCACTGGAAGTCCAGAAAAGTCCTCTGTTCCTAGGACTATGGAGGAAAACTGGTGAGCTCCAGCAAACCCCAAGCCTAAATTTCACCTTTGCTACAACAGGGGTTTGAAACCCAAGGAAGAATGCAAACTATGTAAGCTCTCACATTACCACCAACTCATAACCTCTACAATCCAAACTCCCATGAGAATGATTACTTTAGTAACACAGTCTACAGGACAGCAGGGCAGCATATACAGGTTTAGGTTTATGAAACCAAGTATTTAGTTATTTTTCAAGTTAATTTACTTACTCATTAAGTAACCTCTACACCCAACATGGGGCTCGAATAACGCCGAGAGTCTAAGTGTTTATTGATGGGATCCCCACCGTACCTTACCCTAGAGGGATTCCCTATTTACTGCCTAAAAGAGAATCAGATTTCTTTTTAATTTTTAAATATTTATTTTTGAGATAGAGTGCAACCAGGGGAGGGGCAGAGAGAGAAGGGGACAGAGGATCTGGAGTGGGCTCTGCGCTGACAGCAGTGAGCCTGATGTGGGCTTGACCTCATGAACAGTGAGATCATGACCTATGCTCAAAGGACTGAGCCACCCAGGCGCCCCAAGAGAATCAGATTTCTTAAAATAAATTCTACCACGCAATTTATATTCTATGCCACTGTCTTTAAAGGTGGGAGAGTGGAGATGTAAGTTTAATAAACTGGGAAGTGCTTGTTAACAGAGATCACAAACTACACCATCTCTGTCAGGCTACTCTGGGTCGGAGTCACCCAACTGCTTATTGTACTGAGCCAAGATTTACCTATAAAAAAAGAAACTAAAAACAGAATCCCCGATGGGAGAAAAACTTACTTTTTGGGTTATACCTTCTGAACACTGATGTATTTTTATTTTTTCCACGTACATGTATTACCTTAAAACACAAAAAAAATTAGAAGGATATTATGGATCAGTTGATGAGATACACTGGCTCATTTGGCCCAGACATGAATAGTTATAAATGACAGCAACAGGGCACCTGGGTGGCTCAGTTGGTTAAGTGTGACTTCAGCTCAGGTCATCATCTCATGGTTTGTAAGTTTGAGTCCTGTGTCGGGCTCTTTGCTGACAGTTCAGAGCCTGGAGCCTGCTTCGGATCCTGTGTTTCCCTCTCTCTCTGCCCCTACCCTACTCACGGTCTCTCTCTCAAAAATAAATAAACATTAAAAAAAATTTAAAAATCACAGCAACAAAAAATCTTTCTTTTTTTATGAGAGCTCTTTCAGACAAAAGTTAAGGAATGAAATACAAACCTTCCAACTTGATATGTGGGGACAGCAGTAGTTCCAAATCTTTGCATTCCATAGTAGTTAATAAATCCAATCTCCTTGAGAGAGTTCATGGCTTGCTGAACTTGTTCATCAGTTCCTGTTATATTTCTGTTAAGGGCCCAAATTTCCCAGAAAAAAATTTAGTCACACATATTCATGGATACATATAAATGATATGGCT
This sequence comes from Herpailurus yagouaroundi, assembly GCF_014898765.1. Classification (NCBI taxonomy): domain Eukaryota; kingdom Metazoa; phylum Chordata; class Mammalia; order Carnivora; family Felidae; genus Herpailurus; species Herpailurus yagouaroundi. Next base: position 81,920,981 of record NW_024412391.1, read on the forward strand.
TAGCTTCCATGCCTTTCCCCTTTTTATTTTTTTTTTATTTTTTTTTTAAAGCATTTTTTTTTCAACGTTTATTTATTTTTGGGACAGAGAGAGACAGAGCATGAACGGGGGAGGGACAGAGAGAGAGGGAGACACAGAATCGGAAACAGGCTCCAGGCTCCGAGCCATCAGCCCAGAGCCCGACGCGGGGCTCGAACTCACAGACCGTGAGATCGTGACCTGGCTGAAGTCGGATGCTTAACCGACTGCGCCACCCAGGCGCCCCACCTTTCCCCTTTTTAAAAAAAAGGTTTTAGGGCTGCCCTGGGTGGCTCAGTCGGTTAAGCGTCTGACTTCACCTCAGGTCATGATCTCCCGGTTCACAGGTTCAAGTCTGGCATCAGGCTCTATGCTGACAGAGCCTAGAGCCTGCTTCAGATTTTATGTCCCAATCTCTCTCCGCCCCTCCCCCATTCAAACTCTCTGTCACTCAAAAATAAACATTAAAAAAATTTTTTTAAGTTTTACTTAAGTAATCTCTACACCCCACGTGGAGCTCGAACTCATGACTCTGATATCAAGAGTCACATGCTCTTCCTACTGAGCCAGCCAGGTGCTCCTCCCTGCCTTTCCCTTATCCCTGGTAGCCTTCTCTCTACCTCCTGAGGACTCTTTTCTTTTTCTCTTTTCTTTTTTTAAATTGTAAATGGAAGCTCTGCACCCACTAAACAATAGCTCTCCTTTCCCCCTCCTACGCCAGGCCCCAGGTAACCTCTACTCTATTTCTTGTGTCTGTGAGTGCGCCCATCCAGGTACTGCATGTAGGCGGAAGCACAGCCTCTTGATCTTTAAACCCTGTGTTGGAAGCAGACAGCTTCTCTCAGAAGGAAGGGCTGAGTTTTGAGAGGTGAGGGGGCGTTGGCACAAATACTGCAGCAGTACTTGCTCTCCTGGCCCTATGGGGCTCTGCTCTGCCTTCCTTTCCTGCCACACCTGTTAGTGCCAGCTCACCTGGGTTGATCACTGGTGCAAACAGACGTGAGGTGCCCCAGCAAGACCCTCTAGTCTGCATTCCTACCTGCAGTTCTTTACCTGAGGACAACAGTGAAGTGGTTCCCTTGAAGCTCTCCCAATTTCAGAGGGTTTTTCTGATAGCTGAAATTCCCTAGCTTAAAGTTCATCAAGCACTTGTTCAAGTGGGCAAGTCTTTGAGCAGTTATTCTAAAAAATATAAAAAAAAAAAAAAAAAGGAGCACAAAGAGATCATGAAATACTGCCTCACTGAAAAATAGTCCAGGACGCTTGTTACTTGTTCCTACTTGAAACCAGACTACAGCATGCTATGAAGAGTGAAAAAGGCACCCCAGCAGCTAGGGTGAGCGTTACTTTCCATTTTCCTCTGGACTGTTCCTCCAGCAAAATGATACTGGTTCATTCTTATTGGACAGACGTAACCTGGGCCATACTTATATTCATAAAGCCTCAAGTTATTTATAATCAGTAATGGGACAATCACGTAGGCGCAATCTGCTACTTTTTGTGACGGGGGAAGGGTGCGGCAAGGGGATAAGAACAGAGAGCAATCCCATACAACTGCAGAGATTGTTATTAAACATTTTATTTTATTTTATTTATTTATTTATTTTAATTTTTTTTTTTTTCAACGTTTATTTATTTTTGGGACAGAGAGAGACAGAGCATGAATAGGGGAGGGGCAGAGAGAGGGAGACACAGAATCGGAAACAGGCTCCAGGCTCTGAGCCGTCAGCCCAGAGCCTGACGCGGGGCTCGAACTCACGGACTGCGAGATCGTGACCTGGCTGAAGTCGGACACTTAACCGACTGCGCCACCCAGGCGCCCCTGTTATTAAACATTTTAAAGAGTCAGTCCCATTTTCAGAAAAATATTGTAATCTTGCTACAGGAAACTTGGAGAAGTACAAAGAAAGGCAATTTATAGTTTCATTACCTGCAAAAAATGTTAATATCTAACTTTGTAATTCCTCCCATTCTTTTTTTTTTTTTCATTCTTTTCTTTTTCTTTTTTTTAAAGTTTATTTTGAGAGAGACAGGGAGAGAGCAGGGGAGGGGCAGAGAGAGAGAGAGAGAGAGAGAGAATCTGAAGCATGCTTTTTCACTGTAAGTGCTGAGCCTGATGTGGGGCTCAAACCCACAAACCATGAGATCATGACCTGAGCTGAAATCAAGAGTCAGACACTTAACCAACTGAACAACCCAGGTACCCCTCCAGTCTTTTCTTCTTAAACACATGATAGATATAGACAGATAGATAGACAGACAGACAGATACAGATGGAATCTTACCACGAATGTGTACCTTGCTATCATTTAAAAGGTATTAGAAAGTGTTCATGAAAAATCCCTAGGTAGTAATACATGTAGAAAAACAAATAGAGGACTGAAAAACTTTTGTCCTTTCTCCAGCCCTAAACAACTCTCCCCACCAGTAGCCAATGTTAATAGCTTCTCATGTTTCCTTCCAGAAACACTTTCTGTATATAGAAGCATGTAAGTACCTACTGTCTCCTCTCTCTTAAGTATTTTTTGGGAAGCTTTTAACATAAATGTCATATATATGGAAAAATACACAACTCATAAGTGTTCTGCTTGATGAATTTTCACAAAGTAAACACAACCATGTAACTAATACCCAGATCCTCCCTTTTAGAAAACAAATTTCATTACATTGTAAATTGTTCAGCATCTTGCTTTTTTCACTTAAAAATGAATATCTGATGGGGCGCCTGGATGGCTCAGTCGGTTAATCGTCTGACTTTGGCTCAGGTCATGATCTCGTAGCTTGTGGGTCTGAGCCCTGCGTTGAAATCTGCACTGATAGCCTGCTTGGAATGCTCTTTCCTTTTCTCTGCCGCCCCCCCCCCCCGCACGTGCGCGCGCAAAATAAACTTCAAAAAAAACAATGAAAATCCGAGGTTTACTTTATTCACGCAGTACTTCTGAAGCTGCCTCGTTCTTTGGCCAGCGGCACAAGGATGGCTGCTGTCCTACATGGATATTCAATCCTTTACGTGACCAGTCTCCTTTGAAGGGCATTTAAATTGCTACCTATCTTTTGCTATCACACACAATTCTATAGCAAATAACCTTACACATACTTCTTTGTGCATCTATATAGGTACATGACTGGAATAAATCCCTAGATGTGGATTTAAAATTTTAATCCCTATTGCCCTCCAAAAATGTTTTATCGGGGCGCCTGGGTGGCTCAGTCGGTTAAGCGTCCGACTTCAGCTCAGGTCATGATCTCGCGGTCCGTGAGTTCGAGCCCCACGTCGGGCTCTGTGCTGACAGCTCAGAGCCTGGAGCCTGTTTCGGATTCTGTGTCTCCCCCTCTCTCTCTGACCCTCCCCCATTCATGCTCTGTCTCTCTCGGTCTCAAAAATAAATAAACGTTAAAAAAAATTTTTTTTAATTAAAAAAAAAAGTTTTATCAATTTATGTTCACACTATTAATATGTAAGTGCCTGCTGCCTCATCCCTGTGTCTCCTCCCATAGCATATTATAAACCTTTTTGAGCTCTGCCAGTCTGTTAAGAATGGTATTTTATCTTGGTTTTTACCTACATACTTCCTACTGCAAGGAACATTTAAACATTTCTACATATGTTGACTGCGAACTGCCTGTTTGTTCTGTTACCTATTTTTTTAACCTATTTCTAAGATGTGTTTACTTATTTAGAGAGAGCAAGAGCTCAAGCGTGTACATGAACAAGGGGTGGGCAGAGAGGAAAGATACAGAATCTCAAGCAGGGTCCACGCTGTTAGCACAGAGCCTGATGCCGGGCTTGATCTCATGAACCACAAGACCGTGACCTGAGCCAAAATCAAGAGCTAGGACGCTCAACCAAGTAAGTCATCCAGGTGCCGCTGCCACCCGCCCCCACCCCCCCGCCTCTGCCTTTTTTAAACCTATTTTTGATATTATTTTTCTTGCTGTTTTTACATAGTAAGGTAATCTCTTTACCACACGTTTTGCAAATAATATCTCCCATTTCGTGAATTTAAAGTAGTTTATACTTCAGAAAATTTCCTGTTAAATTATAAAAATTCAAATGACAGAAAGTGGCAACAATGTAATGAACCTTATACTTTGCAGGGAGATTGACCAAATGTTAACTTTTCCCAAGATTTACTTTACATCTCTTTCTAGATCTATAAACACCCACACAGTAAATACTTGACTGACCCATGTGAGTTAGTTGCAGACATCACACCTTACTCCTAGAGAGCTGTGTGTGTATCTCCTAGAACAGGCAGTTGCCTGCCTAACCAAGCGGGTCACGCTCAGGAAGCCTAACATGAAATTCCACACTACCAATAAGCAGTCCATATCCAAACTCACTCAATTACCCAGTAACACAATTTCGATTTTTTTTTAAGCTCCTTAAATTCAAGATCTAACCGAGGACCACATACTCCCATTGGGACATCTAGTTATTCGCCATTAAGGTATCTGGATCTGCCCAGCCTTTTGCATTACGTTGGTATCGGGCTTTTAGCAGAATCCAGGCCAGCTGTTTTACACCATGCCTTTACATTTGGATTTGTCTGATTGACGCCTCGTGATTAGACTTAGGTACACATATTACTTAAGTGATACTGTGGCTTTTATGGTGTACCACAGCAAAAGGCAATAATGTTCAGTCTGTCCATCACTGATGGTATAAACTTAATCACTGGGTTATGATGGTACTTGCTAGGTTTTTCTACTGTAATGGGACCTTTCTCTCTTTTCACCCACCATCCATCCATCCATCCATCCACTTAAAAATGTTTATTAGTTTTGAGAGAGAGAGAAAGAAAGAGATCAGCAGGAGACAGGCAGAGAGAGGGGAACAGAGGATTAAAGCGGGCTCTACACTGACAGCAGAGAGCCCGATGTGGGGATCCAACTCAGGAACTGTGAGATCCTGACCTGAACAGAGATGCTTAACCGACTGAACCACCCCAGGCGCCCCTTCCTTTCTTTGTAATTAGTAAACTGAAGGGTGGTATTTTAAAAACTGGGCAACTACCCTGTTCTCCCACAGTCTTGCATCGGCTTGTTCAGGTATCTGAGAATTCGTATTGCCTGAAGTAAATACTACTGGATTGATGTGAGTGTTTTTCTGTACTACCACTCCTGCTTTAGCTGGCATTCTTCCGTAAATAAGGACTATATAGTAAAACTGTAGTTATGTTCATGAATATTTTTTTAGTAGGTCTGGGATTTAAGTCATCCTTAGAAAGAGTATTCCTAGTTGGAGATTATTATTGAAGTACATTAAGTAGAGTACGTTTACAGTTGTTTTCCTAGTAAGAAGGGCACTTCTGTTTTGTTTTGGCTTAGAGTAGTGATTACTTTTTATCATGGCTCATTTAGAGCAGAGTCGGCCTCCATGGGTTCACTAACCCACTAATTTTCACTACTGGGTTTTTACAAGTTTCCACTGGTTGTGGAGAAAAATAGAACTCTGGGCACTGTTGTTCCAGGGGCTGAGGGGGAGCTTCCGTTTCTCACTCCCCAGCCCACCTCTGATGCAAAAAGTGGATGGTTTAGGAAAGAGCAGGATAGGTGATGCTCACTCAGAAGGTTTTGCTGTTCTCGCCACCTGCTTTACACCATGCAGCTCATCGTGCTAAGCAACAAGGAGGTCAAGGGAAGAAAAGGGCAAGCGTTTTTCACATACAGACTGGCAACCAGGTCAGCTGCAGCTCAGTGGCTTGGACTCCACATTTTAAAATAACAGCATCACAAGTGCCTTTTTGATTTATGTCCTTTTAAAAAGGTACATTGTGGGGGCACCTGTGTGGCTCAGTCAGCTAAGCGTCCAACTTTGGCTCAGTTAATGATCTCACAATTCACAGGTTCAGGCTCCGCATTGGGCTCTGTGCTTACAGCTCAAAGCCTGGAGCCTGCTTCGGATTCTGTGTCTCCTTCTTTCTCTGCCCCTCCCCTGCTTGCACTGTCTCTCTCCCTCTCAAAAATAAACAAACATCAAAACACTTTTTTTTAAATAATAAAAATAAATTTTTTAAATGTTTATTTTCGAGAGAAAGAGAAAGAACGGGAGCAGGGGAGGGGCAGAGAGAGAGGGAGATACAGAATCTAGAACAGGCTTCAGGCTCTGACCTCTCAGCACACAGCCTGATGTGGGGCTCAAACTCAAGAACTGTGAGATCATGACCTGAGTTGAAGTCGGACACTCAACCAACTGAGCCACCAAGGTGCCCCAGGGATCTGACTCATGATCCTGACTCAGGTCATGACCTTACCATTTGTGGGATTGAGCCCTGAGTCAGGCTCTGTGCTGACAGTGTGGAACCTGTGTGGGATTCTCTTTGCCCCTCCCGTGCTCTCTCAAACAGAAAATAAACTTTAAAAAAATAAGACAATGGTTTTTCATTTGAAATTGATTTTTAATGTTTATTCATTTTTGAGAGACAGAGCACGAGTGGGAGTAGGGCAGAGAGAGAGAAACACACACATGCAGAATCTGAAGCAGGCTCCAGGCTCTGAGCCATCAGCACAGAGCCCAATGCGGGGCTCAAACCCATGAACTGTGAGATCATGACCTGAGTTAAAGTTGGACAGTCAACCAACTGAGCCACCCAGGAGCCCCTCATTTGAGATTTTCAAATTTTGTCATGTTAAAATATTTTTATATTGTTATGACAACATTCATCTCTACTTTGGTAAAGAGGTTTTTTAAAATTAGAAATAATCTGGAGTGCCTAGGTGTTTTAGTCAGTTAATTGTACAACATGGGCTCAGGTCACGATCTCTTGGTTCACAAGTTCGAGCCCCACGTCAGGCCCTGTGCTGACAGCTCAGAGCCTGGAGCCTGCTTTGGATTCTGTGTCTCCGTCTCTCTCTGCACCTCTCCTGCTTGTGCTGTCTCTGTCTCTCAAAAATAAACATTAAAAAAGAAAATTAGGGGCGCCTGGGTGGCGCAGTCGGTTAAGCGTCCGACTTCAGCCAGGTCACGATCTCGCGGTCCGTGAGTTCGAGCCCCGCGTCAGGCTCTGGGCTGATGGCTCAGAGCCTGGAGCCTGTTTCCGATTCTGTGTCTCCCTCTCTCTCTGCTCCTCCCCCGTTCATGCTCTGTCTCTCTCTGTCCCAAAAATAAATAAACGTTGAAAAAAAAAAAAAAAAAAAAGAAAATTAAAATAAATAAAATAAAATTAGGAATAATCCAATATGCTTGAAAATAATTCATCAATTGAAATTTACTTTTTTACTTAAGATTCCCCAATTTGTGCCATCTGGGTTGTTCACAAGTTCTCAAAATTATAAATAATGCTGCATAGTATATCATTGCACATAAGAAAACAGTTTTAAGTTTTTCTAAATACAGATTTGCTCTGAAAAGATAGCTACTCTGAGAACTACTACAATGAAGAGCGTTTGTGCTTCACTTTGTTGAATAATATACTTTACGCTCTAGACTGGTTTTCAGCACTGGTCCCTGAGCTCATTCCTGCTAGCGGGAGACATGGTCCAGCTGTGGCCTGAAATACAAGAGTTGGAAGTGTGGGTGTGTGTGTCTGAAAGTGGATTCTGGGCCTCGGGCCTGTATAAAAGGCTGAGCTCTGCCCCAAAGTGCCTGGTCTATACACCCAAAGTAGCAGATCGTGGACGCAGCCCCACAAAGGGGTGAACCGTGCCCTGCAGTGTCTGAAGTCCCAGTGTTACATGAAAAATTATTGGGTTTTATCTTATTCCTTAGTTAAAAATATGCTGCTACTGAGTTAAATAAATTGCTTAAAATGCACCTATATAATATCAGCTTGCCATTTCATCTCACAGAATTCTCTTTTTCTTTGCTGAAAATTTCCCTATACTTTCTGAAGACAATCAATTCTTTGATGCATATCAATCAGCTTATTTGTTTCCTAGTTCAATATGTGCAGAAGCAGGCTGACCAAATTTGAGAAAAAAAATCTGTCATTGCCCCATTAACACAAAATGTAGGAAGCTAACCAGAAGTTGGGAAACGGGCAGAGCTCGTACTCCATCCCCTCCCCACCACCAACCCCTTGTCCAACCTGAGAACCACATAGCACAGAGCAGGTCAGGTCCAGCCTTGGACGAGCTGCTCAGAGCAGCTCCATTAGCAAAGGGGCACCAGGCATTGACTGCATACAGAGGGGGACACTGGCGGAACCAACAAGGCATAAATTCATCCAGGAACTATATCCCAAAGAATTCAGGAGGCAGAGGGATTATGATGCACAGAGTGAGGAAGACGAGGACAGAACTCCTCTTTGGTCAGTAACAACTACACAGAAACAAAATAAGTTTTGGCAGCTCTGGGGAGATCCTGGAGGGTACTCTGAGAGAGCCATGGAGGTGCCTGACAGCTCTGTTGTTTTCCCTCTTTTTAAAGCTGAGATAGAATTAACATAACCTAAGATTGGTAATTTTAACTGTTACAAAGTTCAGTGCTCTTAGTATATTCACAATGTTGTGCAACAGTTACGGCTATCTAATCCCAGAGCGTTTCCATGATCCCAAAAAACCCTACACCTACTTACCCCTTTCCCGCTGGCTGTAGCCCCTGGCAAGCACTCACCTACTCTCTGTCTCTACACATTTCCCTGCTGTGGACATTGCATATAAATGTAATCAGATCATATGTGGCCTTTGGTGCCTGACTTCTTTTACTCAGCATCACATTTTAAAGATTCACCCATGCTGTAGTATGAATCAGTACTCCATTCCTTCTTATGGATGCATCACATTCTGTTGCCAATCCCTTTATTTTAAAGTTTTTTAATTCTTTATTTCTTTTTGAGAGAGAGAGAGAGAGAGAGAGAGAGAGGAAGTCACAGAATCCGAAGCAGGCTCCAGGCGCTGAGCTGTCAACACAGAGCCTGATGCAGGGCTCGAACACACGAACCATGAGATCATGACCTGAGCCGAAGTCAGACATTTAACCAACTGAGCCACCCAGGCGCCCCTCTATTGTGTATTCTTGAACATACAACAGACATGTATTTCTGAATCCCACTGGCACAGGAGAAAGCAGGAGCTATACTCGTTCTGAAGGATGGGTATTCCCTGATAAGAGATGAAGTGGTATAGACAGTATCTTCATGATACTGTTCACAGTTGTAATTTTGACGATCTCAGATGGAGCTCTCTGGTTTGTAAATTCATAGTGAATTCTGTGAATAACTTGGGAATACTAAAAATCTCACTCTCAAACATAAGGAGCCAACGTAAGCAACAGGTTGCATATCAGCCCTTATTAACAAAGGCACTGAAACTGGCCCAGGTTCAAAAAGGAGACTGGCAGGAAGAGGCAAGAAAAGAAACAAATCATTCTGAATGAGGCTGTTCCTGCCTGAGATCCTGTGAAAATGACGAGGTGGCTGGAGAGTTACATGAAGCTGAAAAGCAATGCTGCTTACCCCTAGGATTGAGCGATTCAGCAATAATTAAAATGCCTGTGTGGCAGAGAGGGTTTATCCTGTCTACCAGTTCTCACGGGAAAGGCCGCCTGCCTGGCCCCGGGTATCCATTAAGCAAACGAAGGGTGTAGCCTGCATCCGCGAGATAAGTGCTATGTGCTTTCCAAAGGCCAATGCTGAGGTGTCTAATATGGTTTCTTACTAAGTCAACAGGAAGATGATAAAAGCAGCAAAGGGCTATGGAGACAGAGCGCAGTGTGATCAAGTAGGACACCTGGTGGCTGACCAAGAAGAGAGATAAATATCTTCATTCCAAATATTCAAAGATTTCACATCATGTAATGCAATCTAAAAGAAAGAGATGCCATGTTCTGACCCTCAAATTAGCAAATGATTTATTTTATTAAAAAACAATTTTAACATTTATTTATTGTTGAGCGACAGAGTGTGAGTAGGGAAGGGGCAGAGAGAGAGGGAGACACAGAATCTGAAGCAAGTTCCAGGCTCTGGGCTGTCAGCATAGAGCCTGATGTGGGGCTCGAACCCACAAACCGTGAGATCATGACCTGACCTGAAGTCAGATGCTTAACCGACTGAGCCACCCAGACATCCCTGATTTTTTTTTTTTTTTTTTTTAAATCACAAGTTGTGTTAGGGAGGATTCTGGGGAAGCAGAATAGAGGTGGTAAGTTGGTACTGCCTTCCCATAGGGTAATTAGGCCTTGGTATCAAAAACCCAAAACCTGAGTTTCACATTCTCTTTAAGTCAGAATTCCACTGCTAAGTTTATCTTAATGGAGTTTTCACAGATGTGCCCAAGATTTAGCTACCGATATGTCTGTCATGGAATTGCTTATAATAGCAAGAAATGGGAAACAATGTCAACATCCCCAAATAGAGTAACAGTTCATAAATTAGGATTCGCCATATATCTAAATATCTTTTGCTATGTACTAAAAGGGAAAGAGGTGCACCATTTACTGTTCACGAGAACACATTCTATATAAATATTTTGGTTCAAAGGAAAAGAGTCGCTCACAAAAAACACACTGAGCTGTGCACAAGGCAACTAGGAGGAAGGACAATTATGGCTTAACTTTCACTTTCTACCTCATTCTTTCTGTGATGAAAACAAAACTAACTTATTTATTTTTTAAAAGATTTTGTTTTTAAGTCACCTCCACACCCAACATGGGGCTTGAACTCACAACCCTGAGATCAAGAGTTGCATGCTCCACTGACTGCCAGCCAGGCGATGAATTTACTTTTTTTTTTTTTTTTACTTATTTTTTAATTTATGTGAAAAAAATTCACAGAGCCAGCCAGAAAACACAGGAATTGTCTACAATGATATTTTAGCTCCCAAAGGGAAGGCAAGAACCATGGAGGATGGAAAACCTGAGCCCTCAAATCACTGCTGTTCCCCATTTCTGACTAGCCCCCACCGGCCCACTCCCCCTGGAGGCGATTTCAAATCCTCACACTCTTTTCAAGTTCCCCTCCCCACTCCTGCCCCCTCCACTCTCAGCAGAGGACTCCACATTCTATGTGTCATGGGAAGAAAAGGAACAGGCCACCAAGTAGAACTTCTTCAGGTATCTGTGCCGCTCTCTTTCAAACACATCAGCATTTGCACACACAGTAAAGTCACGGAGAGCAGATGTTCTTACTCTACTTTCACTACTACATCCTGCCTCCATCCCAAGGTCAAGGAGGAAAAGGACTGGAAAATGCAGCAGGGTGCAACCGGACACTTAACCCCAACACCACTGCAAGTGAATCCAAACAGTGGGAAAGCAGCGGACTACAGGGGATTGTGGGGCAGAGGAGATGCCACCTCAACTCTATGAAAAGATACGGGAATTACAAATAAATATATGTATTTACTTTAAGCGAGAACAGCAAGTATAAACGACTTTACTTTTCATTACAGCATGATTAACCTGTGGTAAGCTGTACATATTCAAAACGTACACGTTTTATCGTGTGAATAGGCCCAGGAAATCATCGCCACATTCAAGATAATGAACATACACAGAAGTTTCCTCCTGCCCCTTTATTTCTCCCTCCCATCACTCCTTACCTTAGGGGGAGGAGGGGGCATAGACGAAAGCCTAAATTTGTCTGACATCACAGAGCTACAAATACATCTTTTCCCCTTCCTTTCACTAAGCTTGCTGGGTTCAGAGCTCTGTTCTCCCACCCCCCAGGACATTGCAATGGCCCTGATCTCCAGGGTTACCCACCTGCTCCAGTCACAACCCCTACTCCTGCCCCTACACACGATCCCTCTGTTTATTATATCACGGTCAAGTCCAAGATCCTCACCGAGGCCTATGGCCCCTCAGGATCTGGATCCTGCCGTTCCCTTGAGCCTTATTTTTGCTAGCTCCCCAAGACTCAAGTGCCTGCCAGGTACCCCATGTGCTGCGCTCCCCAACTCGCTTTCAGCGTCTTTTCACAAGCTGTTTTCTTGATTCAAACCAGCAACCCCAGACCCTCACGGCCCCAGGAAACTCCAACTTGTCCTTCTAGAATCTGGACCAGTGGTTCTCAACCAAGGCGATTTTGCCCTTTAGGGAACATTTGGCAAAATCTGGACACATTTTTGGTTGTCACAGCTGGGGGGCAGGGGAATGGGTTGGGGGAGAATGCTGCTGGCATCTAGTGGGTAGTGACAAGGGCCACTGCTAAACGTGCACAGGACAGCCCCCAGCAAAGAATTACCCACTTCAAAAGGTGATGGCACAGGCCAAGAAGCCCTGATTAGATGAAAACTCGCACATCCCAATTTCTGTGCAAGCCCTCCCTGGCCTGCCCCCCAAAACAAGCCCCACGCTTTGTTGTCAGGTCTGTCCCAACAACCCCTCATTTATCGCACTGTGTGATAAGTTCTGATTTACTTGTCTGCCTGCTCCATTAAATTATAATTGCTTCTAATGCAGAGACCATCTTTTCATCTGTATATCCCTGGTGTGTAACAAAAGAGCCCATTCACTGTTTTGTAATTAAATTTTAAATAACTCGTATTAATAATGGATGAACAACAGAGAGGAAAGAGAGAAAGAAGCACTTATTCTCCTGGCTCTACCACAAAAATCCTTTAAAAACCACACAAATAATACCTGTTTGCTGTAAAAATGTTACAAAATACAGATAAGGAAAAAAATGTGTTTTTGAATAGACAGAAGCAACCGTTTCAAGGGGGGAGCGGAGGACTCTGGAAGGTGGTGCTAGGGTTTCTGCAGAACGAGTCCCAGTATGTACTCTATACTTACTTGAGAACAGCAATCTCTTGAACGGTTATGGCCCGTTTATCTTTGGTTCCCATGTAGGAGAATATGTTTGGTTTGACTCTGGTAAAACAAAAACAAACATATGAACTTGCACACCATTAGGAAACTGTATTTCTCGTAATTTAAGATTCAAAACAAATATAAGAAAGTAAACACCGCCCAAATAACTCCTTTCTTAGCAGGGCCCAACTTAGAACATTTGTGGTGAGTGAGTAGCATGTCATTCAAAGACTGGCTAGCCAGTAACCACAAAGGAAACAATGCATTTCCTACTGATCGTGGGCTGTTCATTAGATCACACACCTGTGAAGGTAAAAAGAAACTCATTTCTGACAACATACCACTCTGAAAATTTTACATCTTCAGTTTTTAAAAAGTTAATAATAATGTGAAGTTTCCAAAAACACATGCTATTTCTTTGCATTAAGAAAGCCAAATGCTAAAATAGGGATAGGAATAGTTTTGATGTAAAAGTGTAAGTAACTACGTTAACTAAGAAGTATTCTACAGAAACCGTTCCACATGAGAAGGAAAACCACAGGAAAAATTTCTTGAACTCTGTGCACTCCCCAACTGCAGATCTCAGAGGAACTCCCTCCCCAGTGGTCTATTCTCCCAGGCTCAGGTACAGACAGGTACCACTGACTCTCTCCCAGACAGCTAACAACTGGAGTAAAATAAAATGTTACTTATAGAGTACTGCATCCTACAAGCTGAATGATCTTTTCCCCCAAATCCATATGTGGAAGCCCTGACCCCCACTACCTTAGAACAGTAACTGTATTTGGAGATAGGGCCTTTCAAGTGGGGGTTAAGTTAAAATGAGGCCAGTTTAGGGTGGGCCTTCCGAGCTGACTGGTGTTCTAAAAAGAAGGGAAAATTTGACCACATAGACGCCAGGGACACATGCACACAGAGGGAAGACCATGGCAGGACACGGAGAGCCGGTGGCCATCTGTAGGCCAAGAAGAGGCCTCAGAAAAAAAACAAGTCTTGGGACTTCTAGTCTCCAGAGCTGTGAGAAAATATGTTTGTTACTTAAGCCACCAGTCTGTGATATTTTGTTATGGCAGCCACAGCAAACTATCACACTGTGTACCATGTTTAAACTGGGTTTACTATATATCAGAAAGTAAATTTCCATTGCACACAGATTTGCTGCGGTGTCTGTGTCCATGATGGAAGAAAAATTCTTCGGCACCAGGCCCATCCTCAGAGACTCCATCTCTGCTATATTTGCACTCCTATGAGAAAATCTGACTGGTCTCAGGTTTTCAATCTAGTCAATCTCCAAGAATTAAGAGTTTACAGTCTAGTAAAGCAAATCCCGGCAAACACATTGAAGCATGGGCTTCCGGGGAGCAGGTTAATTTTTACTTTCAGCTGGACAGACTGGTAACTCTCAGCTCTACGTGAACTACTCACTTAAAGAATTTCCACCTCAGATCATTGGCAATAAGCAAGGAGGTTAGAAGAATTCACCTACTATCTAAGGAAACTATAATTGGGAGACACATTTGCTATCCATTTGCCTGTTTTCCCACTCCTTTTTCATTAGCATGCAAAGAGGATTTTGTATGGGCACAAGAACAAGATACTAACCGTAAATATTTAGACAGTACGTTAATAGCATCCATGGTGTCTTTGTTTTCCTTGTAGAGTACAAAGTGGCAGTAACTTCCCCTAGATTTTGGCCAAGAATGTTTTCTTGGATCTTAAAAACAAAAAAATTAAATGTTATATATACCATAATAAAAGCGATCTAAGTTTTTTCTTATGAAACCTACAAGCTCATTTTTCACCAAAGAACCTCTGAGTGAGAAATCAGATCTAGTCTGACAAGAAATACAGGTTAAATGGTTACAGTTGTGCAGACTATAGGAATTATACTTCCTGTGACTGGGTACGCAACATTGTCCATATTTACAATCAAAAGCTGAAATGCAGGTGTGATAAATGAGTGAGACTAAACAGCGGTCCTCACACAGAGAAACAGAGAGGTCCACTGTTCCCCCGATGGCTTCTAGGTGGGTACTGGCCTTCTAGAACACACACAGTCCAGAGGGAAACAGCACTCCAGTTGGCATCTATACACCTTGCTTTGTATCCTCGGCCAGGTGTTCACACACCCCGGCTGGACGCCTCCACAGGGACGGGGATAAAGTTTGTGAAAGTTGCCACAGTGATGGGTTTGAATTTTCCAAAGGCTACTTCGGTCACAAAAGTTTAGTTAATACTAGTTGGTTTACAAATGTTTACCTGACAGAGCAAGCAGCTGCCATTCAAAACAAAATGGGTCATTATTCTTGGGGAAAAGGAAACTAAAAATTAAGCCAAGTTAAACGTTAACTTCTGAACTACAGTTAGTTTGATTGTTCAACTTTCTGAACACTGGCAAATCTGTCCAGACTTCGGAGAACTTTTAAAAGTATTTTTTTAAACCAACATTTTAACTATACTGTAATGTAGAGACAGATTTTTTAAAAAATACTAGGATTTAAACTTTGATTTTGAAAAATCAACGTATTTGGGAGAAAATATGTAAGCCACAATCACACTTTCAGACGCTGTACAATAAGACTCATGGGTCTGGAGCAACACACAGCTGCCACTGTTACTTGAACACATCTAATTCACTTGATTTCTGTAGCTCCATGAAAGAACAACTGTGGAAAAATACTTCATACAATCCTTAAGAGTTGTCTTCTCTTAAAAATGTTCCCTTGTCTTTGTCCCTAAAATAATCCTTTAGCATGAACTCATGAATCCTTCTTCTTCACAGAGATAAGAAACTCCTGGCACTGAAGTTGCTAAGACACCTGGCTTTGTCAAGGCAAAAAGCATTCTCGATAGGCCAGTGATTTATGCTACAATGTAAAGAACAAATGAACCAATAAATCATCTCGGAAAACTGCCACAGCACGTATGCTGGGCGATTGGCTTTTCCTTTCTGATAAATATGAACGTGAGTCTTTTCTGTCTTGGAGAAAAAAAGTATTTCTTTGGCTCTTGGTGTGAATTCCTCACAACTCATCCTCAGAAGATTGTGAATAAGAGTATTATTTTTGGCTTTCCTTCCAGCTCACTACAGTGAAATAAAACTGTCTATACTTAGCACTTGGGAGAAAAATCATTGGCATTTCATTTTATCTACATGAAACACCAACCGCTCTTACCTGCTGCAGTTCTGACCTCTGTCCAAATGCACAGCATAAAGAGCACAAGAGAGCAATGTTTAATTCAGAATAACGTTAAAGTGCTTAAGAGGTGAACATGCAAATGATCGCATGGACAGGTTACCGAGGACTGCTACGGCACCTGCTAGTCATGTGGTGGGTTAACAGCCATTCAGACACGAACAATGGAATGTCTCAGAGGCACATGGTGAACGAGGAGAAAACTCACCTACAGGGACAAGCCTCCCTGTCTCAACCTCCTCACCTCCTCACAATGACATGTCAGTGCGTCCTCAAAGTTGCATGGGTACACTGTCTGTACCCGAGGGATGTAGCAAAAGGTTTAAGACTGAATACAATATACCATACACCTGAAACTAATATTACATTCTTATGTCAACACACTGCAATTTAAATAAGAACTTAAAAAAAGACTGAATACAAAATGCTTCCACATTTAGAGACTTGTTTTCACAGAGTACTACCTAAGATTATTTTTAAGATTACCTAAGTAATTACTGCTTTGTGTTTTTCTGGGTTTTATGAGTTTCCTGCAGTCAGGTACAACAACGTTACTTGAAAAAAATCATTACCGAAACAGTTCTCCAGAACTGATAAATTAAAAGGGATTTGAGATGACTTAAGAGACTTTTCTATTGAATGAAATGTTCGGAACTTGTTTCTATCATTATTTGACAAGTAATCTGTATGTAAAAGACATTTTTGAGACAGGGAAAAACTGAACGTGCCCTGAGTATTAGATATTAAGAAATTATTGTTCCTTATGTTGGATGTGATACTGGTATGGGGTTTTAGGCCTTAGCTGCTAAATACATACTGAAATACTGATAAGTGAAATGAAGTGCTATGTAGAATTTTCTTTAAAACACTCCACAAGAAAAAATAAGTGGGAGGGGAAGATCAAAGAAAAACAACAGAATGCCAGTCCTGAAGATGGGTGATGGGGGTACAGTGGTTCTATACTACTTTGTGCACCCGTCTGAAAATGTCCGTAATAAAAAGTTAGCAAAAACTTGTGATAAAAATTGATGAAGTGCAAGCTATACTTTCCCTTAATGACCCCTTCAGAGCATTCACAAACAACTATAATGGTGAGAAATAAATGAAGCCACAAGGTGAAAAAGCTAAACGCTATTACACCTTGAGGGAGACCATGACAACTGAGTATGAGTTTTGGCTCACACACATGCATCTTTTATTAGCAAAACCAAGCACTGAGCATGCATACAATTATCTCCTCTGTCTAAAGCAGATACAAAGGTTCTTTTTCTAAGTGTACTCAGGATACAAAATAGCAAGCATATGTATTAATTAACTGGGAATATTTTGAATAACAGAAAAAGCAACGAGTCTCAACTTATTTTGAGCAATTTGACTTTCTCAACTCTGAATCCTTAGAACTCTAAGTAGGATATGAGTAGCTTTGTAATTGAAGAGAATTTAAAATAACTTTGAGACTTTTTTTCAAGACATTCTGATTTAAAATGTGAATGCAAAAAATTCTCAGGCTGAGATCACTGGAAGCAACCTTCTGATGGTCTGATACAGCAGCATCAGTACAGCAGAAATAGAAACCAACAGCAGAAGAAACCATATCCAGGAAGATTCATGTACTGAGCTGAGATCCTCATGAATAAGGAAGGAAAAAATGTAGTTTGAGAAAGATGACCGTATGGGGTAGCCTGCAGAACATTCTTTCCTCCTTATTCGAGGCCATTTCCACGACTGCACCCCTGCTCACTGACCTTGCCAGCACCCTCAGGACCCTGCTCCACCCACTACTACTCTCCTAACATAATTTCTGCCTGCCCACTCCCCCCTGGCTCTTTCCCTTCAGGATACCAATATGCCCACAGCTCTTCCATTTTAAAAGTCAAACCTGGGTGCTTGGGTGGCTCAGTCGGTAAGCATCTGACTTCGGCTCAGGTAATGATCTCACTCACAGTTCATGAGTTCAAGTCCTGCATCAGGTGAGCACAAGTCCCGCCTCTCTCTCTCTCTCTCTCTCTCTCTCTCTCTGCCCTTCATGGGATTCTCTCTCTCTGCCCTCGCTCACTTGCGCCCTCTCTCAAAAAAAAAAAAAAAAAGTCAAACCGATGCCTCCCTTTCAACCATGATGCTTTCCTTTCTTCTTTTCCTTACAGCCTTTTAAAAAATTATGTATATATATATATATGTAATCTCTGCACCCAACGTGGGGCTCAAACTCACAACCCCAAGATCGGGAGCTGCACACTCCTCTGACTGAGCCAGACAGGTGTCTCTCTTTACAGCTTATTTTATTTAAAAAAAAAAAAAAAGTTTTTAAAGTTTATTTTTGAGAGAGAGACAGAGCACGACAGAGGAGGGGCAGAGAGGGAGGGAGACAGAATCCAAAGCAGGTTCCAGGCTCTGAGTTGTCAGCACAGAGCCAGAAGAGGGGCTCGAACCCATAAGCCACAAGATCATGACCTGAGCTGAAGTCAGACACTTAACCAACTGAGCCACCGAGGAGCCCCTGCTGATAGTTTATTTTAAAAAGCAGTCTGGGGGCGCCTGGGTGACTCAGTCAGTTAAGTGTCCAATTCTTGGTTTTAGCTCAGGTCATGATCTCACAATTCACAAGTTCAAGCCCCACATCGGGCTCCATGCTGAACTCAGAGTCTGTTTGGGATTCTCCCTCTCCT
Organism: Herpailurus yagouaroundi; assembly: GCF_014898765.1. Lineage (NCBI taxonomy): Eukaryota > Metazoa > Chordata > Mammalia > Carnivora > Felidae > Herpailurus > Herpailurus yagouaroundi. Next base: position 81,939,556 of record NW_024412391.1, read on the forward strand.
TATCTCTGCCCCTCCCCTGCTCATGCACGCTCTCTCAAAATAAATAAGTAAATTTTAAAAAATAAATAAAAATAAAAAGCAATCTGTATTTATTGCCTTCTATCCCAACCCACTATGTAACCTGGTTTCCAATCTTACTCCACTAGAGCTGCTACGGTCAACGCACCAATGATTTCTATGTTGCTAAAAACCAATGGATATATTTCAGAAGTCTTATCTCACTGAACCCATCCATAATATTTTCCACTGCTCATCACTTTGGTTATTGGCAGTCACTCTTCTTGGGGATTCCATAACACCAGACTCCCAGACAGTTTCCTTTTTATCTGTCTGGCTCTTCCTCCCGCTGGTCTCTGTGGATTCCCTGATCCAGTATCCCTGCTGGGAACCATTCATTTCCTTAAGTATGGAGAACCTCTATATATCATGCAGCGGATTTTTCCTTTTTCTTTTACTTAAGTCTTTGAAAAGAAGTTCTTAGAGGCATCTGGAATATATACTATGCTTCTCAAAATATAAATTAATTTACCTGATTAATGATTTATAATAATTATACTTTCAGAAAAATACCATAAGTATGCTTTGGTAGGCGAATCAAACTATGCTTAGATAGGGCCCTATCTATCTGACTGGATTAACAAACAAAATAACATCTGAGTTAAAACAGCTGGTAATTTGTAGTGTTTGGGCACCATGATTTAGAATCCACCATGCCCATGTTTTAGGATGCATGGCTCTAGATGAGAAGAGTTTAGGTAAGAATATTGCAAATCTGCCAGATAATGCATGTAACAATTTATATCAGGGTGTGGTAGGAAAGGAGTGCTAAAAACACTATAAACTTATCTTTGCAATGAAGCTTTAAAAGCTAATTCATTCAGGGGCACCTGGGTGGCTCAGTCCATTAAGCATCCAACCCCCGATTTTGGTTCAGGTCATGACCTCATGAACCTCAAGCCCCACATTGGGATTCTCCCTCTCCTTCTCTCTCTGCCCCTCCTCTGTTAGCACTCTCTCAAAATAAAAAAATAAATTTATAAAAATAAGTAAAAGGTAATCGTTCAAATGCTAGGCAAGGCAGCCCAGGAAGACAAGCTGTCATTGGCGCTGGATTCTGTCTACAGAAGCAAGAACAGTCTCTGGATCCTAGCTCTCTCTACTTTTCTAATGGTATTTAACTAACAAGGTACTCTCGCTCGGAGGGAGCTAGAGCTGCAAGAGGTGAACGCAGGCTCTCCAGTGCCTGGGTCTAGGAGGGGGTGGGAGACGACAGTTCAGACATCTAGTCTATCTTTGACCAAATGCCACATCTCGAGCCCAAAAGGTTTAGATCTCTTTGCAAGTGACGATCCAATGTGACCTGGTTTTGTGATTCTTTTTAAACTGGGAAATTCATATTTTACTGAAGATGTGTAAGGGCAATGGAGAAGGGTGGTTTGCGTCATACATGCTCAGCAGCTCACCTGAAAAATCTGAAGGAAATTTTTTTCTTTGGGAAAGAAAAAAGGTGGGTGTGGCATAAGCTTAGAGAATGTGGATACAGACAAAACGTGAGAGGTCTGGCACCAGTCACTTGAGGGGAAAGGGTGGGAAAACTGAAAGGCCACCATGACCTGCAAATGCCCTAACATCCCTCCCTGCCGATCACAAAGGCTGGCATCTTCTAAGAAACAAAGATCATTTCCAAGAAGCAGGAGTCTGCAGAGCAAGAGTTTGCCTTTTCTTCTCGCCTTTGAAAGAGGGTGGCTGACCGATGGGGACTGCCTTTCTACAAGGGGCATTTCCCTAGCAGCCGTTCTCAGCCTGGGCTCCTTGAGACAATTAAGACTGAATGCTGCAGTAGTTAAGTCACCCTCTCTCCTCCACATCTAGAATAGTTACTAGGTATCTGCCAAGCTTGGGAGAATGCAAAAAGAGTCACTCGAATCATTCTCCATGGGGTTTAATTCTGCTGAAGAACCCTGGCTGGAAGAAAGCATGCTAAGGTACTATCTTATACTGTGACTCAGACATCAGAGAAACACACAGTAGCCAAGCCATTTGTCTGTGGTTTGAGAGGTAATTAGCAACCTGTGCCCTCAGTTGTTCCGGAACACATCATGTCATTTTCTTTTTGGTATCTCCGGGGAAGTGACCTCCAATGTCCACCTTCTCTTCCCCAGCTGCTCAAGATTTCTGATTCCTGTGTCACTATCCAGACTGACCGAATTGACTACATAGTTTTTGCAGGCACAGCTAACTAAACTTCTCTCTGCTCCCATTTTTTATACCCTCCTCCATTTCACTAAAATCATACTTATAAACAATTAAGGCTTCATCCATTCACAGCATTAGCCTGAGAGAATACTCACAAAGCACTAACCGCACGAAGTCTTTTGTTATGCAGTCTTGGAATTCCTCTAACAAATTTATCTAGAAACGACTCTTTACTAATAGAAGCCATCATTGGTAGGAAATGAGGGTGATGAACTATCTTTTTCCCATTCTAATTTTCATTAGAATTATGTCTGCTGATTTGGCAGAAAAATTCTTCTTAAGATTATATGCAAGCATATATGGCTGTAGAAATTCTTTTAGAGCATAAATATCAAAGAAATTCACTGACAACACACCCATTTCAAATGAATCATATACAACGAAAGATGAGCTTGGGTGGAGGGCTGCTTTGCCATGTATTCCATGTTTTTTATGTGTGAGTGAAGAAGAGACTCAGGGTTGTAAAGCAACAGCTCTTGCAATGTGCCACAGGGACTTTTTGTTCATCTGAAAGCTTTCTCTCCTCCATTAAGAATATAGAATGAGCAACGTCCTTCCATTTTCTTCTTGAATTGCCGCTGAGCCCACTCTGCTCTTCAGGGAACATATCAAATTGCTACGACTATCTCTCAGGCACCACTGTAAATGTAGCAAATCTTCACTCACATAAGAGACCTAATGCCCCTAACCAGACAGTCTGCAGGATGGTGCTGGCATCTGAAGTGATATTATTCACCTTCTTTGAAGGAATGACATGATCGATATCCTTTTCTGCATAACAGCAAAGTAGCCCTTGAACACGAACAGGCAAGGAACACGAGAAGCAGGATGCCACCCGTGACCAACAGACAGATGAAATGCCACGTCATGCACACACTTACTTGCCAGAGCCTTTTTTCCAGCTGCATGGTAGGCTACAATATATTTCTTCCCCTCTCTATCCTCTGTTTTTGTCTCTAATCCTGGAAACAGAGATTTAATCGCTTGATGGATGATGGTTCTTTTCTCTTTGGTGTCCTCAATAACCTATTAAAAACAAATCATGCTACTACTGATTGAAGAAACATTAAATGGGGAAACAACACTAATGAAGTAGTAAAATCACTAGTCAGGTTATCAGCTATGCAAAGTAACAGAGGTACATGGGTATGATTTCAACAATCCTTTTTTTTTTAATTATTTTTTAACATTTATTTATTTTTGAGAGATACACACAGAGTGCAAGGTGGGGAGGGCTGAGAGAGAAAGGGAGACACAGAATCCGAAGTAGGCTCCAGGCTCCGAGCAGTCAGCACAGAGCCCGATGCTGGGCTTGAACTCACGAACCAAGAGATCATGACCTGAGCCGAAGTCGGACGCTTAACCGACTGAGCCACCCAGGCACCCCTTCAACAATCTTTTAGAGCTTCATAATACCGCACATCTTAAGAGCCTGTTTATGAGGCATGACTCTCTAACAGGCACTATACCAGGAACTTCAGAGTCACTGTCTTAGTTAATCCTTATCATCTCCCTACCATGCTACTAGTATACCCACTTGGAGATCAGGAAAACGAGGTTAAGAGAAGGACCTAAGGTCATACAGCTGGAGGGCAGCAGAGCCACGTGTACAGTCCAGGTTGTGACTCCAGAGCCACCCATCACAGATACCCCTGCTCAGGGACTCTGCTGGGCGAACACCTCAGGGCTCACAGATGGAAATGGAGGCAAGCCGTGCCTTTCAGGATATCAGAAACTCAACTCCCTTGAATAGTCCAATCTACACTGCCTCACAATGAATCCTATTCCATACTGGATTATTTTATAATGGTGTTCTCATATATTTGTTTGTAATAAAAAAAAAAAAATCAACATCAAAAAATGTAAACTTATTATGTAAGGAACTGTTGCTCAATTTTTGAATGTGTCTCACACTAAGAAATACATTTCACATCTGGAGTCAACAGTCAGAAATATATACATGCACCTGCCTTACTAAAAATCTAGAGGGGTACTGGGGTGGCGCAGTCATTAAGCATCTGACTCTTCATTCTGGCTCAGGTCATGATCTCACGGTTCACGAGTTTGAGCCCTGAATCAGGCTACGTGCTGACAGCACAGAGCCTGCTTCAGATCCTCTCTTTGCCCCTCCCCTGCTCATGCTCTCGATCTCAAAATAATACATTTTTTAAAAATTTAAAAAACCTTACAAAATATTTATCCTTAATGCATATAATACACTGTTATTTTCTATTTAATTTATTGCACTTAAACAAATGTCGGGGGACACCTGGATGGCTCAGTTAGTTAAGCATGTGACTCTCGATGTCGCCTCAGGTCATGATTTCACAGTTGGTGGGACTGAACCACCCTCAGTCGCTTCTAATTTCACCTGTTTCTGCACCTGTTTAAGTTTCTACAAGATTTAAAATTACAAACATGGCTCACATAATTCTACTGGACATCACTGAGAAGAATAAAATTTTCCTAACAAAAGCTTTTGAAAAAACATCTACTAGCCCATTTAGTAGCTGAGCTCTCCTTTTCTTCAATAGCAGAAGCTGAGTCAAGTTGAGCAAAGAAATGTTCCCTTACTTCTTTCCCAACTCCTCTCCCTCCACGACCCACTTGACAGCCAGAGGCTGCTGGAGGGAGAGCCAGGGCCAGGGCCTATTAGGCCACACATCTGTTAGATGGTGGCAGTCCTTTGGCTACAGACACTGTGACAGAATAGTCACTTTGTGGTCTGAACAACACATTTCTTTCTTTCTTTTTTTTTTTTTTAAATATTTATTTTTGAGAGAGAAAAAGAGAGACAGACAGACAGTCAAAGAATCTGAAGCAGGCTCCAGGCTCTGAGCTGTTGGCACAGAGTCCGACACGGGGCTTGAACTCATGGACCGCAAGATCATGACCTGAGCTGAAGTTGCACACTTAACTGACTGAGCCACCCAGATGCCCCGTGGAACAACGCATTTCTTTGCTGACTTGTGGTCATATAAAATTTTCTTACGACGTAACATTTTTTTGCTATAGTATGTCTGGATACTGGTTATTTGCCACTGATCAAAACATTTTTAGGGTAATGCTGTTTTACATCAAATAGGGCAAAGTCATCATTTCGTCAACTACTGTAATTTTTCTAATAGATGCTTATAGACTTTACCCAAAAAGAAGCAATGAAAATCCTGAAATGTATGTTTTTGTGCTATTTACCTCGATGGCAACACTAGTTTCCTTATTTTTAAAAAGCTGGAGCTCTTCTAAACGCTGCTTTTCTTCAGCTGTCAAAACCGTAAATACATCTTCCGTTGGATCCTTGAAAATAATGAAACTCCCAGTGAGTCACACACAGAACTCAAAGCTGTTACAGCTCTATAGTTCTGGATCTCTCGGAAATGCTAAGTCAATGCTGTTAGAGTTCTATAGTTCTGGATCTCTCGGAAGTGCTATTTTATAGGGAAAGTGGCTTGTCGGAGAGCTGCTCTCACCTCCTCATCCACGGGGACAGACAAGTCATCCAAATGGCTGATGCGTCCGTCTTTTCCTATTTCATGAACAACAAAGTCGGAGTATCTGATGAAAAGAAAACACAAACTTTCAAAGCATTAACATTTTGCTTCTGATTAATTTTAGGAGGAAGTTTATCAACATTAAGCTTCAAGGTTATATGAAAATTTTTTTTAATTTTGGGGTTTTTTTTTGAGACAGCATACTTGCGAGCAGGGGAGGGGGCAGATGGGGGTAGGGGGGAGAGGTAGAGGGAAGGTGGGGAGAGAGAGAGAGAGAGAAAGAGAGAGAGAGAATTGCTACGTGGAGCTTGACCCCACAACCCTGGGATCATGACCTGAACTGAAACCAAGGGTCAGATGCTTAAGTGACTAAGCCATCCAGAGCCCCAAAACAGGAATTTTTTTTTTTTTTAATTCTTCATTACTAAGTTCATGTGCAGTTTTTTTTTTTTCTGGTTTCTTAAAGAATGCTATGCCACAGCTTGCATTCTTCACACAGAACGTAAAGACCCTCTGAGCTTTAGGATATTCTTTCAGAGAAATGCATAAATCAAAGCTTATTACCCTATTGATTATATAAACAGTCCATACTAAAGTGAATCATAAACTATGGCATGGTTAATTGAATCAGAACCCCGTTGGGGAGCCTGGGTGACTCAGTCAAGTCAGTTGAAAAGCAGACTTTGGCTCAGGTCATAATCTCAAGGTTCGTGAGTTCAAGCCTGGTGCTTTGCGCTGACAGTACAGGGTTGCTTTGGATTATCTGCCCACCCTCTCCATGCCCCTCCCCCCCAATATAAACATTAAAAAAATATATATCACAACCCAGTATATCTACTATGAACCAACCTGAAGCTTGCCTTTATGCTAAATATTCTACACACATTATTTAAAACCTTCTCAAAAACCACAAGGTAGTATTAGGAACCATTTTTTGGGTAAGGATACTATGCAACTAGTCTAGATTCATACCCAGATCCTTCTGGCTCCAAAGACTACCTTCTGTCTACTGTAGATGTGGCACATTCAGGTGGAAGAGTTAAGGATTTAAGATTTTAAGACCAATTCAAGAGAAAACTTAAAACCATTTAAAATAATTTATTTTAAAGAAGTGAACAGCACTCATTTACATATTAGCAAGGCTTGACACAGAAATTATTTTTTATTTACTCATTTGATCTTGAAATGGCTTCATCTGCTCATTTAGACAGCTCTCCTCCATCCTAATTCCTTCATGATCGTCAATAAACCATTCTTGGGGACAGAAAGTTAAATAGAACATATTGGTGATGGAGACGCGGGGGGCGGGGGGGGGGGTAGAGACACAGAATCCGAAGCAGGTTCTAGGCTCCAAGCTGTCAGCACAGAGCCCGATGCGGGGCTCAAACTCACAAACTGTGAGATCATGACCTGAGCCAAAGTCAGACGCTTAACCAAGTGAGCCACCCAGGCGCCCCTTGCTAATTTCTTTCTAAAGAACAAATAGAATGCCAAATTATGGAGAGAGCCCAATGTCCATTGACTGAAGAACATTTACAGAAGATGTGGTAGATATACACAAGAGAATATTACTTAGCCATCAAAAAGAATGAAATCTTGCCACTTCCAATAACAATACACTGTGGATGGAGCTACAATGTATTACACTAAGCAAAATAAATCAACCAGAGAAAGGCAAATACCATATGATTTCACTCCTATGTGGAATTTAAGAAACAAAACAGAAGAACAAAAGAGTGGGGGGAGAGAAGAGAGGGAAACAAACCACAAGAGACTCTTCATGATAGAGAACTGAGGACTGATGGAGGAAGGTGGGTGGAGGGGTGGGCTAGATGGGTGAAGGGTACTAAGGAGGGCACTTGTTACAATGAGCACTCGGTGTTGTATGTAAGTGATGAATCACTGAATTCTACTCCTGAAACCAATACCGTACTGTATGTTAACTATAATTTAAGTAAATAAAAAACAAAAAACCAGAAAAACAAATAGAACAAAAATAACTTTACATGTAAGTGAAACATACCTTTCTTTCAAGATGCCTGAGAATCCCTGATGAGAACTTACAAACTTGGTGATGCCAACGTCAAGTTCAGTGAGGCCGTGCTTCATCATGTCTGCAAAACTCTCAGCTTCCTCCTCCTCCTCACCCTCCTCAGAGAGGCCATCTTCCTCCTCCTCTTCCTCTTCTTCCAACTGCACATCAGAATTCTTTGTACCCTCTCTGGCACTCACAGCCTCAGGTGGCTCAGGCACGTTGACCCCACTGGGTGGAGAGACATGCTCCAGCTCGCTCTGACTTTTGGTCAGACAATGGTCCAAGATCTTCTGTCTTTTTGCCTCCTCAGCTGGGGCCACCCTGTCATTGTCTTCAACAGCAACAGACCCACGTTTCAGCGACACACCAGTCACTTCTGTCATCTCCATTTTTAAGGCTCCAAGAAAACATTTAAGAGAACCTTTTAGGAAGGAAGAGAGCGCAGGAAGTAACAATCACTTCCTTAAAGTGGGTTTCAGCAAACAGAGGCACAGTTAACTTTGTTCCTAGGGTTCTAAAACTCATCTATTAAAATAATTTTTCCTGATGCTGGTGTATATATTTGGTGGCATAGAAAAATGGCACAACACTTCTGCATAGAATTTGAGAGTATGCCTCAAAAAAAACTTTAAAAAATGTATGCCCTTTGACCCAGAAATACTACTTTCAGGGTGTATCTTAAAATAACTGAAGTGCTTACAATTTTAGGTTTAAGGATAGTCATTTCAGTACTTTTACATTAACAAAAAACTAAGAAAAATGATGCCTGCGTCTGTAAATTAAACAATACAATGAAACAATATGAACAGAAGCTGGGAAGGATGGTTTCTTCTAGCACAGAATATGGGTGGCTGGGCACAGCAGGGAGACGTGCTGGTTTTAGTGAATACCGTAGTTGATCACTTGAACTTTGTTTCATGTAGATTATTCTTTAAAAAAAAAAAAAACCTGATTAAATAAAAATAGTGTATAAATACACTTGACAGGAACGCATACTAGTATCATATTAAAAAAAAAAAGCAAGGGGGATGTAAAGTTGTTTAATGGGTTATAAAGTTTCAGTTTTGCAAGATTAGAAAGAGTTCTGCATATTGGTTTCACTACAGTATGAATGTACTTAACGCTACTGAACTGTATGCTTAAAAGTGGAGATGATGCTACGTGTTATGTGCATTTTGCCACAATTTAAACAATACAGACTATCATGTAAGCAACCCACACACAATGTAATGAGAGAAAGTCTAAGAAGCCATACACACCTCCCAGGACTGGGCGGCTTGCCAGAGGGGTAACATGTGGCAGTCAAAATAAATACATTTATCTAATTTGACCTTACTTGGTGCTCTTGGTAAATTAAGGATAAAAGTTTTCCTACATTAATTATATACGGAGGTGCTATAATTAAAATGCTAATGAACTTACTAAGCATACTCATAAAAGAACATAAATGAGCAGAAAACTAACATTCTAAGGTTCTCCAAAGCCTAGTTAACAAGAAACCCAACTACAGAAGCATCTACAACAGAATAATAACAACGAGCTAAAGTTTAAGAACCCACATTTGAGGGGCGCCTGGGTGGCGCAGTCGGTTGAGCGTCCGACTTCAGCCACGTCACGATCTCGCGGTCCGGGAGTTCGAGCCCCGCGTCATGCTCTGGGCTGATGGCTCAGAGCCTGGAGCCTGTTTCCAATTCTGTGTCTCCCTCTCTCTCTGCCCCTCCCCCGTTCATGCTCTGTCTCTCTCTGTCCCAAAAATAAATAAACGTTGAAAAAAAAAAAAAAAGAATCCATATTTGAAGGGTGCCTGGCTGGCTCAGTCAGTGGAGCACGTGACTCTCTTGATCTTGGGGTCATCAGTTTCAGGCCCATCTAGAGATAACTTAAAAAAAAAAAAATCCGGGGCGCCTGGGTGGCGCAGTCGGTTAAGCGTCCGACTTCAGCCAGGTCACGATCTCGCGGTCCGGGAGTTCGAGCCCCGCGTCAGGCTCTGGGCTGATGGCTCAGAGCCTGGAGCCTGTTTCCGATTCTGTGTCTCCCTCTCTCTCTGCCCCTCCCCTGTTCATGCTCTGTCTCTCTCTGTCCCAAAAATAAATAAAAACGTTGAAAAAAAAAATTTAAAAAAAAATCCACATTTGATCTTGGCTCACTGTCAACAATCTAGAATGGAAAGAAAATGTAAAGAAGAATGCAAATACATGCACAAAATGAAAGAAAAAGGGATGATGACTACAAAAAAAATGGGAGAAAAGGTACAGAAAGATGCCAGTAAAACCAATTTCCTTTGAAAGACAAAAAAATTAAATAAAGAAAATGGAAGAAACCAAGAATCTGGAACAGAAGTAGACCACAACTATACAAAAATTACCTCTAATTCAATTAGGAAAGCATTTATTCTCTATTTGTTCTAAGCAAGGTCCAGTAAGAAAAAGAATGGTTTATGAAATGCTGGTGCTATTCATGCTCACTTTCTATCAACAAGGCTGCCCTCACAGAGCCTGCGCGCCAATGTGGGAGACACAAAGGGCACAGGTCACTCGGGGACTACAGGAACAAAGACCTCAGAGGGCACTGCCGGTGAGGGTGTCAGAGAAGACACCTTTCCTTATGGCAGACCAGAAACGAACACCTGAGCCCGGCTGTGAGGAACGGGTGAGGTCGCAGAACGCGGGGAGGAGGCTGTTTGGGGGGGATGGTTGGGCATGTGCAGAGGCGTGGGAGCCCAAGTAGGGTAAAACACACAACGGGCGAGTCTGGAGGTAAAGCTAGCGAGTGAGCAGATGCTAGACCAGCAGAATGGAGGGGATTCCATCCTGAAAACCAAACCACCACTAGACTCGTGAGCTAGAAAGGTGTCACAGTGCCTCTTTGAAGAGAAACAGGGGTTAGATAGAAGATTCGGTGAGAGGGTACAGCTGAGGGTCACTTGGCTGTCTCAGTTGGAAGAGTGCGTGACTCTTGATCTCGGGGCTGTGAATTTGAACCCCACATTGGGTGTAGAGATCACTAAAAAAAAGAAAACTTAAAAAAGAAGGTATGACCAAAATTGAGTCAAGAAATTAGTATAACATGATCTAAGACTGAGACAAGGGTGACAGAAACAAAGTTTGGATTCAGGGACATTTAGGAGGTGGTGGGAACAGGACTGGATGACAAATGTGGGCAAAAAGAGGAAATACCCTAGGATGACTCAGGTGTTCTGCCTTAGGGATCTCAGACGACAGGGGAGCTCTTCCTAACACGGAACCCCAGAAGAGAAGCAGGGAGTAGGAAGACAAGCCCACTTATGGTCCTGAGGTGTCACAGGTACCTGGGAACATCCGGAAGCCAGTCACTACATTGTGTTACACATACTCTCAACCCCAAACGTGCAATGGCGTCCCAGCTGGCATGCCAGGGTCCACTAGGAGATCCTGATACCTTTCCACGCCTGAACTCTCAGCAGGGAGGAAAGCACAGCCAATGACAACCACATCAGTATCGTGGCTCAGGGACTTTGCTGTCAGCACATGTCTACCTCCTTCCCAGAATGCAGAGAATTCATCAAGCTCCTTTTTAACAACTGATGGTCATAAGCCACATCAATTACTTCCTCTGCAGAAATGTCTGCTCCATCCTGCTTTGACACTGCCCATCATCCAGCAACCTGTACCATTATCTTCCACACACCTGCAACAACTCAGGCCCAGTCCCAATGAGTTCCTGCTTCCAGTCTGACTGCTCATGAGCTCTCTCCAATGGGAAGTCCTCCACACCTGTCTAAGATCACCCCTGGCCTCATCAGTCCTTCAAGGCTCATCTGAAGGCCATGAGTCCTGACTGCTGTGCCTTCCTCTCTACTAATTCCGTCTTGCCATTTTACCTCCCTTCATCTGCACTACCATGGGGGACCTGGGTACCATACTTTTCTCCTGCCATTTTCTAGCTGTCCGTTGAAGTAAATTAATTTCTCCAAGCCCCTGTTCTTCATCTGTAGAATGGGAATGACATGTGTATCACAAGACTGCCACGAAGATTAAATGAAATGATAAACACTATATCCTGGTTAGATATAGTAGGAACAAAATAAGCTAGTCCCCTTTCCCCCCTCAAGAAGTCTGCAGATTTTTTGAGGACATTATTTCTTTTATACATGCCATAGAATTCAGAGTGGTATAACAGCCTTCTATAGACATTTTGTAGATTTCTTGGAACAGGTGCTGAAACTGTTCCCCACCTGTAGAGATCAAAGTCACACTAAGTAGCAAATGCCTAATGAAATAGTGGACCTGGACAAGCACCACGAATGGCCCACTAACATACATGACAGGCAGGCACTGCACGTCCCTGAAAGCACATGCTGTGAAGTATTCTGACTGAAACTCTATGTCTAATTGGTAGTTTCGACAGCACACAGAGTCAGAAGATGTTAACCACCACCATGGGGAAGCAATCAGCAACATTCTGAATGTGGGAAACTCTACCAGGACAAAGACAGTTCCCTCAACTAATAAAAAGCAAGGGGAAAAAGAGGGAGGGGAACTTACATATAAACCTACAAAGAAATGCAACGAGTGGATCCTTCTTCAAACAAGTCAACTATTTAAAAGAAGCATTTAGAAAAGTATTTGATGGCTGTAGCAACTTCTTACTCCACATGTCTCCGGAGGCAAGGGAAACAAAAGCAAAAATGAACTATTGGGACCTCATCAAAATAAAAAGCTTTTGCACAGTGAAGGAAATAATCAGTAAAACTAAAAGGCAACCGACAGAATGGGAGAAGATATTTGCAAATGACATATCACAAAAAGGGTTAGCATCGAAAATCTATAAAGAACTATCAAACTCAATACCTAAAAAACAAGTAATCCAGTGAAGAAATGGGGAAAAGACATGAATAGACACTTCTCCAAAGAAGACATCCAGATGGCCAACTGACACATGAAAAAATGCTCCACATCACTCATCATCAGGGAAATACAAATCAAAACCACAATGAGAGGGGTGCCTGGGTGACTCAGTGGGTTAAGCGTCTGACTTCAGCTCAGGTCATGATCTCATGGTTTGTGAGTTCAAGCCCTGCTTTGGGCTCTGTGCTGTCAGTTCAGAGCCTGGAGCTTGCTTTGGATTCTGTGTCTCCCTCTCTCTCTGCTCCTCCCCCGCTCACACTCTGTTTCTCAAAAAATGAATAAACGTTAAAAAAAATTAAAAATAAATTTAAAAAACCACAATGAGATACCACTTCACACCTGTCAGAATGGCTAATATTAACAACTCAGGCAATAACAGATGTTTGTGAGGATGCACAGAAAGAGGATCTCTTGTGTACTGTTGGTGGGAATGCAAACTGGTGCAGCCACTCTAGAAAACAGTGTGGAGGTTCCTCAAAAAATTGAGAATGGAACTACCCTACGACCCAGCAATTGCACTACTAGGTATTTATCCAAGGGATACAGGTGTGCTGTTTCTAAGGGGCACATGCACCCCAATGCTTATAGCAGCACTATTGACAATAGCCCAAGTATGGAAAGAGCCCAAATATCTCTCGATGGATGAATGGACAAAGAAGATGTGGTATATATATACAATGGAGTATTACTCAGCAATCAAAAAGAATGAAATCTTGCCATTTGCAACTACGTGGATGGAACTAGAGGGTATTATGCTAAGTGAAATTTGTCAGTCAGTGAAAGACAAATATATGACTTCACTCATATGAGGACTTTAAGATACAAAACAGATGAACATAAGGGAAGGGAAGCAAAAATAATATAAAAAACAGGGAGCGGGACAAAACGTAAGAGACTTTTAAATATGGAGAACACAAAGGGTTGCTGGAAGTGTTGTAGGAGGGGGGATGGGCTACATGGTCAGGGGCATTAAGGAATCTACGCCTGAAATCATTGTTGCACTCACTACACGCTAACTAACTTGGATGTAAATTTTAAAAAACAAATGAGTAAGCATTTGAGATGATGAGGGATGCAAAATACTGGGAATATTTGATGACATCAAGGTAGTACTGTTAACTTTTAAAGGTACAATTATGTTACTGTGGTTACATTTAAAAACAGAATCCTTATGTTTTAGACACACTAACAAATATTTATGGTTGAAAAGTTACGAAGTCTGGAATTTGGCTTCAAAATAATTTACCAGTGGTGAATGGAAGTGGAGGGGGTACAGATTTGAAACCAGGTTCATAATTATTGAAACTGAGTGATGGGAACATGGGGAGGTTATCACATCTTCTACAGTAAGCTTTTTATTACAAAAAATTTCAAACATATGAAGTATAAAAAGATACACAAACTATTGTGTTCTGATCAACCACTATTTTACCCTTTCTTCTGTTCCGCTCTCTCTCATCACGTGTTCTTCAAACAGGTCCCAAGATACCGTCTCTCCACTGTCACTTTTTTTTAATAATTAAAAAAAAAATCTGATGTGCAGGCCTGATGCGGGGCTCAAACTCACAAACCATGAAATCATGACCTGAGCCAGTCATTTAACTGACTGAGCCACCCAAGTGCCCCTCTCCACCTTCACTTCTTCAAGTTCCCCAAACCTCCACATCTGTTAGCCACCACTCAACACTCTTGCTCACTGGTGCTGCTTCATGATCCGTGCTAAACCCCAACCAAGTATCAAACCTACTGTCTAGGTCTGTGCTCCTGGATGCTGCTAGAGAAAACCACAGCAGGTGAGGGGGTTTCCCCTCTTAAACAGCCATCCCTACTCTCATGGCCATGCCTGGTCAGTACAGTCTTCTTCAAGTCCTGCTTGCGGGCCTCCTCTGACAGATGTCTACCCTTCTTTCCAGCATATGCACTAGACCACTCATTATAACCATTCCCTTAAATAAGACAATCCTCCTAAAAGTCCAGCCATTCTAACACTCACTCCTAAGCGCTGCACTTCATCCCCTTAACAAATACCTACTGTGCACCCTGCGCTAGGCGGTATTCCAGGCACTGCGAAAAGACACTGCAGCAAATCAAATCAACGCCCCGCCAGTGTGCAGCTGACGTTTAGTGAAAGATCTGGCTTCTGCCTCCCACACACCAATGAAGTGTTTTGTTGTTTTTTTTTTTTCAAGTTCAGCGATGGCTTCCTTGTGCCAAAACCATAGTCATTCAAGCCTGGCTCTAACTGACATCTTTTCCCAACTGGACACAGTTTGCCACTTTCCTTCCTTGAAACTCTTTCTACCCCTTTTTTCCTGCCTCTTGAGGTACTCTTTTCCCCTCCTTCTCTGCTGCTGCTTAAATTTGGGCATCTCTAGGTTCCTACCCCAGTCTTGTTCCCTTCTCACTCACATTTTCCTAGCCAAGACCCATCTCTGACTTCCCAGTTTGCTTGGGAAGTCCAAAGCAATAGCTGTCAAGCTGAGCAATTGCAGAGTGCACCCAGTGAGCTCATTCAAGCCTCTCCTCCACCCTATGGCTCCGGGTTCATTAGCATTGCCAGATATCCGTGTCTTACTCCAACTGACCCAGCTAGGAAGAGCTGAATCAAATGCTCAAATTCAACATGCCCTAAATTGATCTCATCATCTCCCACCACCAACACACATTATACCTCCCAGCTCAGGGAACGTTGCCACCAACTACCAGTCACCTAAGTCAGGACATGGTCATCACCCAACTCCTTGCTCTCCGCTGCGCCCACATCAGTAATTTCGTGAATAAAATCCTGGAAAGTTTCAAACAGCACTGTTATGCCTAACATCCCTGGCATGAGAATATTAGCAGATCACACATATGAATATCACACACTGGTTTCGACCCGATCTAGGTTCTGCCATTTATGAGTGGGCCACTTACCCTCTCTAAGCTGAGGTTTCTTTCTCTGCAAAGCTGAAAAATGATGAGTTGCTCAAAGGTCTGTAATAGCTGTTCCTATTCAACTACTGGTCATTAATATTTATTATGGATGGTTTATACAGCAGAACTGTATTGCTGAGTCTGGGGAAAAAACAAAGCTTCTTAGGCTTCTTTTGTTCTCTGGGCTAATGATTAAACACGGGTTTCTTCCTTCAAATACCATTTAATTTTAAGAGTCCCTCAAAGCACTGCCAACAGCACCAAATAAACAGGCCTTTAATATTTTTGAGCAGTCTTTTCTCAATATTTGTGGACACTTGCCTAATCTCTTTTCCTTGTTATATTTAACTTACAAGACAAGCTCATTAACTAATCTCACTTTTGTGTTTCAAATGAAATTACAAATACTTTCCATTTGCTTTAATAACCCTATCATACACATTAATTATTAAAATATACATGGTACCAATGATTATAAGTCACTTAATATGTATTTTGCTAAGTTCTTTCAGTGGGTCTAGAAACTGAGAACATATTTACTGTAACAGCTGTTCAAACTTCTGGACTAGGAGAGACAGAGCTCAAATTAGCATTGTTTTCATGAGCAAGAACTATATGAAAGGGAAGACTAAAATGCAGTATGATTTTTTTAAGGTTTATTTATTAGAGAAAGACAGAGACAGAGCAAGTGGGGAAGGGGCACAGACAGAGGGAAAGAGAATCCCAAGCAGGCTCTGCACTGGCAGTGCAGAGCCTGATGTGGGGCTCGAACTCACAAAACCAGGAGATCGTGACCTGAGCCGAAACCATGAGTCAGACATTTAACTGACTGAGCCACCCAGGTGCTCCTGCAATCTAATTTTTAAATGAGGGGAGGGAGCAAGCAGATCCTGTGAACATTGAAGATGCTGGGAAGAATTCAATCAGAAAAATAAACCACTCAGGATGCCCCGGTGTGATTTCCCTAAGAAAAAGTTTTGCATTCAGGAAAATCCAAATATACATATTCAAGCATGCTACCTCAAAGCTGAAATGACTGGCTTTTTAAAAAGGGGAGGAAGGGTAGAGAGTACAGCTTTATGAGTTTTTTAAATGTTATTTTAAAAAAAAGTTTTTAAAGAGATACTATGCTGCACAAATACACTATTCAAAATAGTAATCAGTCAAGTAATATAGACCACACCACCACCAAGAAGAGAATCTACTGATACTTACCTGTGAACTTCAAAGTCCTATGCAATTTTTTGAAGGGAATACTAAAAAAAATGGGTTTTGTTTCTTTTATACTCCAAATGACCCAACTGACATTAGGAATATTACAATCTTATCAATATTTTAAAATCTTTTTCATTAAGATACTAAATTCACCAATAAGCTCTCTTTACATCCACAACAACAAAAGTTTAACATTTTCAAAATTGTAATACAACACCGATAATCCCTTAAAATTATTTCTGTAAAATGAACATCTAAAGCCATATTAGTCTTAGTCCTATCTATATTTCAAAATACAACTTCCACTTTTTAAAAAAAAATTTTTTTAATGTTTTATTTATTTTTGAGACAGAGACAGACAGAACATGAACAGGGGAGGGGCAGAGAGAGAGAGGGAGACACAGAATCCGAAACAGGCTCCAGGCTCTGAGCTGTCAGCACAGAGCCTGATGCAGTGCTTGAACTCACAGACCGCGAGATCATGACCTGAGCCAAAGTCAGACGCTCAACCGACTGAGCCACCCAGGTGCCCCTTTAAATACTTCTATCCTCCAGCCTCTGCAAACTGTCAACAACCCCTCTAGCTCAGTACAAAGAGCACTTTCTGGGGCGCCTGGGTGGCTCTGTTTGTTGAGCGTCTGACTTCGTTAGGCTCAGGTCATGATCTCACAGTCTGTGAGTTTGAGCCCCGCATCCTGTGCTGGCAGGTCAGATCCTGGAGCCTGCTTCAGATTCTGTGTCTCCCCCTCTCTCTGCCCCTCTCCTGCTTGTGCTCTGCCTCTCAAAAAGTAAAATAAACGTTAAAAAAAAATACACACACACACACATATAATAAAGAGCACTTTCTTCAGGGCAGAGCACACTCTACATTCTAATATGCAAAATCATTAAGTCCATTAGATTTGTTCATCCCACAAATATGTGAGTACCCCTTATGAGTCTGGCACTATCTTAGGCACTGGGGAAAAGGGGCAATTTCTTGTCCTCTTTGAGTTTGTATTTATTTTTTTTTTAATTTTTTTAACGTTTATTTATTTTTGAGACAGAGAGAGACAGAGCATGAACGGGGGAGGGGCAGAGAGAGAGGGTGACACAGAATCGGAAGCAGGTTCCAGGCTCTGAGCCATCAGCCCAGAGCCCGACGCGGGACTTGAACTCAGGGACCGCGGATCGTGACCTGAGCTTAAGTCGGACACTTAACCGACTGAGCCATCCAGGTGCCCCAGAGTTTATATTTATTTAAGGAAATATCAACGAAAACAATAATAATCTCAGAGACATACACCCGTAAGAGCTACAAATAAAACAGAGTAAAGGGAAGGGGAGAAAGAACTATAGACATGAAAAGATGTGTATGGGGAGAGTTCCAGGCAGCAGGACCAGCACAGGTAAAGGACCTGAAACAGGAGAAAACTTAAGTCAACGGACCAGCTGGACTGCAGTATCTCTCTCCTACTTGGGGTCAATATACCTTTTATTAATACTTGCATCGCCTCAGCCTCTACCAAAAGATGTTCAAAAGGAGCTGTTAAATGATTAAACAAAATTATCGCCTATTCATCCTCTTTTCACTATGACTGTACGGCCTATTTTTGACAGATCCCTCAATTGCCAAGGTATCCCCAAGGGAACGGAATATGACTGCACAGACGACTGGAGACTTGAAACAAAAGCCCTCGGTAATCCAAGATTTTTGAAATGAAAAAAAAAAAAAAAAAGTGGCCTGACAACGGGATTAAATATCTGACAAACGAAACTCTCTCCAAACCCTACTTCTTGGCAGGCACTAATAACCCAGGCAATTAGGATGTACTTCTAAACCTCTCAGTGCAGGGCTGGCGGTAAGGACTCGGCGTAGATGAGTTTCAACATGCACAGCAGCACCTCCAAACATCCACTCATTAAACACGGACCCGGTGGAGAGCTGGAGAAAACACTCCTGGTCCCCAACCTGTTGGCTCCTACTCTGGGAAACGTACAAAAATAAGCATTCAGCTGGGTGCTTGCCTGGCTTGCAGTAGCCTCGCAGTTAAGTAGTGATGGGTGAAAACGAGGACGAGAGAAAGCACGTGGGCTTTACCCTGCAGAAGACCTGCCCCGCGATATACCGAGGCTGTAAGGGCCCCGGGATAGAGGCCGGTTTTCTCTTTGGCGAGGAGAGGAGTTTAGGGAGCTCCCGGGGCAAAGAAAGGGAGGAAAGGGGCTGGGAACGGAGGGCGGCCAGCGCCACTGGGAGGCGGGAGGGCACTGGGCCCCCTGCGGATCGGCCCCGGAAGGGGGGGCGGGGCTGGCACCGCGGGAGGAGGATCGCCAGGCTCCAGCCGCGCTTCCGCGGGCACGGCCAGTAATGGAGGCGCCGTGGGCAAGCCGTGCGCTCACGCCGCGGCCGGGACGCCTTCCCAGGCCGCACTGCCCCTCCGGGCGGGGCCCTGAGGCCGGGCCGTGGAGCCCGGGTGGCTGCGGCGAGGCCACGCACTTACCCGGGGCCTGGGAGCGCGGGCGCGGCCCGGGCCGGGCGGCGAGGGGGCGGGCGCGCTGCTCTGGGCGCAGGAGGGCGGCGGCGACGAGGGCCACTCGGAAGAGCCAGCTGCGAGGGCGCCCCGGCATAGGCAACGCCGTCAGCGTCTTCAGCCCCTGGGTCCCGGAGCGCGCGGGCGCACTGGCCGGGCGCGGAGCTCTCACACGTGCGGCGCAGCTACGCGCCGCCGCTAATCTGCCCCACCCTCGGGGCGGGGCCCGCCCTCCGCCGCCGGCCCCGCCTCCGCGCGGGCCCGGAGCAACGAGGCCCCGCCCCTCTCCACCGCCCAGTGACCCAGTGGCCTCTGCCTGGGGGAAGCTCGTTGGTTCACTGCGGCTTTGCCAGCTCACGGAGGCGGGAGCCTGTCCAGGCCCTGGGCAAACAGTGATTTCTCCAGGGCCCGGGCAAACAGGGATTTCATCGTGCACCAGAGTCCTTCAGACAGTCTTTAGGACTTCTAAAGTGGTCGTGGCCATGGCCTTAACGAATGCTTCACGTATTTTAATAAAGGTTTCTTCCACATGGTTATGGCCGTTTTGTGTTGCCCCAACACATGCGGCTAGTTTAAGGAAAAGAATAACTTTAGGGAATATATTGTTCTATATATTATTCCTTCAAGTGCAGGGGATCCGAGAGAAGCATTTTCCCACTTCTTCGATTTACCCCTCCTGCTTGACGGCTCCTCAATAGGATAGGCTCCAGAAAAAAACTGATCATAGCAAGTTTGTGCTTCTGTGTGAAGAAAAATAAAATCCATACTCCTTCCATCCTCTTCAAGTAGCACACGTTTCGCGACCAAATTCTGGCCTCTAATAGTTTTTGCACTATTTTGCCAAATTTCAATCCTCAGTGAAACACCTATATATTATTTCAAGTCCTTTAATTTCTATTAGACTTGGTTTTTTAAATTGTGGTAAAGTACATGCAACATAAAATTTATCACTTTAATCATTTTGAAGTGTACATTCAGTGGCATTAAGTACATTCACAATGTTGTACAACCATCACCAACATCCATCTCCAGAAGGCTTTTCACCTTGCAAAGCTGAAACTCTATCCAGGAAGTAGCAAATTCCCAGTCTCCCCACCTCCTAGCCCTGGGAACCACTATTCTACTCTTCTCTCTGTGAATTTTACAGTTGTAGGTAACTCCTATAAGTGGAATCATATAGCCATATGTCCCTTTGTGACTGCCTTATTTCCTTAATGTTCATCCATTAAGGATGCAACACGTGTTGCAGCATGTGGCAGAATTTCCTTCCTATCTAAGGCTGAATAATATTCCATTACATATATATAGCATGTTTTGTTCCCCTATTATCAGTTGAGTTGCTTTGGCCTTTGGGCTATTGTGAATAATGCTGCTATGAACACGGGTGCTCCAATATCTATTTGAGACCTTGCTTTCAATTTCTTGGGGTATATACCCAGAAGTGGTATTGTTGTATATTAATTCTATTTTCAATTTTTTGAACAACCCCACTTTGTTTCCTATAGTAGTTGTAGACTTGTTTTTAAAATCTGGGTTTACATTATCCATACTCAGTATGGATAATTCACTCAGACTGGTAGGATTCTATACTGTCTTTCTCTGAGATCAGTCACCTCAGTTGAGGACAGTTTTCTGTCCCTAATCCAGGTATAATCACATGTCCTGGGCTATGGCTAATTCATAGGTTAATGTCCCAATGACAGCAACTGCACATATGTTTACCACAGACACAGTAAAAATTCAATCCTAAACTTTAAATTTTTGTATACTTTAAAAATTATCTTCTCTGAGGCCGAACGCCTCATAAATGCATATGGAAGGAAAGAACATTCACATTCCTTTGGCTGTTAGCTAGCTAGATCCATGATCAAAACTTACTGCATTTTATCCTGAACCGCCTCAGACAAGGTCCAAGTGAAACATGCATTTTTAGTTTTCTGTTTTTCAAAATGACAGCCCTTTATTGGCTTTTATAGTTAAAATAATACAGAAGTGTTCAAAGCCTGTCCCAAATTCCAACTCCCTCTAATAATCATTTAACAATTTAATGTTCTCCTTGACTTTCAAATGACATCCTAACATGTATGTTATGTATAATATTCGGGATCCTGCTTTTAATCCACACCAGCACTATGAACTGGTAAGGGCCCAAAACATACACTGTATCTCGTTTCGTCCTTATTATTGCCTACTATTCTGTCCATCTTAGATTGCCTCTTTACACTCCCCAGATAGTAGTCAATTGTTTTCTGTGCTCCCTCAGTCATTGCAAACATTTCCGTGGTTGAGTCTACTGCATTCAATCTTAATTTATTTTCATTTCTGTTTCCCTTACCAGAAGTGAATTCTCCAGAAGCAAAAATCTGGGTTTAGAGCAATCTTTTTTCCCTTTAATGTTATTTTTAATTTTTATCAGAGTATGCATGTCTGTGATTTAGTGCCAAATAATTCTGTAGAAATCTTATAAATTGCAATGAAAGAGCAGAGACTGTACCCCCCCTTACCAATTTCCCCCTCCTTAAAGGCAGTCATTTTTGTCTTTTAACTGGTTATTTTGATATTTACTTTCAGTTCTCTATATAAAATGTTTGCATTGCTATTTCTCGATTTCTCACTTCTAGGCATTATCTGTTGATTTCACTTAGTGGGAAATGAGGATTTAGTTCTTCTTTCTTTCCCTATTCTTTTCCCCACTGCCACCACACTTTTCATCCTTTGATCTGCTCAATCTAGTTATATTGTCCTTTTTTAATAGGTTTTTGTTTACTTCATTATGATTAGGTAAACATTACTTACATCTTGGGCCAAGTAGTATATACTATGATCACTTTTCTTCTCCTGCTCAGCTTTTTGTTTTTCCTGCAGTTATTATCTTGTTTTGGTTTACTATCCATCACCAAGCCAAGCCCAAACTTTTTAACGATTGTTTCAATCTCTGCTTCCCAAGACTTAGATAGACGAGGTGTTCTATCAGTTTCATCTGAAAATGGAGTCTCTTCTGGGCCTTCTGGACCTGTACCAATCCATGTCTAGTGAAGAATTGTTGTCAGGGCCTCTCAAATCATTTTTCTCCTGCATTATATCTTCTGTTTCCTATATCCTATATCTTCTTTTTTTCTTTGTTTAGTCCCTCATTTTAGTAGAGCACAACCTCCAGAAGCATCCTGAGGAAGGAAAAGTAAATGAAAGGGAAATTTTTTGAGATCTTTGAATGTTGGGACATACCTTTATTGTTTACCCACACTTGATTGGTATTTGACTCATCAGGTGTAGAATACTAGTTTGAAATAAATCTCCTTTTGAAATTTGATAGAATTTGCTCCTATGGGGTACCTGGGTGGCTCAGTCGGTTGGCTCAGTCGGTTAAGTGTCAGAATTCGGCTCAGGTCATGATCTCACGGTTTATTGAGTTCAAGCCCTGAATCAGGCTGGCTGCTGTCAGTGCAGAGCCCGCTTTGGATCCTCTGCCCCCTCTCTCTCTCTGCAACTCCCTCGCTCACGCTCTCTCTCAAAACTGAATAAACATTAAAAAAAAAAAAAAAAGAATTTGCTCCTATGTCTTCTAGCTTTTTTTTTGACTGTTGAGAAAATTGAAAGTTATTTTCACTCTTGACTCTTTGTTAAGTGATCTGTTTTTCTCTCTTTAAACCTTAGTTTTTCTGTTCCCCCCCCCCCCCCCCCCCCCATGTCCTACAATTTCACAATGATGATTTGGGATGAGTCATCTTTTATCCATTGTGCTGGGCACTCAGTGGGCCCTTTTAATCTGGAAACTCGTGACTTTTAGTTTGGAGGCATTGTCTTGAATTTTTTGGTGATGATCATTCTTTCCCTAAGGAGTGATTGGTTTTTCTTTCGGAACTCTTTTATTTTTCAGATTTTGGATCTCCTGCAGTGGTCCTCTAATTTCTTTTTTTTTCTTTCTTTCTTATTTTTCATTTCTTTGTCCTTTTGCTTGCCCCCCCCCCGCCTCAGATATTTCCCAACATTTATCTTCCAACTCTTTTATTGAACTTTCCATTTCTGCAATCATATTTGTCTCTGAATACTCTTTTTATTTATTTATTTTAATGTTTATTTCTTTTGAGAGAGAGAGAACGAGAGCAAGTGAGCAGGTGAGGGGCAGAGAGAGAAGGGGATAATCCCAAGCAGGCTCTGTGCTGAGCCCCAGCCAGGGCTCAAACTCATGAATGGTGAACTCATGACCTGTGCCGAGATCAAGTCCAACACTCAACCGGCTAAGCCACCCAGGCACCCCTCTAAATACTCTTTTAAAAACAGTATCCTGTTATTTATTGTTTTATGGTTGCAGTGGTACCTCACATCTCAAGATATTGATTATATATATTCTATGTACAATGTATATAGACAATGTATACAGGATATATATATTTTAAAATTTTCTTCTCACTAAATGGTTTCTGTTTCCTCTATGGGTTGTTCCCTCCCACCCTCCTTTGTTTTAGTCTTTTTGATACCACCTCCCATGTTTGTTTTTGAAGTCGAATCCCTGGGTCCTCTACCTGCCTCTTGCTTCCAGATCCCTCATGTTCCTCCTTCTTGTCAAAGGCCACGTTTTTGGGGCCTCTGCACGGGGTAAAGTGCATATTTGATGCTGAGTCCTCTTCTGCCATTCAGCTCCCAGTCGTTTACAACCAGATCTGCACCCTACAGGCAGAAAAGTGGAGGGTCATCTCTAGCTGGGTCTGATCAGCCTTAAAAGAAAGATCCCAAGATAATGACATTGGAATTTCCCCCAACTAAACAGGCCGACCAAATTACATTAAAGTTAGCCAACAAGCCCCCTCACACTCTGAGAACATCTGGGGTCTCATCTAAAGGATAAGCTGAACACAAGGAATTTACACAAGTTCACAAGGAACTTATGGTGTAGAGGGTGGGGTACCTTCAAGCTCCATCCGCAAGGACCCCCGCGAGGTGGAGGTGTGGCGGAGGTTGAGAAGGCCCGCCCCCCTTTCTCCCGAGAGCCTGGGGGGCTGGCGCCCGCTTCCTGAACGGCCGTGCTGGCCCCCTGCCAGCAGAGGGCGCCACCGCGCATGGCTGGCCCAGGCTGCGCGGGCAGGGCCTCTCTGGGAGGAGAGGAAGAAATCAGAGAGACGGCGAGGGGAAGTGGAGGTGGCGCCCAGCCCCACGGTCTCCCAGGGAGAGCCGGTGTCTGGCCGCTGGCCTCAGCGGAACTCTACAAGCCACGCTGGCTGCTCATGGAGCCGAGGACTCGCGCGGAGACGGGATGCTCCCGGCCGCCGAGATAGGCAAGGCGCCGGCAGCCCCGGTGAGGCGGCCCTGGTGGCCCGGGGAGGGGACGCTGGTAGCCCGGGGAGGTGGCACAAATCTGCCAAAGGAGATTGCGTCGGTGAGGTGGCCCTGGCGGCCTGGGGACGTGGTTTCCGTGGCCCGGGGAGACAGGCCTTCCAATCTGGCGAGGTGACACGGACCTCCCAGAGAAGGTGGTCCCAGGGCGGTGGCTCTGGCGACCCTGATGAGATGACACAGATAGTTGTCTCTAGGGACGTAGAGACATGCCCTGAGGCTGGGCAAGGTAACTCCAGCGGTTCTGGGGAGGTGGCAGTGGTGGTCCTCAGGGCCACCTGCGTTAGATGGCCCTGACCCCTCAGGAAGACCCCAGGGGAGGGAGTCTGGGACCTCGCGCCCTCTGGGAATCCTGAGGAGTTCCACCTATCACTCCAGTCTTAATGTGTTTGTTACACCTGTTCTTCTAGTGCTGCTCTGAAAGTGGTAACGAAAGGAAGGACGTCGAGGAGAAAAGTAAGCAGACTCGAAACACCTTACCATTCTTTACCCAGCCATCTCTCCTAAACTCAGCCCTCCAGGGTCTGCGGAGCAGAAGAGCAGAAGAGTCGTAGCCTGTTGTCTTTAAGATGAATCTCTCCATTTTTTTTTTTTTTTTTTTTTTTGCTACAATATACTTGCATTGTATTAAGTACTGGTTATCATCATGCACCTATCTTTCTTTCTAAAATTGTAAAATGTGGGATAATTTGAAGATAAGCTATACTTCCTGACCCAGACTTAGTGCAGGGACTGGTGTAGTTTCACTGGAGTCTGCCCCCTGCACCAATTCAGAATAATTGGGGCCTGCCTGTTATCTTAATGAAACAACAACTTATCAAGCATCAGGAATTTGGAGGGGCTAATTAATGATCTAGGAGAGATGACCACCGCCTTAATTAGAGTCAAAATGGTAACTGTCTAGTGGTACTTTACCTTCAGTGAATTTGCCAGTAAAAGTTGATCTGGGAAGAAAAATACAAGGGATAACTTGTTTCCTGAATCTTGGTCTGGACAAGGAAGAGGGAAAAGGTCAGCATCTCCATTTCCTATCGAGGACAGGAGCACATGTCAGGGATGTGGACATTTGTCATTTTACTGTAATGAGCTAAGCATGGCAGGCTTCTGGAAATCAGGGAATCTTCAGTGGCTTTTGAAGTGAAGTTTATTGGGGGAGGAAGGGGAAAGGCATGTAACAGCTTTTCCATCAGAGGGTTTTTGGTTCTTCTGACCATGGCAAATAGTCTAGGAATGAGTAGTGGTAGGAGGAAGGGTGTCCACATTACCATAATGTCTTCAGGAATTAGGCTTGCCCTTACCATGCCTGCGGATACATTCTGCCTTGGAAGGAAAGCTCTAAGTAGCCCATAGCACTTGACGGTCATAGCTCAGCTCCTTTTTTAAAAGATTGGAGAGTACCCTCTGTCTTTTAGTTAAACCTTCCCTTTCCCACCTTTGCCTATTCAGATGCGTGAGAAGTTGATGCCTACTGAGATGTCATTTAGTAGAATGATAGACACAGACTATAGACTTCGTCCTTATCCCTCTGGTGGCTTGGTCAACTTGTTTGCAATTAGGGGTGCTTATTACAAGAAACAGAAAAGGAGAGTCATAAAAACCTCCCAAATCACCAGTGTGTCATCTTAAAGAACGTCATTTGACCAAGAATATACTTACTGCATTTAAATGGTGATGTCAAAAGAATAGAATTTAAAAGTAGGTGCAAAAAATATATATATATTTTTTAATGTTTATGTATTTATTTTGAGAGAGAAAGAGAGAAAGTATTTCAAGCAGGCTCCACAAGACAGCCGATGTGGGGCTCGATCCCACAAACCATGAGATCAGGACCTGAGGTGAAATGAAGAGTCCAAGGCTCAACTGACTGAGCCACGCAGGTGCCCCCCACAAAAAAAATTTTTTATTAAAAAAAACAGTAAGTAAAAGTAAATGAAGATAGAATTTGCTCCCTAAGCTACAGGAAAACATTCCCTCCACAAAGCCCTGCCTCTAGGTGTCTGCAGATGGAATGTACAACATACTTGTTTTATTCAAGATTAAACTAGAAAAAGAGGACACTGTGACTCTTGTCCATAACCGTAGATGGATTCTGCATTAATGAAGTTTGATGCAAACCAGCCTATTCTCATATTTGAAGGAGAAAAAAAAGTAAGAAACTTGGGTTGAGGGTCAGGAAACATGGATTTTAATGCCGTGTATAACCTTTAGGTGTCAGCTGGGCAAATGGTACAATTTATAGTTGGGAAGTCAAGGCATAGATTTATGCTAGTTTTGCTCCTAGTTACTGGTGGGCTACTGCTTCTCATAGCACATGGACGCACTTTGAATACTCATAAGTTGAATAGAACAAAGGAAAATTTGGGTTTGGGGGCTGGGGGAGGAACATAACCTAGTACTAAACACATTGGTATGTATTCTCTTAATCCTAAATGAGCAAAATCTGACAGTTATATTTTGCATTTAGGCATCTCTCTCTCTCTCTCTTTTCATTTTTCATTTGATCAGAAGTAACAGTTGTTTCGTAATGAGGCTGATTATAATCTCTTGTCTAACCTCTTGCCTTCTCTCATTGCTGCTTTCTTAAAACTTCATTTTTGGTGAAGAGCCAACTTCTACAAGGGCAGCTCCAGGAAGAACAGAGGCAAAGTTCAACCAGTATTGCTCCCCAGGAGGCTCCGTATTGTTTCCCCAGCTTTCTCTCTCACACACACACTTTTTTTTGTTTTTCTTTTTTCTTTTGTTCTTTTTAGAAATTGCTGTAGTCTTTGTAACTAACCATAAACTAGTACAATCAAGCTTTTCATTTGTTTACAAACACCGTGAATGGTTTGTTTAGGGAGGACCACATCCTTTAGTTAAACCTGAGGTAGAGAAATGCACTGCATGTTCAGGTTTATTCTAAGGTTTGGTTTCCAGGAAGTCTGCTTTTTCTCTGGGGCCTTATTTTATAGCACTTACTTTCATCTGGAAATCAATTGCTGTTCCTCTTACACTTCTACGTTATCTTTTTTTTTTTTTTTTAATTTGTAGGTGCTACTCAAATCTAGGGAGATTAAGCCCCGTCTGCAAAATAATTCACACCGTGCACTGAGTGGAGTCAAGCATGTTGGGCAGCAGGGAGCCTAGGGACCCCACAGTGGCACGCTCGCAGCTACCATTATACCGAGTTTCCTAACCTTCTGCTGGAAGGATTCCATGAGTTACTAAAAGGGAATAGCCTGCACATGGAAACAGATACTACAGAGGAAACAGTGTACCTCAGCACACCAGGGTGGTGTGGAAAGAGACGCGGCAGCCATTGCGAATCTTGTCACTCTTACCTTCTTTGTCAGGAAGCTGCTGTGGCCTTCCACTTTCTCTGGCGCTTAGGGCACGTCCACCCTGGAATAGATATAGAGCTGGAGATACTCTGGAAGAGAGGAGCAGTGCTGTCGGTCCAGAAATTTAGGACAGTGGAAGATCACTTAATTGCCTTTGAAGTGAATCAAGCATTTACTAGAAGTTTGTTTCTTTAAATAAAAATTGAACATTTTTTATTTATGTATCTGAATCTTGCCTCTTTCCACAAAGAATTAGAGGCAGCTTAAATTGCTTAATTTTGCCTTAAACATTGTGGATACTGGAAGAAGGTATAGACGCTTGCAGAGTGAAAAACTGACGTGGAAACGATAGGCAATGCTAGGTTTCAGGCGGAGAGTAAGGAACGGGCTCTTAGGGAAATCTGCCCACATGCTAAATGGGATGGGAGCAAAGCTACCCAGGAGCTCCTGGTTTCACTGCACATTGTTTGCTCAGCCACCGTCCATGTTGCCTCTGCTCCCACTCTTCCCGAGAAATGGCTCAGGGCTCCAAATCACCTGTTTTTGTCACATTTAATAAGT
Source organism: Herpailurus yagouaroundi (assembly GCF_014898765.1). Taxonomy (NCBI): domain Eukaryota; kingdom Metazoa; phylum Chordata; class Mammalia; order Carnivora; family Felidae; genus Herpailurus; species Herpailurus yagouaroundi. The sequence continues at coordinate 81,968,077 of NW_024412391.1, forward strand.
ACACTGTGGATTGGTGTGAGTCTAGTTTATTTGCCACAGAAGGATCCTCATGTCGGACTGTGCAATTTAGTGGTTCCATCAGTCATTTTGAATTTTCCTTAGTAATTTGTGTTTTCTCTCAAGCTCCCTTTTTTCCTTTTTCTGACATGGAAAGTTTTGTATAATGGTATTTGAAGCTTTTGAAACTTTTTTACTCGGGGCTCCTGGGTGGCTCAGTCGGTTAGGCGTCTGACTTTGATGTCAGCTGAGGTCATGATTCACGGTTTGTGAAATCGATCTCCACATCAGGCTCTGCATTGATAGCATGAGCCTGCTTGGGATTCTCTCTCCCTCTCTCTCTCTACTCCTCCTCCATGCATGCTCTCTCTCACTCTCTCTCAAAATAAATGAATAAACATTTTTTAAAACCCAACTTTTTTACTCTTACATAAGGAAGAGTTTTTACTCGGTCACCTTTTCAATTTTTTTCATAGACTCAAAATCTTTCAATACTATTTTTTTCTTTTTTTAAGGCATTTTTTAAAAAGAATTCCTTTTTAAAAAAATGTTTATTTTTGAGAGAAAGAGAGCATGCAAGCAGAGAGAGAGAGGGACAGAGGATCTGAAGCAGGCTCTATGCTGACAGCAGAGAACCTGATGTGGGTCTCGAACTCACACTCTGAGATCATGACTTGAGCTGAAGTCGGACACTGAACTGACTGAGCCACTCAGGTGCCCCCCTTTGTATATCTTTTGTATTTCCTTTAATCCTGTGGTGCTTGGTAATGTTAAATAATTGTTATTCTTTCATTTTAGATGACATAAATATTGCAGCTCTTTTTGGAAATGAACAAGTCAGTGAAGATACAGATAATGGTGATCTCACTTCCTACGTGTCTGCATTTATAGAAAAAGAAGTTGGAAATGACCTTAAATCTTTAAAGAAACTTGATAAACTCATAGAACAGATGACAGAAAATAAAATGCAGTTAGAAGAACAGGCAAGTATTAAAACTCATTGAAATAATACCAGAATTGTTCAATGACATAATATAGACATCACCATTATTATATATCACTGTTGTTCTAGGGAATTTTGAAGATACAGATTATGACAAATAGTCTAGTCATTTAAAACTGTTTAATAGGTTTTAAGGACCTACAATGTGCTAGGTACTTTACAAATTATGTAAAAGACAAAGTTCCTGCTGGTCTGATTTAGGTCTTAAAAACATAATGACAGCTAACATGAAAAAAAATGTTTTTTAATGTTTAAGAGAGAGAGAGAGAGAGAGAGAGAGAGAGAGAGAGAGCGAGCGCATGCGGGGGAGGGGCAGAGAGCTAGAGACAGAATTCAAAGCAGGCTCCAGGCTCTGAGCTGTCAGCACAGAGCCCAACTTGGGGCTTGAACTCACAAACCGTGAGATCATGACCTGAGCTGAAGTTGGCCACTTAACCAACTGAGCCACCCAGGCACCCCGACAGCTAACATTTTAAGGAGTTTTTCGTACAGTGACTTTTAAAGTCAAGGAAGTAATTCATGGTGTACAAAAATGTCATAACACCATCATTCCAAACTTTTTATATGTGCGCTCATGAGGAGAAAACCTGAAAATAAGTATGACATAATAATGGTTATTTCTGAGTGGTTGGTTAATAGGTGATTCATTTTCTTTACATCTTTCTGTATTTTCAGGTGTTTTCTTTTTACAGTGAAATTATTACTTAAAATGGTGTTTAAAAAACCCAGTGAATGTAATCTTAAAAAAATAAGTGGATCCATTTACTTGCAACAGTGTGTCAAGGATAAAAGATTCATATCATGTAACTGCTACATTGGGTTAAGTGTGTGGTATGTTCGTGTGTTAGCCCTGGGTTGATAGCCATCCTGTGTTCCCCCATCCCCACCCCCTCAGCCCTCACCTTTCCGGTTTTTCCACCATGTCTGCCCTATTCTCCTAAGCATGGCCCAGCCCCACCCCCTCCATCCACACCTGCAGCCAAGCTGTAGTGGGCTCTCTGAGGAAGTCACAGGCTGAGCGGATGGATGCCAGCTCTGATATGTGGTCTCCAGGGCTCCTTCCTTGGGAAGGTCGGCTCCTCTGCCACTCCCCTCATTTGTTCTTACAAATTCTCCCCAGGATACCTGCCCCATCTGGCCATTCTGTCTTCCCAAATAGAAAAGATGAAGGCCGCTTAGCATGACTCTATTGAACAGTCTACCCCACATTCCACAAACTTCTTTGCAGCCATGTCTACTTCTTAATTCAGCCGAAGATCAGTCTACGGCTGTCCTCGTGCCTCAGATTCTACCTGCCACCGGAGTGATGTTGCTTCGTGGTTTTATAGTTTCCTCCTCTGCTCCTCAGCCAGTCCTGTCCCCTCAGCGTAGGGACATGCCCACGGCTCTTCCTGAAAACAGAACACTCCCCCGTCATCTCTTAGCCAGTGCTAGTCCCTCCCTTTTGTTGTTAGGCTTCCTCAAGAAGTCCCCTTTCTTTGTGTCTGTCTCCACTTCCCAACCAGGCTTGTTTCTCCGATGACCCCGGAAGCTGCTGCCAAAGCCCCTAACTGAACCTTAAATTCAGCATGTCCCAAACTGTACTGCTCTGTGTCTTCACATGCTTCCCTTTCTTGGAAAATGGCGCCACTATCTGCCTGTCACCCGGGCCTGAAGCCTGGGAACCTTACTAAGATCGCCGGTCATCCCGCCTCCTCTATCCCATCTCCAGATCATCTGACCTTTGCCCCCTTCCTGTCTCTGCCCGCCACCCAGTTCACCCAGTTTAGGGCTGCAGCCTCTCACACACTGGATGGCAGTTTGCCCGTCTTCTGCTTCCTTCCCATCCCGCAGTAACCATCGCTCATTTTTATCCATTACAGAAATGATCTCGTGTGAATAAGCAAATATATATATAGTTACAGTCTTTTCTGTATTGTGTAAGCGTGTGTATACTTAAAATATGCATGGCTTAACTTTTTATAATTAATGTAATACATGGCTTGCTTTCCTATCAATGTATATAGATCTCTCTTTTGGAATGGTTTTATGGTATTCAACTATGGTTGTACATAATTTAACTAGGCCCTTACTAGTGGACATTTTTGCTGTTTCCACTTTTTAGTACTACAAATAATATGAGAATAAACATAATTGTTTATCACGTTACCTTTTTTTTTTCTAGATTTTTTATTTTAAGTAATCTCTATACCCAACACAGGGCTCGAACTTACAACCCCTACATCAGGAGTCTCGTGCTCCCCCAACTATGCCAGCCAGCCGTCCCTGACTTTCCAAATCATAAATCTAACTGAATGATTCCCTTATTAAAAACTCTTAATGGTGGGGCGCCTGGGTGGCTCAGTCGGTTGAGCCTCTGACTTCAGCTCAGGTCATGATCCTACCGCCTTGTGAGTGAGTTCGAGCCCTATGTCAGGCTCTGTGCTGACAGCTCAGAGCTTGGAGCCTGCTTCAGATTCTGTGACTCCCTCTCTCTCTCTGCCTCTCCCTTGCTCATGCTCAGTCTCTCAAAAAATGAATAAACGTTAACAAAATTTTTTTTTAAACTCTTAATGGCTTCCCATTGCCTGTTGGAAAAAGCCCACATCCTTCTAAGGCACAAGATGCTTCTCTGATCTCGCCTCTCCCTACCAATCTAGGTTTGTCTCTTCTTTTTTTTTTTTTTTCTTTTAACATTATTTATTTATTTTTGAGAGACAGAGAGAGACAGAGGATGAGCAGGGGAGGGGCATAGAGACAAGGAGACACAGAATCCAAAGCAGGCTCCAGGCTCTGAGCTGACATCACAGATGTGGGGCTCGAACCCATGAACCTCAAGATATGACCTGAGCTGCAGTCCGACCCGACTGAGCCACCCAGGTGCCCCTAGGGTCGTCTCTTCTTTCTATGTGTTCTTGAACTGTATTCTATGCCTTACTCAGCTTTGCTGGTCTCTCATCATGACTGAGCCGTTCCTTTTGTCTGGAATGTCCTTTCCTTCCAAAGTTCCCCAGAAAATTCCCACCAGCCCTGTAGAGGTCTTTGCAGGAGCCATGTAAGCCCAGTTGCCTTGCATCTCAACACCTCATTATCCAAAGCGTGGGAGCTTGTTGGAAATGCAGAATGTCAGTCCCTACTTCAGACTTAACAACTCACATTTGCATTACACCAGCTGTCTAGGCAATTCCTGTGTACATTCAGGTTTGGGAGGCACTACCTTCGGACACCACTGTACCTAGCATCTATCTTTTATTGCATCAGTCCCATAATACAGTAGTTATTTGCTTCCATTTCTCTTCCATATGAACTGAGCTTAAGGGCAGACACCATTTCTTACTTATCTGTTCCTAGCACAGTGCTTCGCACAAAGTGTCTAATCAGTCTTGATTCAATTGAAATTCCTCTAGAATAGTCTTTATGTTGTATTGATACCTAATACTTGTATATGTTTTTCCATGTGCGAGAAGAAGAATTAGTAAATACCACATCTAAAGGCGTTACCTGTATATTATCTTCCCAAGTCAATGGTTCTTGCCGTAGACTTCAATCAGAATCACCAGGGTCACTTTTGCAACAAACATGTACTCAGACTTTTAGAATAGAACTTCATTTGTTTTTGAAGGAAAGTGTTTGGTAGATAAAGCATAAGAAAATTCTCTTTCTGGACCCTCTGAAAGTGCTGAGCTTCATGAAAGATGCAGAGGTGCTTACAGGGGCATCTGCTGCTGCCCACACATCCCCACGTACGGCATTTTGTGTTTAGGTTTGGTTGGTGCAGGAGGCAGAAATCGCACCTTTCTTTTGAAGCTTATAATTGACAATTTTCAATTCTTTTAGAACAAACATGTATTTTGAAGATGATAATCTAATTAAAACATTACAAGGGGACTCCTGGGTGGCTCAGTCAGTTAAGCGTCCGACTTCTGCTCAGGTCATGATCTCGTGGGTCTTGAGTTTGAGCCCTGCATCGGGCTCTGTGCTCAGAACCAAATTTCTGATCCTCTGTCTCCCTTTCTCTCTATCCCTCCCCCAGTGGTGCTTTTTCTCTCTCAAAAATAAACATGAAAAAAAAAGTGAAAATTTTATCTGATTGCTGCTGTTTTTTGTTTTTGTTACAATCAGGTACTTACAATTTCATCAGAAATCCCTAAAAGAATTCAGAGTGCCTTAAAAAATGCAGAAGAATCAAAGCAATTTCTTAATCAGTTTCTGGAGCAAGAAACTCATCTCTTCAGTTCCATTAACAGCCATTTGCTGACCGCACAGCCCTGGATGGAAGATCTGGGGGCCATGATTAACCAAATTGAAGAGATTGAGCGCCATCTTGCTTACCTTAAATGGATTTCACAAATTGAAGAACTAAGGTAAAAAGGGCTTCTTTGTTCTCATAATTATTATTTTCCTTTGAGGCTCTGTCTTAGCAGTGCATGCATGCCATTAAATAATTGAGTTAATTAAAGATTATAATAATGTAATTTTCCTGGTTGTTATGAAAATAGTATTATAATGATTCTTTTCCTTTTTTGTGAATGAACATAAACTTTTCAGGGAGCTTAATTTGCATTTGAAAGAAAGTGATCTAAGTAAAAATTTTAAGTCCTGTAGTTGTATTGTGAACACAAAATAAAAACTATTATTTATAATACCAAATTAATAAACAACTCTTCAACGTGGTAATATTACTCTTTACACACGATCACTTAATAAAATGGATTGCTTTCTCTAAAATTTGAATTTCTTTCAATGGGAATCCTCATAAGTACAGTTTTGCTACCTGTGGGTAGAGGGAAAAAAAGTACACACTTCTTTCTGAATTGAATTCTGAATTGAATCACTAGTGTTAACTGAGTGTGTCTGGTATTGTCTTTCAAACAAGCTAAATTAACATTTCTGCCTAGATTGGCAAAATTATTTGGTTTTTGATATAGTCCCCCAGCCCCTCCATACTGCATGGTTCCATCGTGCTTTGTTTTAGCTACTCTTGCTCAAAGCTGTCAGCAACCATTAATATTGTCTGGAAGACTTGAAGAAGAAAAGTCATCCAAGAGTTTTAATGTCCCATTGTGTATCGGAGTTAATATATTTTATGTTACGTCTTCCAAAGAGTAATGCAGTATCACTTTGTCCTGTGTATTTCCCGAGATTTTAAAGAATTTTACCTCTCAGCATGGTGTGAAGTCTTTGTTTTGCATATATAAGTTTAACATTTACAGAAAAAATGATACACCTAAGATTGTAGTGTTACCAGTGATTCCAGAAATCAATTTAAACTTTTTAGATCATCTCCTTGTTGGGATAAATTATTTGGGGTGAACAGATTTTAAATCTTGCTACTTTTTACTTCATTTTTCTTTGCCCCTCTGGAGGAAAACACCAATAAGGAGCAATGTTAATAACCTTATTATTAAGTAGAGTAAGTTGTTTAAAAGCCTCACTCTTGTAGTAGCCAAAGCAATAGGTTAATTAACATAGGACTATGGTTATGGATAGCCTTTTTCTGGTGTTGGGATTGTTTAAGATAAGTTTGCCCTGGGCATCGTATTAGAAATAGGAATCAAGTTCATAATCAAATAGAGCATAGCTATTTCTCCTTAATAACATGTTCTTTGCTCTCAATGTGATAAATCTCTATTTCTGTCTTCCTTTGGGTTTTTAAGATTTTCCTCATCTAATTTCTCTCTAACATTAACCTGCTTTTTATTCTGTAGCACTTTCTCTTTTTTAAAAAATTAGTTTTTTCCTTAGAACTAGCATCTTTTATTAGCTCTGCTTCTTGAATACCACAGTATCGCAGTATCATTATGCACAAACCCCGTTTCCCTAGCTTTTTCTGTGCTCTGAATGCCATTCATGATGCTGTGTTGTGTGGAGAGCTACTTCACTGTGTCCTGGAAAGGAGTCCTCCCTTACTCTGTGCTTTTGTGTACATTTTACATTGTTTTGTAACATCTGTACATTTCTTAAACACAGCAGTCTTCCTTTTAACATAATGTAACACTTACTTTGGATTTATGTTTCTTTGAAGTGGAAAATCAGCAAGAAGGTTTTAATTTGCCATGATGCACAGGGAAGAACCTTACAGGGGAGCAGGCTCTGTGCATGCTGACCATCAGAACAAGCCCATAAACAGGGATCCTGGTGGCTCAGTCACTGGAGCGTCCGACTCTTGATTTCAGCTCAGGTCATGAGCTCACAGTTCGTGGGTTCCAATCCTGTGTCGGGCTCTGAGCTGACAGCGTGGAGCCTGCTTAGGATTCTCTCTCTCCCTCACTCTCTGCCCTTCCACCTCCCTCACACACATGCACTCTCTCAAAATAAATAAATAAACTTAAAAAACAACAAGAAAAGAACAAGTCCATAAAAAAAAAAAACCAAAACAAAACTACTCGTGCTTTAAATGCAGAAATGATGGGTTTCTTGACACCCAATGGGACAAAAGAGTGCTTTCAATTCTGGTAGTAGCTATAAAAGACAAAACTGGTTGGAAATCTTAATAAAAATGATTAGAGAAAGAGAAGAAAGAAAAATGAGAGAATGGGAGTCAGGGATGGCCACAAGAGCTGACAGGAATAAATAGAATAATACAAAAACACGAGCTAAGTATTCTTGCTGAGGCCTGAAGCAGTGACCATGAAAAACACAAGCAGCTCTCAGAGGAGAGGAAAAAATGCTTGTGCATAGTGGAGCTCTGCAGGGTGGAGATACACATTCCTGTTCCTAAGGAGGACGCCGTGTGTGCCCCAGGAACATACACCAAACGGGGGACTGGAGTCCCAGCACTTTGGTGGCCAGTAGAGGATGCCTGGAGGTACACTCCCGCCTCAGGTTTCCTACAGGGGGCGGCTCCTGAACCAAGGTCAGTTATTGACAAGGTCACATTTTATTCTTTATTCTTAGCTGTTTAAGCTATGAGATGTTATTTTTATCCAAAGAAACATCTCATTTTCATTTTTCCTCATTTTAATTTTTTTTATTTTTTTAAATTATTTTTTTCAACATTTATTTATTTTTTGAGAGACAGAGAGAGAGCATGAGCAGGGGAGGTGCAGAGAGAGGGAGACACAGAATCAGAAGCAGAGTCCAGGCTCTGAGCTGTCAGCACAGAGCCCGATGCAGGGCTCAAACTCATGAACCGTGAGATCGTGACCTGGGCCAAAGTCAGTCACCTAACCGACTGAGCCCCCCAGGCTCCCCTTTAATTTTTTATTCAAGTATAGTTGACACACAACATCTCATTTTTAAATAAAATGTTTTGCTCTATGAAGTCAAATAAGCCAAAATGGTGGCTCACGGGATAAATTTGTCCTGAAGACATCTTTTATTTGGCTTGTTTCAAAGGATTTGATTAATTGATTTTGCATGAAAGTCTTGATTTCTGGCTTTCCTAGAAAAAATGTTAAGCTTTGGCCACATTGGTAAAAAGAAAGCCACTTCTGGCTGCCTCCTTCTTCCTTGCACGGAACCTTATACACCACAGGAGGGAGATGTCATTTTTGCTGCACTTGGAATTTTGACAGACTATCTTTGAAGTTTGCTTTGCCTCATTTTGCAGTGATAACATTCAGCAATATCTGATGACCAATAACGTCCCAGAGGCAGCCTCTACTCTGGTGTCTATGGCGGAACTTGACATCAAGCTTCAGGAATCATCTTGTGCTCATCTTCTTGCTTTCACGAGAGCCACTGTTAAATTCTGGCATAAGATCCTCAAGGACAAACTTACAAGGTAAGGAATTCACCTGTTATTTCATGGTAGTGCTTTCACATGGATATTCGGTGACCATTGTATTTTACTGAAATACGTGTGTTGCTTTTTCTGTTACAGTGATTTTGAGGAAGTTTTAGCCCAGCTTCACTGGCCATTCATCACACCCCCCCAGTCTCAGACTGTTGGCTTGAGTCGCCCAGCAGGTGCCCCTGAGATATACAGTAACCTGGAGACACTGTTTTGCCAGCTTCTGAAACTGCAAACCTCGTATCTTTGTTGGAGATAAAACTTACTAAAATTGCTTTTTTTTTCGAGAGTGGATTTGTGGCTAGAGAGTAAAACTTTTTGAAAGGGACCAAGAAGCCAAACAGTAGTACTAGGTTTGGACTTGATCTGTATATACCCGCAGAGTGATGGATTGTGCCCTTCAGAGTGAATAGCGTTGGGGGGAGCAGGGTCAGTCTGAAATATATGACTGACCCAGGTTTATATCACATGTAGGTCTCTTGGGACGACAGAAAAAAAAAATGGGCAATAGGGAGGAAAGTTTAGTAATCTAGTGTTAATAAAGGAATTCTTGATTGTGTTTCCTTCCTCACTACTGTTTTTTATGTTAGGAAAGACAGGGTAATTCTAATAACATATTTCATGCACTTTTTATGAAATCATATGCAATGTAAAATTATGTCTTATAGTTAATTTTACTTAGTATCTTATATATTTGTTAGAAAAATATATTGTGTATCTGTACATACATACACGTGTGTGTGTATATATGTGTATATATCCATATATCCATGCATATATATTGTTTTTCCTTTTCTTTTTCCTTGACTTGACTATCTCAGAGATGAATTACTTACTGAGCCAAAACAACTTCCAGAAAAATACTGTCTTCCTGCATCCCCGTCTGTCATCCTGCCCATCCAGATTATGCTGACTCCCCTTCAGAAAAGGTTCAGGTATCACTTCCGAGGGAACCGACAGACTAATGTTATAAGCAAGGTGTGCTTTGCCAACTCTTGTCCTTCGTTGTTATTAATAGCAGTTGTTAAGCATCCCGATCCTCTTTCTGGTTTAAGTTAAAATCCGATCCCATTCACATTTCTGTTTTTTCTCTGAAGAGCTAAATTCCTGTTTTGTCCTTGCCTTAATAGATCTATTTTGGGACTTGTGTTGATATGCCATGGGACTCCGCTCACTCATTAGCATGTCATCTCACCAGTGTCTCAAGTTGCCCCTTGGGTGTGCTGTGACATTTGTTGGGGGCACTTGTGACAACTGGCTCCACGTGTTTCACTGTGCGAATTGCTCCTTCAGTCTTATATATATATCAGAGAGAGATGTGAAAGTCCACAGATAGTCAAGTATTCGCTTTTGAACAGAGTGCTGATGCTACCATGATTTATGGCTGAGGTGCCTGGGTGGCTCAGATCACGCTCTCACAGTTCAAGCCCCGCATCAGGCTCTGTGCTAATGGTGTGGAGCCTGCTTGGGATTCTCTGTCTCCCTCTCTGCCCCTTCCCCACTCGTTCTCTCTCTCTCTCTCTCTCTCTCTCTCTCTCTCTGCCTCCCCTCCTCCCTCCCTCCCTCCCTCTCTCTCTCTCAAAAATGGATAACCATTTAAAAAATAAGTGAAAAGCTTTAAAAAATTTTAAAACATTAAATGATTTGTGTATGTACAAGAAAGTAAGGAATGATGGGGATGGCTTTGAGGAAATTCTCACCATCTCACCAGCATTTTAGCTGAGGGATTACAGCCATATATGTTGGAGATACTCTGTTTTTTGTTTATTTCTTTTTTTTTTTTTTTTTTTTTAGAGAAAGAGGTGAGTGAGTGAGGAGGAACAGAGGGACAGGGGGGCAGGGGAGAGAGAGAGAGAGAGAGAGAAAGGAAGGAAGGAAGAAGGAAGGAAGGAAGGAGGAAAGAAGGAAGGAAGGAAGGAAGGAAGGAAGGAAGGAAGGAAGAGAGAAAGAGAGAAAGAAAGAAAGAAAGAAAGAAAAAGAAAGAAAGAAAGAGAAAGAATCTTAAGCGGCTCCATGCTCAGTGCGGAGCCCAATGCGGGGCTTGATCCCAGGACTCTGAATGACCTGACCCAAAATCAAGAGTCGGACGCTCAAATGACTGAGCCACCAGGTGCCCCTATATTGGAGATATTCTTGAGATTTTTCTTTAACTTGACCAGAAAAACAATCAGGCATTTGTTTTTAATGAAATTTGATTGAATTCATTGAGAATTAGAACTCTGTTGCCAGGGTGTGGAGACTACCTTATTTATCCTTAAGTTTGCTACATTTAATGCAGTGCAAGTAGCAGAGTGGTTCATTTCAGTGTTTTGAATTATATGTTATTGCACCAGGCTTACCCCAGGCGTTGTATGTGGCATTTATAAATGAGTTTATGGGCTTTATAGAATTTTAAAGAGGTCAAGGGATAGGGAGTTATGTTTGCACGGGAAGGAGTTGAGTGGCAATTGCATTTCTGGGTCTTAAATTCAGTTTATTCTATTGTACTTTATGGATCTCCTCCTTTTTTGGATGAGGTGCTGGTGGAAAGAAGAATAGAACCAATTAGTAAGTAGTGAGATAAGGCAATAAACCTACAGCTGTAGAGAGGCAGTAAGAATTTGAGGTTAGAAAATTGTGAGTTATGTTGATTCCTTTCTTTTTTTAAAATTATTTTCTTAACTTTTTAAAAAATATTTATATTTGAGAAAGAGAGAGAGGGAAGGAGAGACAGAGTGAGTGAGGGAGGGGCAGAGAGAGAGGGAGACACAGAATCTGAAGCAGGATCCAGGCTCCAAGCTGTCAGCACAGAGCCTGACATGGGGCTCAAACCTACGAACCCCAAGATCATGACCTGAGCCGAAGTTGGACACTTAACTAACTGAGCCACCCAGGCACCCCATGTTGATTCCTTTCTAAAGTACATTTCCACTCTGTCATCAAGCCTAAACTACACAGCCCCTGAGATTAGGGATGCCCCTTACTCACTTTTGTATTTCTAGCATCTAGCACATAACAGGGATTTACCCTCAGTAAATGTTTTTGAATGCCTGTCCAACAAAACTTGGAAGGTTTGTAGAATCATCTCTAGGGACAATTTAAAAAGCTGCCTATTTACATTTACTTTTCTATGATTTTACCTGTTTTAAGGCATATTTTTTTCTTACTTTACCTTTTGAAAAGACAAACCAGAAGAAAATCAGGTTTAAAAGTTATTTTGGAATGTAATTTACAAAAAAACCAAACACAAAACAAAATTAAAGGCCATCAGTTCTTTGTAATGCTCATCATTTTACATATCTCCAAAGTGCTATGTTTTCAACACATACAGTATTGTAAATTTATGAGTTTACTGACTTATGCCACCTTTGGGAATTTGTTGGGAGTACATTGGGAAACATCTGATTAAAGTTCAGAGCAGAAATTGTGTTCTTTTATAAGAATCTTCACCTAATTTGTGTAAGTGCTATGTGTATACAATTAACTAGAACCATTTAATTGTAACTTTCTGGTCAGAATGACTTAAGAATTCAGACTATTTTAACTTCCTTCCTTAGCCTGAATGGTACTTGGCTCAGGTACTTATGTGGATTGGGAATCACACTCAGTTTCTGGATGAGAAGATTCAGCCAATATTAGACAAAGTAGGCCCTTCGGTAAATGCAAGGGTAAGAAACTGTGTTCTTAAATTGTTCCAGTTTTAGAGTTGTGTGTGTCCGCGAATAATCTGTCATTTACCTTACCTCCTGCTTACATGTTTCTTTCAGCTTGAATTTTCCCGGGGCCTCATGATGCTCGTTCTTGAGAAGTTAGCTGCAGACATCCCATGTCTGCTCTATGATGACAATCTCTTCTGTCATCTGGTGGATGAGGTGCTTTTGTTCGAAAGGGAGCTGCACAGTCTTTATGCCTATCCCAGCACTTTTGCCAACTGTATGCATATTCTGTCAGAGGACACTTGTTTTCAGAGGTGGTTGACTGTGGAGAGAAAATGTAAGTGTTCAGTAGCCATCAAGTGGAGAGCATATTATCTCCTTTTGTGTATATTAACTTTTGGTGTTTTTCTCCACCCGCTCTGGGTAGAAACTAGAGTCATCTGGATTTTTCTTGGTTAAGGTTTACCAAGTTGCCTTTTCTTCCCATCAGACCAGTTTTTCTTGTACTTGCACCATCCACGTTTCTAGAATGGAAGAGTCAAGCCAGTATAGGATACAGCTAACTGTTTTATAGATTGTACCATAGTACTTCCTGTTCTTTGTAGTGTCTGTTGGATGTAGCTTGTCTCATCAGTTTAACTATTTTGAAGATTTTGGGTAGGGGTGGCGGGGAGAAGTAGGGAATCTTGTTCAACCCTAACACAGAGCGTGTTAAATATAGTGCAACCGGTGGGAGGTTGTAGATTTGGTTTTTTGTTTGTTTGTTTTTTACAGAAAAACCATTACTCCTAAAAACTTGTGCTGAAAATTAAGAATGACTGTAACTACTTAATTGACCTGTTCCCTTTTTCTGCATATCAGTTGCTCTTCAAAAAATGGACTCAATGCTTTCATCAGAAGCTGCTTGGATATCCCAATATAAGGATATCACTGATGTGGACGAGATGAAAGTTCCAGACTGTGCAGAAACTTTTATGACGCTACTCTTGGTTATAACTGGTAAGTATAAGTCTTTCAAGATACAACTTTCTTTTAGGTAAGCTTTTTTTTTTTTTTGAGAGAGAGAACGAAAGAGAGAGCGAGCGCATGCGTGCACACAAGTGGGGGAGGAGCAGAGACAGATAGGGACAGAGGATCCAAAGTCCAGGGCTCGAACTCACAAACTGTGAGATCATGACCTGAGCTGAGGTCAGACGTTCAACTGAATGTGCCACTCAGGCGCCCTGAAGAACTCGTGCTTTTTAAAACATTTTCTATTTGGGAAATTTTCAAACATACACAAAAGTGATTGTGATACCATGAAGCCTCAAGTATCTGTTATGAAAGTTTAAAACAATGATCACTTCTATATTTTTTTCTCCTAGAGTATTTTAAAGAACATTTCAGGCATCTTATTTCACCTGTAAATTCTTAAGTGTATAAGTCTTCTAACCTGTCATAGTTTCTCCTTCCTTTAAAAAAGAAGTCATTTTTCTGGGGCGCCTGGGTGGCGCAGTCGGTTAAGCGTCCAACTTCAGCCAGGTCACGATCTTGCGGTCCGGGAGTTCGAGCCCCGCGTCAGGCTCTGGGCTGATGGCTCAGAGCCTGGAGCCTGTTAACGATTCTGTGTCTCCCTCTCTCTCTGCCCCTCCCCCGTTCATGCTCTGTCTCTCTCTGTCCCAAAAATAAATAAACGTTGAAAAAAAAAAAGAAATTTATAAAAAAAAAAAAAAAGAAGTCATTTTTTTGTTGAAGAAATGGGGTGATTTTTTAAAAAGTTTTATTTTTATTTATTTGGCGGGGGAGGGGCAGAGAGAGAGAGAGAGAGGGAGAGAGAGAGAAATCCCAAGCAGGCTCCGCACCATCAGCACAGAGCCTAACACGGGGCTCCATCTTATAAGCTGTGATATCATGACCTGAGCTGAAATCAAGAGTCAGGTGGACACAACCAACTGAGCCACCCAGGTGCCCTGAAATGGGGTGGTTTTTATATGTACATGATGAGGTTTTGGGGTGATGGTGGGGTTCGGAGCTGACGGCCAAGAAAGAATTCTTGAAGATGTCTTTGGTGCAAAAAGGTGATTTTATTAAAGCATGGGGGCAGGACCCACCTCCAAACCCCACCATTACCCCAAAATCTTATCATACAGCTCTGTGACTTACAGTGGAGCTACATCCTGATGAAGGTATCCTAAGTTAAACATTTTAAGTCAAAAATGCGTTTCATACACCTAACCTACTTTATAATAAAATGTTGAATATCTCCTGTAATTTATTAAATACTGTACTGATAGTGAAAAACAGAATGGTTGTATGAGGACAAAATGGCTGTAAGTGCATTGGTTGTTGACCCTCATGATCCCATGGCTGATGGAGATATGCCGCTCTCCCGCTGCCCAGGATCATGAGAGGGTTGTATCCCATATTGCCAGCCTGGGAAGAGATCCATATAAAATATTCAAATAATTCCTATAAATGTGTATAGCTTTTGTACCATTGTAAACTTGAAAAATCTTAAGTTGAACCATAATAAATCAGGGCCCATCTATAATTTCCTTATGCCTTTAAAAAATTAAACTGTGGGGCGCCTGGGCAGCTCAGCTGGTTAAGCATCTGACTTTGGCTCAGGTCACGGTTCGTGGATTTAAGCCCCGCATCTGGCTCTGTACTGACTGCGTGAAGCCTGGAGCCTGCTTCAGATTCTGTGTCTCCCTCTCTCTCTCTGCCCCTTCCCTGCTTGAGCTGTATCTCTCTCTCTCTCTCTCTCTCTCTCTCTCTCTCTCTCTCTCTGTGTCTCTCTCTCCCCCCCCCTCAAAAATAAACATTTAAAAAAATTGAGCTGTAATTTATATACAATGGAGAACATAAATCTGAAGTATACAGTTCAGTGAGTTTTGACAAGTACATATACTTGTGAAACCTGCAACCTTGTAAAGTTTAGAAATAGATCCGTGCTTGGATGGTCGATTGATTATTTGACAAAGGTACCAAAGCATGTCAATAGGGAAAACCTGTAACTGTGTCCTGGGCAGAAGCAAAACTTTCACATGTCTTGTTAACTTTCTCCACAGACAGATATAAAAATCTTCCCACAGCTTCCAGAAAGCTACAGTTCCTGGAGTTACAGAAGGACTTAGTAGATGATTTCAGGATACGGTTAACTCAGGTGATGAAAGAAGAGACTAGAGCTTCCCTTGGCTTTCGATACTGTGCAATTCTCAATGCTGTGAACTATATCTCAACAGTACTAGCAGACTGGGCTGACAATGTTGTAAGTTAATGTGCTTTTATTTATTTACTTATTTATTTTAACATATATATTTTTTAGTTTATTTACTATTTTTTAAAATTAATCTCTACACACAATGTGAGGCTTGAACTCACAACTGGAGATCAAGAGTCGCATGCTCTTCCGACTGAGCCGGCCAGGTGCCCGCTAATGTGCTTTTTATATTAAATCGTAGATTTTTCAGTTTTAGTTAAACAGTTTTTTGTTAGTAGTATTAACAGTTTTACCTTTTGAAACTTTGAATTTACAGCAAGCAGAAATTACACATTAGTAGAATAACAATTAGGCCAAACCTAGGGGGTGTGATTAAATTACATTTTTTTCTCAATTCGCAAATAGTTACATAATCCCAATAGTTTAATCATTGGAAAAGAAAGCCAACGTCTCATAAAATAGTGGTCTATAGAATGAACCTTTTTCCTCTTAATTAGACTTTATCTTGGGAAATATTCATGTATGGTAATTGCCATCTCAGAAAAAGCTAGGATTGAGAAATGGTGTCAAAATCCATAAAATCCAGGACTTTAAGGAAGATAAAATAACACCATCTGAGGGGCACCTGGCTCGCTCAGTCGGTAGAGCCTGCGCCTGTTGGTCTCAGGATCGTGAGTTCAAGCCCACATTGGGGTAAAGATTACATAACAAAGTAAAATAAAAGTAATAAAAATAACATTTGATACCCTTTGAATGCCTTTAAAACATGAGTAAGTAGAACAATAAAATGAACTCCTATGTTCCTGTCATCCAGCTTCTTGTACCAATTTTGTTTTATTTAAGCCTCTTCTCCACATCCCACACTTGATTATTTTGAAGATCTTAAGGTATATTTCATGATAAATATTTCAAAATGTACCTCTAAAATAATTCCTTAAAAAAAAAAAAACACCCATAACCACAATACCATTATCACATCATCCAAGAAAGTTAATTTCTTATAGTGGGAGGTGTCTTAAATAAATCTAAAAATCAAAACCTTGGGTCCAGTTAGCAAGTACTGTAAGGCCTTTTGCCTCCAAGAATTTTATTTATTCTTCCTTTCTCCACACACATTCATTTGGTCTGCCTAAATACAATTATTAAATAATTTCTGTTTATTCTTTTTATTAATCCAAGACTATACTGGTTTTCAAGGCTTTTGCTAACCAGATTTTCCAATATGTATTTCTAGCCAAAAATGAAGAAACTTAATTAGCCTTTAAAACTTTAACATAGATTAATTCCTTTGATGTTGTTTAGGTATTAGAATGACCTCAGAGGAGCTCCAGGAACTTCTTGGACAGGGTGCTCTTGGGTTTGGAATCACTATTCCCTGATCATGTGTATAGATACAGAAATCAGCTTGGGTTTTCACCACTGTGCCCCATGAAGTAGGTTTCATGACAGAAAGTATTAACAGAGAATTTGCATGACCATAAAACAGTGAAGTATACATTAAATGGGAAAAAAAAACCAAACTGTACTAAGGTACATTGTAAATGTAAAGTATTATATGATTGTGTCATGAAATGAAAATAGGAAAGTAAAACAACAAAACAACTATAATGTTAACTAAAGACTTAATAATACCACTTTTTAAATGTGGTAGATAGGGGCGCCTGGGTGGCGCAGTCGGTTAAGCGTCCGACTTCAGCCAGGTCACGATCTCGCGGTCCGTGAGTTCGAGCCCCGCGTCGGGCTCTGGGCTGATGGCTCAGAGCCTGGAGCCTGTTTCCGATTCTGTGTCTCCCTCTCTCTCTGCCCCTCCCCCGTTCATGCTCTGTCTCTCTCTGTCCCAAAAATAAATAAACGTTGAAAAAAAAAATTAAAAAAAAAAATAAATGTGGTAGATAAAGTGGGAATTGAAAAATTCCAGGGTAGAATAATTCGAAAGCTTGATTAACTGAGGATTGGTGATAAGTTCATAGTATACTAGAAAACATAATTTTTGAGTGCGTTCACATGAGTCACAGAGGTGGACAAGGTAAATTAAAATGTCTGTATATTGTCAAGTCTTTTTTTTTTTAATTTTTTTTTCAACGTTTTTATTTATTTTTGGGACAGAGAGAGACAGAGCATGAACGGGGGAGGGGCAGAGAGAGAGGGAGACACAGAATCGGAAACAGGCTCCAGGCTCCGAGCATCAGCCCAGAGCCTGACGCGGGGCTCGAACTCACAGACCGCGAGATCGTGACCTGGCTGAAGTCGGACGCTTAACCGACTGCGCCACCCAGGCGCCCTTGTCAAGTCTTAATGTAATAAAAAAAAGCAGAAATGAAATATAATCAAACATAGGCATTTAAAAATACTCAACGTCCAGGTTAAGGACAGAGTCTTGAAAACATAATAAGAATAGATATATGTTTTTTTAAGTTTTTATTAAAAATAATATATTTTAGGGG
Source organism: Herpailurus yagouaroundi (assembly GCF_014898765.1). Taxonomy (NCBI): domain Eukaryota; kingdom Metazoa; phylum Chordata; class Mammalia; order Carnivora; family Felidae; genus Herpailurus; species Herpailurus yagouaroundi. The sequence goes on from NW_024412391.1 coordinate 81,986,072, forward strand.
CGCCTGGGTGGCGCAGTCGGTTAAGCGTCCGACTTCAGCCAGGTCACGATCTCGCGGTCCGTGAGTTCGAGCCCCGGGTCGGGCTCTGGGCTGATGGCTCAGAGCCTGGAGCTGGCTTCCGATTCTGTGTCTCCCTCTCTCTCTCTGCCCCTCCCCCGTTCATGCTCTGTCTCTCTCTGTCCCAAAAATAAATAAACGTTGAAAAAAAAAAAAAAGTAAAAATAATATATTTTAAATTATGAATTTCTAACAAAAAGTATATACTGCTAACGCATTATATAGAAAATGTATTCCTTTTCTGTGAAAGAATAAACAAAAAAGTCTTTATCTTAATTACATACAGGGTAATTAAAAAAATAGGAAACAAAAATAAATGTAATAACAGACATAAATAAGATAAAAACCTGATAAACATAGTTTATATTCTAGACTCTGGCTGGGACTTAAAAGCCTTTTTCAACAAAAATGTTAACTGAGATCCACATTCATAGTATCATTCTGCTAAGCAAGGAAGATAAGACACAAAATAATTATTTCATAAAATGAATATAGAGTGTACTGACTAATGCATTTGTTTATAAAGTCACCTAATTAGAACACATGGGCTGTATTCTATTGCGTATGCTACACGATTCTCATTGTGTACTTTTATGTGTTGTTTTCCTCATTTTAGTAAGTACTTTTTTCACTCAGCCCCCACACTGCTCCATTTTCTGCTAAGCTTTGTCATAAAACAAATTGTCATTCCTGATTCTTGTGCCAGATGATCTAATAAGAGACTCATTCGAAGCCAGATTTTTAGCTTCAACGAATTATTTGTGGAACATCATTAACTACTTTTACTTGGTGCCATAGTCTGTTAACGAAGATGAATTGGCCATCATCCCTGTCCTTAGGAAATTTGTAATGCGCTGCTGAATTAACTGGGTCCTTCTGTCAACAGAAGAATAACCAAATTTAGAGTAGCTCCTCAAATCATGAATGAATTTTTTGTCCTCGTGTGTTCTGATTTTACAAATTCTGTTTAATATAAGAAGTTATTTACCCATTTTCATGGTCTTTCAGCCTGTGAATGCTTAAAATAAAAATCATTAATGCTCTTGTATTGCCTAGATAGAAAAAAGGAAGAGTGGACAGAGCTCACCCTCCATTAATTTCGATTCTGTACTAATAGCTGTCTGTCCATTGCCAGATTGTGCCAAGCCAGACATACCCAGCCGTTCAGAGTCAGGAATTTTTCAGTTGTAGGTGACAGAAGCTGGATTGATGCTGGCCTGTGTAGGGAGGGGGAGTGGGGTGAGTCGGTGAGGAATCTGTGTAACTGGAAGCAGTAGGCATGGCTGCCCTGGACTTGTTCCCTTCTGGCTTCATTGTCAGGCAGGCTCTGGGAGTGTGGAAACAGGTGGCTCCAGGCTCCCACTGTCCAGGCACTGAGAGGACCAGTGCCTCTTCTCTGATAGGTTCAGCAGAAAATACCAGTGTGGCCTCTCACATGTCCATCCCTGAACAGTCACTTATTGTGGCCATATCCTGTTCCCTATTAATGGGCATTTAGGTTGCCTTTAATCTCTTGCTAAATATCCACAGCGTTATTTTTCTGTAGGGCAGAAAAAAATAATACATATTCTACCTAAAATGCCACTGTAAAAATGACATTTTAATTCTCTTAACTCTCATAAATCTGCTTACTACAACTCTCAGTCTGTGTTCGGAGAAAATGAGTACTTAAAGAAATCAGCCATCAGGGAAATGCAAATTAAAATCATAGTGAGACATCACTAAATATAAACTAAGATGGCTATAATAAAAAAGACATAATAACAATTGCTAGTGCAGAGGTAGAGAAGTTGGAACCCTCACACACAGCTGGTAGGAATGTAAGATGGTACAGCCACTGTGGAAGAGAGTCTGCAGGTCCTCAAATAGCTAAACACAGAATTACCGTATGACCCAGCAGTTCTACTCCCAGTATACCCAAGAGAATTGGAGATATTTGTCCACACAAAACCATACACACAAATGTTCACTGCAGTATTGTTCATAATAGACGAAAAAGAACCCAGCTGTCTGTCATCTGATGAATAGCTAAATACAATGTGGTACGGCCATATAATGGAATATTATTAAGCAATTAAAAGAAATTAAGTACTGATACATCTTACAACATAGATGAACCTTGAAAACATACTAAGTGAAAGAAGCCAGTCAGAAAGAGCCAGAAATTACAGGATTCCATTTATGTGAAACATCCAGAAGAGGCAAATCGATAGAGACAGAAAGATGAGTGGTTTGCCTAGGGTGGGAGGGTGCACGGAGAGGATTGGGAGATGATGGTTAAGTGTGGGGTATCTTTTTGGAGTAAAGAAAACATTTCTAAAATTGACACTGGCGTTAGATGCACAATTCTGAATATACACTAAAAGCCAATATATTGTACACTTTAAACAAGTGAGTTGTAGTACATGAATTCTATTTCATGCTGTTAAAAAGGAAGCATCTTAATGACCATGTTAATACATTTTTGCTTTCAGTTCTTCCTGCAACTTCAGCAGGCAGCACTGGAGGTCTTTGCAGAGAATAACACCCTCAGTAAATTGCAGCTGGGACAGCTGGCCTCTATGGAGAGTTCTGTCTTTGATGACATGATTAACCTACTGGAGCGTTTAAAGCATGACATGTTGACCCGCCAAGTAGACCATGTTTTTAGAGAAGTTAAAGATGCTGCAAAATTGTATAAAAAAGAAAGGTAAGTCCTTCATATTTTCTTATTACTCAACTCTCAAATCCAGTTTGCTAAAAGTTGAAAGATGATAAATACCTATATTTCTCAGACTATTCCAAAACATAGAAGAGGAAGGAAAACTTCCAAATTCATTCTGAGGCCAGCATGACCCTGATTTCAAAACTAGACCAAGACTCCACAACAAAAGAGAACTGCAGGCCAGTATCCCTGATGAACATGGGTACAGAAATCCTCAACAAGATACTAGCAAACCAAATCCAACAATACATTAAAAGAATCATTCACCATGATCAAGTGAGATTTATTCCTGGATTGCAAGGGTGGTTCAGTATCACAAATCAATCAGTATGATACATCACATCAACATAAGAGAAAGGAGAAGGATAATGTGATTATTTCAGTAGATGGCAGAAAAAGCATTTGACAAAGTACAACATTCATTCATGACAACAAATCCTCGACAAAGTAGGTTTAAAGGGAACATATCTCAACATAATAAAGGCCATGTGTGAAAAACTGGCCTGGCCATGTGTGAAAAGCTGATAGCGTCCTCAGTGGGAAAAGCTGAGTGCCTGTCCCTTAAGGTCAGGAACAGGACAAGGTTGTCCACTCTCACCATCACATTCAACCCAGTACTGAAGTCCTAACTACAGCAATCAGATAACAAAAAGAAAGAAAAGGCATCCAGATGGGTAAGGAGGAAGTCAAACTTTCACTGTTTGCAGATGACATGATACCATATATAGAAAATCCAAAAGACTCCACCAAAAAACTGCTAGAACTGATGAATGAATTCAGCAAAGTCACAGTGTACACAATGTACAGAAACCTGTTACATCTCAGCCGAAAGAGAAATTAAGAAAACAGTCCCATTACAACTGCACCAAAAACAGTAAGATACCCAGGAATAAAACTAACCAAAGAAGTGAAAGAACTATACTCAGAAAACTACAAAACACTGATGAAAGAAACTGAAGACGACACAGAGAAATGGGAAGACATTCCATGCTCATGGACTGGGAGAAAAAATATTGTTAATATGCCTACACTACCCAAAGCAACCTACACATTTAATGCAATCCCTATCAAAATACCAGCAACATGTTTCACAGAAGTAGAACAGTTATCAAACGTGGATGAAACTACAAAAGATCCCAAATAGCCAAAGCGATCTTGAAAAAGAAAAGCAAGCTGAGGCATCACAATTCTGGACTTCCAAGTTCTATTACAAGTCTGTAGGATCAAAACAGTATGGTACTGGCACAAAAATAGACACATAGATCAAAAGAACAGAATAGAAAACCCAGAATAAACCTACAACTATTTGGTCAATTAATCTCTGACAAAGCAGGAAAGAATATCTAAAGGGAAAAGGACTGTCTCTTCAACAAATGGTGCTGGGAAAACCGGACAGCTGCATGCAAAAGAATGAAACTGGGCCACTTTCATACACCATACACAAAAATAAATTCATAATAGATTAAGGACCTAAATGTGAGACCCGAAACCATAAAAATCTTAGAAAAGAATATAGGCAGTAATTTTTCTGACATTGATCATAGCAACTTTTTTCTAGATAGGTCCCCTGAGGCAAGGGAAAAAAAGCAAACAAAACAACAACAAAAAACAAAAACTATTGGGACTACATTAAATAAAAAGCTTCTGCACAGCAAAGAAAACAATCAACAAAACTAAAAGGCAACTACTGAATGGGACAAGATGTTTGCAAATGACATATTTGATGAAGGGTTAGTATCCAAAATAGATCAAGAACTGGTACAACACCCCCAAAACAATCCACTCAAAAATGAGAAGACACGAACAGACATTTCTGCAAAGAAGACATCCAGATGGCCAACAGACACATGAAAAGATGCTGATCATCACTTAACACCAGGAAAATGCAAATCAGAACCACAGTGAGCTATCACCTCATAGTTGTCCAAATGGCTAAAAATCAAAACCATGAGAAACACGTGGCACCTGGTGGCTCAGTCGGTTAAGCGTCTGACTCTTGGTTTCAGCTCAGGTCCTGGTATCACGGTTTCATGAGTTCAGGCCCCGTGTCGGGCTCTACACTGACGGTGTGGGGCCTGCTTGGGATTCCCTCTCTCCCTCTATTTCTGCCCCTCCTGCTCGCTCTCTCAAAATAAATAAACAAAACACACACAAGAAACAACAGGTGTTGGTGAGCATGTGGAGTAAAAGGAACCCTTGTGCACTGTTGGTGGGAATGCAAACTGGTGCAGCCACTCTAGAAAGCAGTATGGAGTTTCCTCAAAAAGTTACCCCACGATTCAGGAATCACACTACTGTGTATTTACTCAAAGAATATGAAAACACTAATTCAAAGGAATACATGCATTCCTATGTTTATGGCAGCATTATTTACAAGAGCCAAGATATGGAAGCAGCCCAAGTGTCCACTGATAGATGAATGAATAAAAAAAAAAATGTGGTGTATATCTACAATGGAATATTATTTGGCCATAAAAAAATTTTGAAACCTTGCTATTTGCAACAACAGGGATGGAGCTAGAGAGTATTATGCTAAGCAAAATAAGTCAGAGAAAGACAAATACCATATGATGTCACTCATATGTGGAATTTAAGAGACATAACAAATGAACAAAGGAAAAAAAGAGGGAGGCAAACCAAGAAACAGACTCTTAACTACAGAGAACCAAATGATGGTTACCAGAGGGGAGGTGGGTGGAGGGATGGGTAAAATAGGTGATGGGGATTAAGGCGCCCACTTGGTGATGAATATCAGTGATTAAAATAAAAACTTTAAAAAAGATTGAAAGATGATATATGCAAATTTCCAAGGTGTCTAGATAGCAGAGTTTGGCCTTTTGCTCTACAGACTTTTAACCATTTTTGATAGAAAGCTTTCTAAAATATATTCAGACATTTATTCAGTTTATTTATTCATCCTGAGAGAGAGAGAGAGAGAGAGAGAGAGAGAGAGAATCCCAAGCAGGCTCTGCACTGTCAGCACAGAGCCTGACATGGGACTCAAAGCCATGAACTGGGAGATCACGACCTGAGCTGAAATCAAGAGTCAGAGACCACCAACTGAGCCACGCAGGGGGCCCTGTTCAGACATTCTTAATCAGAATAAACTGATCCTAATTTAACCCTCAGATGTAGTTGTGACTACAGAGATAGTCACAACTGGTCTGGGATGTGGGGCTGAGTGGCCTGGTGCCCCAACAGTACTCTGCATGCGTGCCTGCAGGGTACTCTGTATCCACTGTCGTGATTCTGTGGTCTCTGTCCCTTTCCCCACACTGCGTACTCTGAGAACAGGCAGGGTCTGTCTTCTCCAGCACAGTCCCCCCGTCACGCCGAGCATTTGTAATCCGTTTGCAAGTGTGCTTAGTCCCTGTTATTCTGCGGAAAACCAGAGCATAAAATTACCTGTCTTAGATGCTAATACATGTTACATTTTAACCACTTTGTAATTATTTCAGTAAGTCACATTAAGGAAATGATGTGTCATCCTCATTAAATAAGGGAGTATTTAATGGAGAATCAGTGTATCAATATAGTTATATTTATTTTCTGAGACGGCTTTTAATGTTGGGCTGTACATTTTGCTCTTATCCAACCAAGATGCCCCAGGACAGTGCACTTCCCCACATGTAAAATGATTGGTCACATCTCTCAAAGTACAAGGTTTTGAAGATTCCGTAGTAAAATGTAACGCGCTGCAGGCGGTGCGGTCTTGGTCCCTCGCAGGTGGCTGTCGCTGCCGTCGCAGTCGGAGCAGGCGGTGATGTCCCTGTCCAGCTCGGCCTGCCCGCTGCTGCTCACCGTGAGAGACCGCTTACTCCAGCTGGAGGAGCAGCTTTGCTTCTCCTTGTTCACAGTCTTCTGGCAGGTGCTTGTGGAGAAGCTGGATGTGTACATCTACCAAGAAGTAAGCAAGAGCGGGCGGCGTTCCGGGGCCCTGATGGCAAAGGCACGTGTGACACAAACTGCTCTTTGTTTCAGATTGTTCTTGCCAATCATTTCAACGAGGGAGGGGCAGCTCAGCTCCAGTTTGATATGACTCGGAACCTGTTCCCCCTGTTCTCCCGCTATTGCAAGAGGCCAGAAAATTACTTCAAACAGTAAGCTCAGAACTTAACAATGACTGTTGATGGCATCAAGCTTTACAGGATGTTGATTCCTCTTTTCACAGCCCTAGGGGCCCTGTGATGTGTGGTGGCATAAATACAGCATCAGCTAAAAATTGAAAACATTCATCATGTACCCAGCTACTCTAAGGTGTGACCCATGACCCCCACCCCCCCCCCCCCAAATTTATCAGAACTGGATCTGAGTTATGGGCTGGGCTTTGTTCCCAGCATTGGTTTCATGCTTCTATTTGCCTGTTACTGGAGAGACAAATAGAAAATAAAGGCAAGTGCAGTTGTACCACAGTCAATAAATAGAAGAAATTAAAAATATGCCTGGTACCTAATAGTAGGCCAGGCATGAAGAAAGTGGTTTTCTTACATATTTATGTTGATTTTGGTTCTAAGCGTAACTATAAATGAGTGTCAGAAAAATTCTTCAAACCATTTTTAGAATTATTGGTTTGAAATTTAAATTATTGGGAGAGGAGTTTGAGATTATAAAGTAGTCCCTTTAAAGTTATTATAAAATGAAAAAATGATATTTATTTTAGTAAGAGATCTGAATTTTTTTTTCTTTTTTATTAGTTTCTCTTCCCATATTGTAATCTACCTAAAGTCTTAGCCACATTTAATAGACTATTATGTTAGTGTCAATATTACCTTTTGGAGTAACACACACATATGGAAAACAATGATCCTATCACATTATAGTAATCTAATGAAATAGAAACACTATATGCATACATTGTCCTTACATGTTAAAAGAGCCAAATAATAAATCCATAAATACTTTCTAGAGAGGCATGTGGATTAGCAGTGCATGGAAGCTGTTTAGTTTCTGAAAATGAAAATATTATATGGAACAACGTGATGATACAGATGATGGATATCTCATTTCCCACCTGCCTTTTTTTTTCTTAAACAGTGTCAAAGAAGCGTGTATTGTTTTGAATCTGAACATTGGCTCTGCCCTCCTTCTGAAAGACGTCCTGCAGTCAGCCTCAGGGCAGCCTCCTGCCACCGAGGCCTTAAACGAAGTTGGAATTTACAAACTGGCTCAACAAGATGTTGAGATTCTACTTAATTTGAGGACAAACTGGCCTAACACGGGAAAATAAAGCATCTTTTCCTGTTTTGGAGTTTTGGTGTTTAACAAAGAGGAGGCCAACTGGATGTCAAGTTATGTGACGAAGTTCTGAGTTAATGAAACTGGACAGTTGAAAACTTTATGGAATCATTTATTATCTTGGACTGATGGCATTATTAAAACACTGCCCATATTTCCTCCATCCTCTTGTTCCTAAGAAAACAAAACCAGAAAACTCAGAAGTCATGAAAACTCCGAGTAATTCCATTTACAAATGTAAATGCTAAGTATGTCTGTTGAACAAGATACAAGAGCAGAGAATAATAAATTACAAGCAATTTTCAATTTCCTGTGCTAATTAAGGGAGACTGTTGTAGATAATCAAACACAGCAAATACATTAAAAAAAAAAATCACTTTAGAATATATGTTCATAATTGAAGTTCCCGTATCTGGTTTGGAAATTCACTGTCTTTCCTCTAAGAAAACATTATGAGGTGGTGACCAAAATAGAATTGCTCTCATATTCCACAAATGATCCTTCCTAATTCCATTCCAGGACAGTGGGCAGGCAGCCTTTTCTTTTGGATGAAACATTTCAGGCCAGGGCACTGTGTTTCAGTCTCTCCCCGGGGCAAGGATGGGAATTAAACAGTTTTTGTTTAATATTTATGTAACTGATAATGAGACGGGAATCTTAAACTTTCTTTTTTCTTTGACTTTTCCTTGGCTTTTTGGACTATGTTACATACCAATTTCTTGATTAATAAATCCTTAGAGAACAAAACATTTAAACAAATTGAATTACATTGGTTAGAGGCCTTCTACAACTATCAAATGTTATTCCAATTTTTTTGTTTTCTGATTCAGCATTTAGTTAGTACTTTTTTTTTTTTTTAATTTTTTTTTTTCAACATTTATTTATTTTTGCGACAGAGAGAGAGACAGAGCATGAACGGGGGAGGGGCAGAGAGAGAGGGAGACACAGAATCGGAAACAGGCTCCAGGCTCCAAGCCATCAGCCCAGAGCCTGACGCGGGGCTCGAACTCCCAGACCGCGAGATCGTGACCTGGCTGAAGTCGGACGCTTAACCGACTGCGCCACCCAGTTAGTTAGTACTTTTAAAGCTGTAATATAACTTGCATCTAAAATTGTCCTAGGGCCCCTGGATGGCTCAGGTGGTAGAGCATGCAACTCTTGATCTCAGGGTGGTGGGTTTGAGCCCCATACTGGGCATGGGGCCTGCTTAAATAAGTAAGTAAATAAATAAAACTGTCAGGCTGGCATGCAACCTATCCTATTTCTTTATTATTATTTTTTTACTTATGTGGGGAGGAATGGCAGAGAGGGAGGGAGGGAGAGAATCCCAAGCAGACTCCACTCTTTTGGCATGGCGCGGATGTGGGGCTCGATCCTATGAACTGCAAGATCCGTGACATGAGCTGAAATCAAGAGTCGGACGCTCAACTGACTGAGCCACGTACTCTCCCGTACTGTTTTTTGTTTGTTTGTTTTTAAATAAGCTCTACACCCAACGGGGGCTTGGACTCCTGATCCCAAGATCAAGAGTCACATGCTCTACTGACTGAGTCAGCCAGGGGCCTCACAACATATACTGATGGTAAATACTTAACCTGGTGATAAATAATTTTGAGGAAATGCTTTGAGAGAAATTCTATTACTCCATATTTTATACAGAAATTTCCCAACTAGGGATTTGGGCTCAGAACTTTTCTGTTAGTTCCAGAACACTGGGGCTTCTCCACTTCATTTTCTGAGAACTGCTGGGCTTTCCCACTGAGAAAAGAATGGAAGTGCCCCAGAAACTTCCTAATTCCAGCACCTTCTCCCTCTGCCGCCTGCCCCCAGGCTTAACATTTTGCTGTCACTCCTCGCTTTCTAGACAGCTGAAAGTTTCAAGGGACTGAAATGTTTCTGTCAAAAGGTAGGAACTTATGTTTTAAATTGTTTTCATTGTACTTTAAGTCATGCCGTATTATTTAAACATCAGTCACGTAAAAATAAACTTACACTTCACGTCTGAATTTATCCAGAGTTACTGCATGTCCATCATCTTTTAAAACTTCATCTGCAGTCAACAGACCCAGGGTTTTTAAGGCTGTAAAATCAGAATGAGGAGAAAGGAAAATTTATGAAGCGAGAATTATTTTCAGCTAGGGAAAGTTATGGAATGGCCACAAACTATTGCTTTAATTGAGATGATAACTGACCTTCTCTGTATTGCACGAACGATATGGTGCCTTTATTCGAAGTGTCCATCATTTCAAACATAGACACAATGTTAGAATGATCCATAAAGAAAGGAAAAGCCAAGCCTGTCATTTTGGCAATTCTCAGTTGTTCCAATACAGATATTAAATACTCTCTTGGTTTTTCTGCAAAAGAATAGTTCCAATTCTTTCCAATATAAAATTAAGATATATCACAAGTAGAAACAGTCATTTAACAATTATTAAATAACTATGTTCAAGGTATTGTAATAGGCACTGGGGACACAGGCCTTGCTTACAAGAAAAGCAAGACATCGAACAATTAATTATGTATGTAAGTGTTCTGCAGAGATGGGACCTGGGCTTTTTTTTCCCAACTCCTCAGGTGATTCTAATTTGCAGATAAGAGTGGAAAAGCAACAAAAAGGAAGAGCATGATGCAGGGAAGAAGGCAGCCAGCTAAAAGAAGCGATAAAATATAAATAAAAACAGGGACTCTTGGATTAATTAATACCCTCCTCCAATTAGGAAGCATGAATGTTCTTTTTTTTCATTTTAAACTGTTTTTTTAATGTTTATTTATTTTTAAGAGAGAGAGAGAAGGAGATAGAGCATGAGCAAGGGAGGGGCAGAGAGAGAGGGAGAGACAGTCTCCGAAGCAGGCTCCAGGATCTGAGCTGTCAGCACAGAGCCTGATGCGGGGCTCGAACTCATGAGCTCTGAGATCATGACCTGAGCTGAAGTCGGACGCTTAACCGACTGAGCCACCCAGGTGCCCCATCTTTTTTTTTTTTTTTGAGATAGAGAAAGAGGGTGCAAGCAAGCAAGGGGCAGAGAGAGAGAAAGAGAGAGAGCGCGAGAGAGAGAGAGGCGCACAGAAGTGGCTCACCCAAAACAGGACTTGAACTCACGAACCGTGAGATCATGACCCAAGGTGAAGTCAGATGCTTAACCGGCTGAGCCAGCCAGGCACCCATGAATGTTCATTTCTAACATAAAAGCAGTATTTTGGATTAGCAGGCCATCTTTCATTTAAGCAATATGAAAGATAAAAAAATGAAGATCCACTTTACAGAAATAATGGAGGTCAGTTATGATGAAAAGAAGCCAAAAGAAGGTGCAGCAGCTTAGGTGAGTGCCACTCACTACACACACTATGCACACACACCACACACACAGTAGTGTGTGTATATGTATGTTTGTACATATATAAACGTGTGTACATACAAAATTCTTTAAATTTGTTTTTCTCATTGAGAATTTCATAAATATACAAAAGCAGGAAAGTAAAATGAACCTGTCACCAACTTTTAACTGTTAAAATTTGTGGCCAGTCTAGGGGCACCTGGGTGGCTCAGTCAGTTGAGTGTCAGACTCTTGATTTCAGCTCAGGTCATGATCTCGCGGTTCAGGAGTTGGAGCCCTGCATTTGGCTCTGCACGGACAGTGTGGAGCCTGCTTGGGATTCTCTCTCTCCCTCTCTCTCTGACCCTCCTTGTCTCTCTCTCTCTCACAAAATAAACAAACTTAAAATAAATTTTAAAAAATTGTGGCCAGTCTTATTTCACCATCATCTCATCCAGGTCCCCTTTTCCTGTATTATTCTGCAGTAAATCACAGTGATCATATTTCATTAATAAATATTTGAGCGTACATCTCTGAAAGAGAAGGACTTCTTTTGAGATACAACTGACATGTAACATTGTGTAAGTTTATATAACATGTTGATTTGATACATTTATATTTCGTAATATGATTGCCATTGCAGCATTAGCTAACACCTTCATCACATCACATAATTATTATTTCTTTTTAGGGGTGGGAATAATTAAGATAGAGTCTCTTGGCAAGTTTGATATTTATGATACAGTAATATTGTCTGTCAGCACTATGCTGTGCATTAGGTTTCCAAGACTTCTTTACAGCTGCAAGTCTGTACCCTTCCACAACATCTCTCCTACTCCCACCCCCACTCATTGTTCTACTCTGTTTTTACAACTTTGGCTTTTTCAGATTCCACATACAAGTGATAGCATGCAGTGTTTGTCTGACTTAGCTCACTTAGCATATCCTCAAGGGCCGTCCATGTTGCACATGGCAGGATTTCTTTCTTTCTCACGGCTGAATAATACTCCATTGTATAAACATAGCACATCTTCATCATCCATCCATCTGTAGACAGATACTTAGGCTGTTTCCATATCTTGGCTCCTGTGAATAATGCTACATAAACATGAGAGTGCAGGTATCTCTTTGAGATCCTGTTTTCATTGTCTTTGGATATATACCCAGAAGTGGAATTGCTGGAGCATATGGTAGTTCTGTTTTCATTTTTTTTGAGGAACCCCCATGTTTTCCACAGTAGCTATACCAATTTATATTCCTAGCAACAGTGCACAAGAGTTCCTTTTTCTCCACATTCTCACTTGTTATCTTTGCCTCTTGGATAATAGCCATTCTAACAGGTGTGAGGTGATATTTATTTGCATTTCCCTGATGATTAGTGATGTTAAGCATCATTTTATGTACCTGCTGGCCTTTTGTGTGTCTTCCTTGGGAAAATGTCTAGTTCCTCTGCCCATTGTTAAAAACGTTTATTTATTTATTTTAGTAATGGCTACACCCAATGTGGGGCTCAAACTCATAACCCTGAGATCAGGAGCAGGATGCTTTTCTGACTGAGCCAGGCAGCTCCCACTGCCCATTTTTAAATAAGATTTTTCTTTGTTATTGAGTTGTAGGAGTTCTTTCTATATTTCAGATATTATCTGACACATAGTTTGCAAATACTTTCTCCCATTCTGTAGGCTGCGTTTTCATTTTGTTGATTCTTTCTTTGTGGTGCAGAAGCTTGTAAGTTTGATGTGGTCCCAGTTGTTGATTTTTCATCTTGCTGTTTGTGCTTTTGCTGTCATATCCAAAAAATAATTGCCAAGACTTGTGTCAAGGAGCTTCTCCCTAGGTTTTCTTCTAGGAGTTTTACGGTATCAGGTTTTATGTTTAAGTCTTTGATCCATTTTGAGTTCGTTTTTGTGGGTGGTATAAGATAGGGATCCAATTTTATTTTTCTGCATGTGGTTACCCAGTTTTCCCAATATCCTTTGTTGAAGAGGGAACTTTTTTCTTTTTCCATTACCGTAATGCCATTACCACAATACCATCCATACATTAAAAAAAATTTTTTAATACCTCCATATAGCCAGGCAGTAATATTTCCAGTAGTCTCACAAATTTTATGAATTGTGAACACTTCTTTTTTTTTTTTTTAATTTTTGTTTTTCAACGTTTTTTATTTATTTTTGGGACAGAGAGAGACAGAGCATGAACGGGGGAGGGGCAGAGAGAGAGGGAGACACAGAATCGGAAACAGGCTCCAGGCTCCGAGCCATCAGCCCAGAGCCTGACGCGGGGCTCGAACTCACGGACCGCGAGATCGTGACCTGGCTGAAGTCGGACGCTCAACCGACTGCGCCACCCAGGCACCCCGAATTGTGAACACTTCTTAAAAAAAAAAAAAAAATAGCACTGGCTCATTTGGTTAAGCCTCCAACTCTTGATCTCAGCTCAGGTCATGATCTCATGGTTCCGGGATCAAGCCTGCATCAGGCTCTGCACTAACAGTGTAGAGCCTGCTTGGGATTCTCTCTCTCTCTCTCTCTGCCCCTCCCCTGCACATGCTCTCTCTCTCAAAATACATGAATAAATAAATAAATAAATAAATAAATAAATAAATAAATAAATCTTTTAAAACATTTTAAAAAGTAAAAGTAGGGGTGCCTGGGTGGCTTGGTCGGTTAAGCGTCCGACTTCGGCTCAGGTCACGATCTCGCGGTCCGTGAGTTCGAGCCCCGCGTCGGGCTCTGTGCTGACCACTCAGAGCCTGGAGCCTGTTTCAGATTCTGTGTCTCCCTCTCTCTCTGCCCCTCCCCTGTTCATGCTCTGTCTCTCTGTGTCTCAAAAATAAATAAACGTTAAACAAAAAAAAATTTTTTTTAAGTAAAAGTAAAAACACTTTTATTCAAATAGTATTCACATATTGTGATTATGTTTTTAAATCTCTCTTGTGCCTTTTCGTACAAATTTTAGTAGACTACAGAAACAAATGGGTCACTAAAGGCAATCACATCATGTATGTAGTCTTTGGTTGCTTCTCCCTCAGCTGTCTATCAAATTCAGAAAGAGAAAAAAAGGCCAATTTCAAATTTCAATTCACTGCATTTCTTTCTAAGGATAGAGTTAAGTAAATAATTCTAAGGGAACTAGGTGTGTTATTACCGTATATCCCTTAGACTCCACAAGATGCTATAATGTTCAGGTCTGGAGTCTATAATTTATACTCTGCCTGCTTCTACAAATGTTTTGGGGTCGCCTGGGTGGCTCAGGTCATGATCTCGCGGTTTGTGGGTTCGAGCCCTGTGTCAGGCTCTGTGCTGGAAGCTTGGAGCCCGGAGCCTGCTCTGGATTCTGTGTCTCCCTCCCTCTCTGTTCCTCCCCTGCTAGCACTGTGTCTTTCTCTCTCTCTCTCTCTCTCTCTCTCTCTCAAAAATAAATATTTTCTAAAAATTAAAAAAAAATGTTTGAAAGTGCTTGCAACAGAAATAATAGATATAACTTTTTAAAAGATTTTTATTATTTTTATTTTTTAAATGGTTTATTTATTTATTTTGAGAGAGCGAGCTCATGCACAATCAGGGGAGGGGCAGGGGGCGGGGCGGGCAGAAAGAATCCCAAGCAGTCTCGGCACTGTCAGTACAGAGCCTGACAAGGGGTTTTGACCCCACGAACCATAAAATCATGACCTGAGCCCAAATCAAGACTCGGATGCTTAACCAACTGAGCCACCCAAAGCACCCCTAAAGATTTTATTTTTAAGTAATCTCTCCACCCAACATGGGGCTTGAACTCACACCCCCAAGATCAAGTGTCACAGGCTCCACCAACTCAGCCAGGCAGGCGGCCCTAAAGAAATAACTTTAAAACATGAAGGGAAGATCCAAAGGTTACTAACCACCTAAGTTACATCAATGTCAGCTGATAATAACAATCAGTTCTTCAAGGGGGACAAACCTCAAGTTCCACATCTTAATAATCGCAGCTAACGTTTATCGAGCCCTCTCTACGTGCCTAGTGTTCCTCATAACAGTCCCTTGCCAAGGCCCAGAGCTAGGATGAATCCAGGCAATGTGCCTCCCAAAGCTGTGGGCTTTACCGCGCTCCACTGACTTAAATATACGAAGCATCTGGAACGCCCAAACCAAGTCCACCATGACGGTTTCTACTGAACTTTTCTTCTCCATCACTCTCAGATATATCTTATCCTCACTTACGATTCCACAGCAGCATCTCTCATCTGGGTTACTACAACTGCCTCCTCTCTAAAAATGAAATTCTAATTTTATTAAAGGCACCCCCTAAGCACGTATACTCGCTCCTTCCATAGTACAGAATGGTCACTGCAAAGTGGCTGTGCAGCCAGGGGCTCTGTTTCCCATTACAGTCTAGGTGAGGCCACGTTTTCCTACCACATGACTTCAGGTTATGCTAGGTTTTGGCGTTAAATGAGTTATGAAAATCTGCAGGTTTCCAGGGCTTTTAGAATTTTGGAGTTGAGGATGTGGGATTGTGGACCTGCTCCCTCGATATAACAACCCAATCAAACTGTCTAGTCTTATTTTCCATAAATCCCTTACAATCCAGGGTTTTGACACTGGGATACCGGTCATTGTGCCAGAGGCTTCATAAGGACCCGAGACAAATACAGTATTTCTTCCTGAGAATCAATCCTACTCTGATAATATGAAATATTTACATTAAGAAACAGATATGTCTTGGGGCACCTGGGTGGCTCAGTCGGCTGGGCATCTGACTTCAGCTCAGGTCATGATCTCACCGCTTGTGAGTTCAAGCCCCACGGTCGGGCTCTGTGCTGACAGCTCAGAGCCTGGGGCCTTTTCAGATTCTGTGTCTTTCTCTCTCTCTCTCTCTCTCTCTCTCTGCCCCTCCCCCACTCACAGTCTCTCCCTGTCTCTCAAAAATAAACATTAAAAAAAAAAAATAATAATAATAAAAAGAAACAAATATATCTGTAGAAAAATGAAACTTGGACATTTTTAGGGTAAAACAACTGACTCCAAAGAAATGTGTTATTCAGCATCAGGCTAAGGTCTCAGACACCAAAGGTACAAGTCCCCTCTCCTCTGCCATTAGGGGGCCTTGCGCAGGGAACTTTGAAGGGCACTGATATGCATTCTGAACGCCAGCCAAACCCTCCTTAGCTTTTCCTCAGTGTTTCTTCACCTGTCCTTTTCTCCGCCCTGCCTCACCCCCTTTGGCATTTGTAGAGATGTTTCAAGAAGTTCATATTGTTACAGTGGATAACAGCATCTCAGTTTCTTTCACTGATCATTATTTAAATTATGATTATATGGGGCACCTGAGTGGCTCAGTCGGTTTAAGCGTCTGACTTCGACTAAGGTCATGATCTCTCAGTCCGTGGGTTCCAGGCCCACATCGAGCTCTGTGCTGACAGCTCAGAGCCTGGAGCCTGCTTCAGATTCTGTGTCCCCCTCTTCCTCTCCGCTCCCCAGCTCACGCTCTTTCTCTGTCTCTAATAAATAAATAAACATTAAAAAAATTTAAATTGTGATTGTAATGGGGATTATGGTATTAATGTGTAACTACTCCCAGACTCCCCCTTCCTTATCCTCTGCTGCTAAGAGAATTTGTCTTTATCTGAGATTCTCTTCCCCCCACCCTGCCTTCCACAGAATTCTGTTTTTGCCAGATGGGTTCAAAGCCTTTTAAATTAAAGGAGAAAAATCAATCCTTGAGATACTCTACTGGTTGACACAATAAAGAGCTAGAGAGAAAAAGGACAGGAAAGAAGGAGAAGACAGAAAAAATCTACAAATTAAAAAAGACCACAAAGCACCTAGTACAGTGAATTAGAAACAAACAAACAAAACAACCCCCCTTGGGGCGCCTGGGTGGCGCAGTCGGTTAAGCGTCCGACTTCAGCCAGGTCACGATCTCGCGGTCTGTGAGTTTGAGCCCCGCGTCAGGCTCTGGGCTGATGGCTCGGAGCCTGGAGCCTGTTTCCGATTCTGTGTCTCCCTCTCTCTCTGCCCCTCCCCCGTTCATGCTCTGTCTCTCTCTGTCCCAAAAATAAATAAACACTGAAAACAACCCCCCTTTAAGGCATATAAACATTTAGAACACCAGGGATAAAGTAAAAAGACAAACCTAAAGACTTCCAGATGAAGAAAACATGCCTTATATTAAAGAGATCAAGAATCTGATGACATCATGATATCAGACTCTTCAGAGCAACAGTGGCAATTAGAAGACAATGGAACAACGCCCTCCAAGTTCTGAGGGCAGTATTTTCTAACCAAGAATCGTATCCACCCTGGTTATCATCATGTTTGAGAATAGGATGAGACATTTTCATATATGCTCCAACAACGCACAGCCTCTCAGGGAGCCGCTCACTAGAGGATGTTCCCCTAGAGAAAGGGGAAAAAAGCAAAAAAAAAAAAAAAAAAAGGAGGAGGCCCAAGCACCACAAAACAGCCTTTAGGGGCACCTGGGTGGCTCAGTCGACTAAGCATCAGACTTTGGCTCACGTCATGATCTCACAGTTCATGGGTTAGAGCCCCATGTGGGCTCTGTTCTGACAGCTCAGAGCCTGACGCCTGCTTTGGATTCTGTGTCTCCTTCTCTCTCTCTGCCCCTCCCCTGCTGGCGCTCGCTCTCTCTCAAAAATAAAAAAAAATATATTTTTTTAAATAAAAAAAAAAAAGAAAGAAAGCGGGCTTTAAGTGCAGGAGACAGGTGAAGTGGATTAGGATCAGAGTGAGGGACAACCCTGAATCACAGCTGAACTGCAGGGCAGTTGAGCGATCATCCAGACTAGAGCAGGCAGAGAGCTGGGGGAGGCCCTGGGGGTGTGGACTGCTGGATGAAAGTAAATGTACTGGGAGGACATCTATGCTTGTGACAGCAGGGGGATATCGATGAATTGGCGACAATTGCAAAGAAAATTTAAGTAAACATTTAAAATGTAGTATTATTAATATCAGGGAGAACAAAGGAAATACAATCATAGCATACTACGTGGATTAGCTGTGGATATTTGCCTGATAATGTGATACTGGTCACACCAAAATTGAATTCTAACTTTCTTGGGAAATTGGAGATGAGTGGGAACAGGTGTGAGTGCGTGTGTGTGCGCGCGAGCGTGCACACGTGGGTGCAGGTGTGTAAGAGAGTTAAAAGTTTCATCTTCAGGGGCGCCTGGGTGGCGCAGTCGGTTAAGCGTCCGACTTCAGCCAGGCCACGATCTCGCGGTCCGTGAGTTCGAGCCCCGCATCAGGCTCTGGGCTGATGGCTCGGAGCCTGGAGCCTGTTTCCGATTCTGTGTCTCCCTCTCTCTCTGCCCCTCCCCCGTTCATGCTCTGTCTCTCTCTGTCCCAAAATAAATAAACGTTGAAAAAAAATTAAAAAAAAAAGTTTCATCTTCCATAGTATAAAGCTAAGCCTAAACCTAGGGTGCGGGGGGCACTAGTAAGTAGCAGTGCAAGTCTGTGAGTTAGAAATATCAAGGTAAATAGCTAAACGAATGGGAAATCATTTCGTCTGTAGAGTGGGAATCTGGGACATGGAGGGAAATGCCGTTATTCATGATAAGCCTTGGAGTGGCTTTTGATTTTTAAACCCCATACGTATACTTTTATAAAAACCAAAATGAAACATCTGTTGGTTGCCAGGCATAGGGCTAATTTGTATACTACTCATTTAATCTCCCCCACGTGTCCATAAGATGGGTAATATTATTCCCATTTTCCAGAAGAAGAGACTCAAGGGCAGGCTTGCGCCCACACGCATGTAGTACTAAACAGGCCCCTCCTTGAAGCCTCTCTCCCACCGGCCACGAGCCTCCACCTGTGTGAGCCCCGCGCACCTGGCTAGTGGTGGGCACACAGAAGCCGTTCAGAAAGTACTTGTTTGAGGACCACAGCGTTAGTTGGCAGAACGGCTCAAGTCGCCGAGATATAGGGGAGAGTGTGCGCGTGGAGGTGGGGGTACTGGAGAGGGGAGCCGGCCGGCGGCCGCGCGGGCGCGGAGGGATGGCTATACTGGGAATTTCTGGCAACCGCTCCGCGCCGGGAGGCGGAGGCGGTGGGACAGAAAGCCGAGCGGTGGGAAAGACTCTTACCTGGCCGGAAAAAGAGCAAGGTGCTGGTGAGATAGTTCAGCAACTCCATAATCCGATGTTTTTCCAAATAATCCCTGGCCTCCTGCTCTCTGTTGCCGCGGGCCTGCATGGCTCTGCGTGGCGCCGTTGCTAGGCGACCCGGCAGCGCCTGGCCGTTCGGCCCCGCCCCCTGCGCCCGACGCGGTCACGTGACGCGCCTCTCTTGAAGGCGACCTGGACAGGGAGTTCTACACTTCACCACCAGGAGGAAGCTGGGGGCACCGATGGGGTGGGGCCTATGCGGAGGCTGAGGGTGACCCGTGCACAGCCCCTTGCGGGCCGATGGTCCGCTTCTCCCACCCCTCCCTCCCCCGGGGCTGAGGGCGGGCCTGACTGTCTTTTCCTGTTTTTGTCTGATGCTCAGTACTTGTTGATCCAATGAATGAGACCTCACGTGGTAATTAACAGAGGATGAACTAATAACGGAAGGAACTTGTGCGATTCTGGAGGCTACGGTGGAGTTGTTTGTTTGTTTTTTTTAAGTTTATTATTTTGAGACAGTGCATGCAAGTGGGGGAGGGGCAGAGAGAGAATGATCGAGAATCCCAAGCAGGCTCCGCACCACCACACGACCAGCGTAGAGCTCCTCCAGCAGCCAGAACTCACAAACAGGGAGATCTCGATGAGCCCAAGTCTGACAGTCTGAGGCTTAACCCACTGAACCCCACGAAGCGCACCCGCCCCCCACCCGTGGAGAGTTCTAAGTACCATCTTTGGTGTGAGCAGCTTGTAGCACAGCGTTGGCAATGGGGCAGGAAGGTAGTCCATTTTCTCCACTGGATCGTCGGTCAGGACACATGCTGGGATCCTGAGCTCCAACATCTTTGCTGCTTAACTAGGCTGCGTGGAGTTGGTCTTATCTGAGACCATCTGACTAGTTTTGAGGGAGGGTCACTGAGTAAGATGGGATGCAGGTACCTAGGAGGTCCTCAACTCAATCATCACTGTACCTTCGAAACTGAACTCTAGGCTGGGACATTGGTCCTTGAGGGCCGGGCTCTGAAGCCTGTGCCCTTACCCTTCAACAGAGAGCCCATTGCAGGTACTTCAAGGAGAGAAAAGACAAATGGCCAATAAACGTATGAAAATGCTCTTAGCCTCTTCAGCAATCCTGTAAACAAATTCAAACTACAAGAAAATGCCATTTACATTTACCAGACTAGTAAAAATTAGGAAGTTGGACCATATCGAGGGCTGGCAAGGATACAGTACCACAAAACAGTGATGATGGGAGCGTAAATTGGAACATCCATGTTGGAAAAATGATTTGCAATTACCTTGGTAATAGAGACATGTTTCTGCACTATGACCTAGAAATTCCACTCCAAGAGCAACTCTTGTCCAGGTATATCAGGATATATGTACAAGAATGTTCATAGCACTGTTCATAATAGCAAGCACTGAGAGCAGCCCCAAAGTTCACCAACAATACAACTGATTTTGTCGCCTGGCTGGCTCAGTTGGTTGAGGAGGTAACTTCTGCTCAGGTCATGATCCCATGGTTCGAGAAGTTCAAGACCTGCATTAGGCTCTCTGCTGTCAGAGCAGAGCCTGCTTCAGATCCTCTATCCCCTTCTCTGCACCTTCCTCGCTCATGATCTCTCTCTTTCTCTTTCTACAAAATAAATAAACATTAAAAAAAGAGAATACAATGGGATTTAAAAAAGCTGTGGTATATTACACAATGGAATGCTATAAAGCATTGCAACAATGCATTGTAGCTACTTGCAAACATATGGGTGGATCTCAAAAGTGTCTTATTGTCTACTGTCTCAGAATATGTAGTATAAAAATCAATTTATATAAAGTTAAAAAAGCATACAGAACTAAACAATACATTGTTTACAGGTTATAACATATGTAGGAAATCTATTAAGAAATGCAAGGGAATTGTACACAAAATTCAGCATAGTGTTTGACTTGGAGGGGAGAGGAAAGGGAATGGGTTTTTGGAGGAATATCCTGGGGATTTCAGGGGTAATGGTAAAGTGATTTTTCTTTGCCTGAATGGACTAAGCTTCTTTATACTTAATATGTATTTTATAGGTTATAAAATCTACTCAGCATTTAGGGGCTCCTGGGTGGCTCAGTCGGTTAAGCGTCTGACTTCAGCTCAGGTCATGATCTCATGGTTTGTGGGTTTGAGCCCTGCATCAGTCTCTGTGCTGACAGCTCAGAGCCTGGAACCTGCTTTGGATTCTGTCTCCCTCCTTCTCTGCCCCTCCCCTGCTTTCATTCTGCCTCTCTCTCTCAAAAATAATAAACATCAAAAAATTTTAAATCAGCATTTAATAACAATAATTTTTAAGCAGTTGAAAAACAGAGAGTAGAACAAGGAACCAGAAAGTCAATGCCAGGAGACTGAACCAAGTCTGAAACAGAAGGTAGCCAAGGTGCTGGGGATGTGGGAGATTGAATCTTCCGAGGTCGGGCCTACCTTGAGAATTCTGTGCCCTGAGCATCTGGGAGGACTAGGGAAAGAGACTTTATAGCCAGTGGTTGGGAGATTGGCACAACCTTGAGCAAAGTGGAAGGACAATGCTCTTTGTCTTCAAGGTCTGGAGGAGGAGTTCCAAGAAGGAGGAGGAGTCATTTCTCTGAAATGGCTTGAAAACTGTGTGCCCTAATCTGCAACACAGCTTTGGTCTCTAAGAAGGAGAATATTTCAGGATGATGTAGGCGAGTGCTTTTCTAACTCTTTAGCAGCAGAATCCTTTGAAGACATCGTGCGTGGAATCCCCACATGTAGAACAGATTCAGGCGAGCACCACATTGGGATTCACACACATGACAGGGCTCCATTATCTAAGCTCCCTTAGTTGTATTTTTCTCACAGAGACATGGCTGGCAGCCTGAGTGATCCCGGTGGCGGAATGCACTGGAGCCTGGGGAGCCCTTACAGAACTAAGCTGACAGAGCAGATGCATTACTCTGGAGCCTGTGGACCCGAGGGCTGCCTGGGACCCCTGGTTCTTGATGGATTCTGGGGAGAATTTGAAACTACTGATGTGGGGCGCCTGGGTGGCGCAGTCGGTTAAGCGTCCGACTTCAGCCAGGTCACGATCTCACGGTCCGTGAGTTCGAGCCCCGCGTTGGGCTCTGGGCTGATGGCTCAGAGCCTGGAGCCTGTTTCTGATTCTGTGTCTCCCTCTCTCTCTGCCCCTCCCCCGTTCATGCTCTGTCTCTCTCTGTCCCAAAAAAAAATAAATAAACGTTAAAAAAAAAAAAAAAAGAAACTACTGATGTGGTCTCTCTTATTCTTCAGTACGTTTTGATCCTTCCTTTGGGGACTTGCTTTATGTTCCTTGTTGGAGGTGACAGTGAGGCACAAATGGCAAAGCCCAATTTATGCACCCCCCCCCAAAATAATGACCACCTAAGTGCTTGACCCTTCAGGGTTGACCAAAAGATGTGTGGTCACTTAAGAGAGTGACTCTGGCTCAGAACAACAGAGGCCAGACAATGGCTGGGGACTAAAACAGAGAGGGTCTCCTGTGGGAGGGGATAAGGGTTATGGAAAGCAGAAGACAGAGGGGGCTGGTCATGGTATCTTTTGACTGACTGGCCAAAGGCCCCGTTGCGGGGAGGGGCCTCCATTAACGTTCCTTAATGGAGGGAGAGAAGATTGTGTGGTGGTCCACTGGAGACCGTGATTTCTGCTTATTGCTCTAAGCTCCAGACATTTGGTCTTCTCCTTAGGAACTTCATTTACTTTCCACAGGTTACTCAGTCCCTGAATAACTAGCTCTGCTCTTTGAACCTCAGATGATACCAGCACCTTGACATTGAAATGCAGCGATCTGATTCCCAGTTGCCTATGGCGTCAGGCTGGGAGCTCATGGGACCGCGCTGACGTCTTCCGGTCTCACTGATTGTTTTCTGTGCCAACAAGCCTGACTACCTTTATGGGCACCATGCTCCCTCTCACAACACACCTCTGGCAGCCAAGGCCTGGGATCTACAATTCCTGCGGAAGTCATGCTAAAGAGAAGTGTCCAGATGCCACCTAGTGGAGTCAGCTATTCTCTGCTGATGCCATCTCAGACCGTTTTGGGCTTAATTAATCACCATCATCAATATTTCATTCCTTGCTAGGTAATGAAATGCTGAGAAAGATTCCGAGGATGGATGTACCCCAATTTGTTTATCCATTCACCCGTGGAAAGACATTTGGGTTATTATCAGGTTGGAGCTATTGCAAATAGAACTGCTGTGAACACTGGGGTATAGATCTCTGGGTGGACATGTGATTTCATTTCTCTTAGGTAAATAGCGAGGGCCGTGGAATTGTCTGTATCATACGGTAAGTGCAATTTTTGGAGAAACTGCCAAACTCTTTTCCAAAGTGGCTGTACCATTTTACATTCCTGAATGGGTAGCTGTTAAAGGCCTCCCAGGTGATCCTGGTGGACAGCCAGGACTGAGACCCTGCCTTAGGGCAGCCTGTGAGGCTGGAGCTGAAAGTCTGAGAAACGTTGTTCAGGAGGCCCGAGAGTCTTGGAGCTCCCAGCTCCTGTTTGGTACGGTTCCACAACACTCAACCCAGGACACACACTGGAATCTCCTGGAGAGCCTTTTACAAACACAGTGTTGGTCCTTTTACCCACAGGAAGTCTGATATAATTGCTCTGGGGATGGGGCGGGGTGGAGGGAGGTCGAGGGCAGCACAACTTTTTAACAGCTTCCTGGGTGGTTCTAGAGCTCAGAGTGACCAACTTTCCTTGTTTGCCCAGGACTGCTAGGGATCCAGTTCTGGGAAGCTTTCTCCTTCTCCTCCTTTCCCCACTCCTTCTCCCCCTCCCCCTCTTTTTCCCCCTCCTCCTCCCCCTCCTCTCCCTCCCCTTCCTCCTCCTCCTCCCCCTCCCCCTCCAATATGGGAAGCTTCATGAATTTGTATGTCATCCTTGCGCAGGGGCCATCCTAACCTTTCTGTATCCTTCCAATTTAAGTAGATGTGCTGCCGAAGGGAGCACAATTCTAGGAAACTTTCAATGCTAAAACTAGGAAAGTCCCAGGTCAGCTTAACACTTGGTCACCCTATTTGTGGACCGCTAGCATAAGGAGCCCTGCTTTGGCGTCAGACTCCCCAGTCCTCCTGTCCCCCCGGGATTCATAGCTCAGGGTAGTGTGCATGTTTGGGAAGCATGTATAAAAGGGAAGTGGAGGGGACAGGAGTGGCCAGAAGAGACTGTGGGGTGGTACCCTCTCTGTTTTCTGTTTCAGACAGGGATAAGTCAGAGATGCCTCAGCTGGAAGTTTTGCTTGCTGTTAAAAAGAGGGGGAAATATATAAAGCGTAATTGTTCTGAGAAAATATAGGTGAGGCAGTGTACTGTAATGGCCTCTACAGCCAGACCACCTCTCTTTAAAATCCATTGTTACCACTGACCATTAATAACTACGTGATCTTGGGCAAAACACCTAAATTCTCTGCCTCAGCTTCTTTCATGGATATAATGGGGATAATTAATCTATCTTACAGGGGAAGTCTTGAGGACCAAATGAGTCACTTATGTAAAGCTATTTTAAAAAGTGGTGCCTGGGGGCGCCTGGGTGGCTCAGTCAGTTGAGCGTCCGACTTCGACTCAGGTCATGATCTCATGGTCTGTGGGTTCGAGCTCCGCGTCAGGCTCTGTGCTGACAGCTCAGAGCCTGGAGCCTGCTTCCGATCCTGTGTCTCCCTCCCTCTCTGCCTCTCCCCCATTCTCACTTTGTCTCACTCTGTCTCTCAAAAATAAATAAATGTTAAAAAAAATTTTTTTTTTAAATAAAATAAAATAAAAAGTGGTGCCTGGGGACACCTGGGTGGCTCAGTCGGTTGAGCGACTTCGGCTCAGGTCATCATCCCAGGGTCATGAGATTGAGCCTGGGTTCAGGCTCTCGGCTGACTGTGGAGCCTGCTTGGGATTCTCTCTCTCTCTCTCTCTCTCTCTCTCTCTCTCTCTCTCCCCCCCCTCCCCTGATCATGCTTTCTTTCTCTCTCTAAAAAAAAATTTATTGACTTTTATTCAGTACTGACAGACAGAGTGTGAGCAGGGGAGGGGCAGAGAGATTAGGGGACACAGAATCCAAAGCAGGCTCCAGGCTCTGAGCTGTCAGCACAGAGTCTGACGCGGGGCTTGAACTCACAAACCGTGAGATCATGACCTGAGCCGAAGTCGGTCTCTTAAACCGACTGAGCCACCCAGGTGCCCCTCTTTCTCTCTAAAATTAAAAAAATAAAATAAAAACGTGGTGCCTGTACTAAACATGGTATGTACTAAGTGCTACATAAGTATTTACTATTATTATCTTAACAGCCTTTTTAAAACGAGAAAGGGAAATTATGGGGCGCCTGGGTGGCTTAGTCGGTTAAGTGTATGACTTCGGCTCAGGTCATGATCTTATGGTTTGTGGGTTCGAGCTGCACATTGTGCTCTCTGCTGTTAGTGAGGAGCCTCCTTCAGATCCTCTCTCTCTCTCTCACTCTCTCAGCCCCTCCCTCTCTCATGCTCTCTCTCTCTCTCAAAAATAAATATTTAAAAATTAAGAAAAAAAAGAAGAAGGGGGAAATCTTGACCAAGCACAGTAGTCCCATAACGTATGTCCCCCGGCTGTCCTCCTAGTTTCCTATTGGAGGATTTTTTGGGGTAACATTTCAGATTTTGTATTGCAGCTTTAAGAAACTATAGCCTCTTGGTTCTGTGTGGCAAGGTAGGAGGAGCTAAAAGTGTATTTACTATACACTTAAAGTTCTTGTGCAAATCCTAAGACAGATGTAAGTTTTGGAACCTGATGAGTTTATTTTCACCAGGTTGTTTCACTGGTGAGATGATGCATCTTAAGAGGGTTTTTTTTTTAAGTTTATTTCGAGTGAGAGAGAGAGAGAGTATGAGCAGGTGAGGGGAAGAGAGAGAGGGAGAGAGAGAGACTCCAAAAGCAGGCTCCTCACTGTCAGCACAGAGACTGATGCAGGCTTTGAACTCACTAACCATGAGATCATGACCTGAGCCGAAATCAAAATGTGGGTGCTTAACTGAGCCACCCAGCTGCCCTTCGATTTTTTTTTTTTTTTTAAAAACAGAACACAGTCTAAAAGTGACACCGTATTAGTCTTTGTGTTAGGGAGGGCTAGCCCGGGAGCCCGTTTTAACTGTGCACCTGTCATTTAGCAGGGACACGGGGTGCTGTGGAGCTCAGGTCTCAGAAGTTACAGGTCAGTCTTTGTCAAATGGTGACATTCAGTCATCTGAGACAGTGCTCCATCTACTCAGAGGCCATATCCAGCCCTTCCTCACTCTTCATTGACCTAAAAAAGCTAAAATGCTAAGGAATGTTTGAAAACATTTTTCCAGCACATATTTAAATCGATTTTACAAAACATGCAAGTGTAGAAACTCTCAAAGGCTGCCTGCTCACTGGCTGTGTGATCTTCGCCAAATTTCTTGACCTCCATAAAGTTTGGTTTCCTCATCTGTAAAATGGGGGGAATAATCTCACCTATCTGATAGGATTATCACAAAGATGAAATGAGAAAAGATGGGAAACAGATAATCATGTTATAGTTTACGCCTATTACTACCACCATCACCACCAGGGTCATTGCTACCACCACCAGGGGGATCCCTGTTCTTTTATATTAAAAAAATTTTTTGGGGGCGCCTGGGTGGCGCAGTTGGTTAAGTGTCCGACTTCAGCCAGGTCACGATCTCGTGGTCTGTGAGTTCGAGCCCCGTGTCGGGCTCTGGGCTGATGGCTCAGAGCCTGGAGCCTGTTTCCGATTCTGTGTCTCCCTCTCTCTCTGCCCCTCCCCCGTTCATGCTCTGTCTCTCTCTGTCCCAAAAATAAATAAAAACGTTGAAAAAAAAATTTAAAAAAAAAAATTTTTTTAAGTTAATTAATTTATTTTTTTGAGGCAGAGAGAGGGAGAGAGAGAATCCCAAGCAGGCCCCATGCTGCCAGCACAGAGCCTGATGTGGGGCTCAAACCCATGAAACTGTGAGATTGTGACCTGAGCCGAAACCAAGGGTCAGATGCTTAACCAACTGAGCCACCCAGGCACCCTGGGCATCCCTGTTCTTTTAGCCACTTTCTTTTTGCTAGAGTGACAGAGGTATGGCCTAGAGCTGGGAGTCTGCTCGGGTGCAGGCTGAAAGTCTTTACTCTCCTGGCAGCTGGTAGCTAGTGGGGTCAAACAAAGGGTGTGGTCTCTCATGGCTGCGACAGGCTCAGGTGGCCTACAGTCCTGTCTTCCCTGGCTGAAACTGCGAGAGCATTTCCCCAAATAATCCTACCGCACTGATGTCAGGCTTCAAGTACATCTGTGGATCTATGGGCTTTTGTAGGTTGTCCTGCAACCTATTCACCCTTGATATTACATTTAAATGGAAGAATTTTTTAGGTTCCGAATGAAGCATTTGGAGCACAGCCCATAGACTGGGGCTAGCTTTTACAACAAAGATAGAGAATTGCTTTGTATGTTATTTTTGAAATTGAGATACCCATTTTACCCCATGCAGTTTTTTTTTAATTCATTTTTTTATTAAAATTAAAAAAAATGTTTTCATTTATTTTCGGGAGGGGGAGGGGCAGAGAGAGGGAGACACAGAACCTGAAGCAGGCTCCACGATCTGAGCTGTCAGCACAGAGCCCGACTTGGGGCTTGAACTCGTGAACTGTGGGATCATGACCTGAGCAGATGTTGGATACTTAACCGACTGAGCCGCCCAGGCGCCCTTTGACTGCTTAATTTTTTAATACAACATCTATTGTATGCCTGTCATTATTTTAGGAACCATGTGGCATTGAACAAGACAGCTCCTTGGGACTGTAAGGGGATCCCTTAAGGTAAACTTGAAGTCCAAGCAAACATGAAACCTACATGGTTTGAAAGAAGAAGCCCCAGAGTGCCGGTGCACCCCACATGCATTACCAACACAAAATCTCCATGGGGAAGTCCCCTATGAGGGAGGATTGCCTTTAAAACCACCCCAAGCATTCCGTTTTTAACCACCTCCAGAAAGTGGAGTCGTAATTAATTATATATGCTCACTTTTAGTTTCTCGCTTGTCCTATTTCCAGACTTTTTAAGCTTCCAAGCCCACAGCCAAACACCACACTCTGGTCAACACAAATGTGAGATTGCCTAATGGCTTCCATATATTTCATCATTGCTTAGGTCTCTGATATTATACTTACCTAAATTTTAAAAATAGCAAAGCAGGGGCATCTGGGTGGCTCGGTCGGTCAAGCGTCCCACTCTTGATTTTGGCTCAGGTCATGATCGCACGGTTCATGGGTTCGAGCCTGCTTCGGATTCTCTCTCTTGCCCTCCTTCTCTGCCCCATCCCCACTTGTGCCAGCTCTCTCAAAATAAATGAACTTTATAAAACAACAACAACAACAACAACACCACACAGCACAGCAATGCAGGCAAAATGTAACAAATTAAAATTCTACAGTTAAGGATGAGAAGAGAGGATCTCATGCTTTGTCCTGGCCCCGATTCCACCCCGAGCTAACTTTCTCTGCTGAGCCTGGTAACCCTGATTCCCAAATCTCAGTATCCCATTCCATTTTCCTAGAATATAACCTTTCAGTTTCCAGTTGGGGGGCAGAGAAAGAGCAGTCACTTGGTGGCATTTGGAAGGTGAGGGGGGCTCCAGGAGCCCAGCAATCTCCTGTGAGATCTTCAAACCCTTTTTGCCATTTTCACCCCATAGCTGCACCCTCTCCTCTATGGCTCCTACTGGCCTGGGGGATTTGGGGAGAAAATGGGCTTCTCATTAGTATTCTCCTTAAATCACTTTGTAACTTTCTTCTTTCTGCTGACACAATTATCCCTCCAAGTCTGCCATTTACTTTTTTGTCTGTGTGTAAACTTTTAAACTTCAAAGTGCCCAGTGAAATGAACAAATCTTAAGCATACAACCTGATAAATATTTCGCCAATGATTATATTCATTTAACAAGTTCCCAGGTCAAGATATAGAACATTTCCTGCACCGGAAACCTCCCTTGTGCCCCCCAAAGGTAACAGCTATTCTATAAATCCGTCTGTTGGTATTCATGGCTTTAATTCACCAAGGTTACTTTGAATGCCAATTCATTAATTAAAATGTTGAACAGTGCTGGGCTCAGCGTAGACCTGGCGGGAACATCCTCTAAGTGCTTGAAGGTGAGTGCCTCTGGAGGCATCCTCTCTGTACTCAATGTGCATCTAGCCCATGTCAAATTTTTCTCGATTTATTGAGTTGGACAGACTTGCAAAAATTGTAAACCCAAAAACATGCATCTGATTTTTTTCCAAAAGAAAAGCTCCAGAATCATGGTTTCCTTTCCATTTACTTCCCTTCACTGTATGGGCTCTGCCTTTACCCCATTCCAATAATGTACCAGAATTGCTATCTTCTCCCTGTCAGCCCCCAACTCGGGGTCTGGATTATTCAGGCAAGTGGGGAGATGTGTATGTGGGGGGGGGGGGGTGAGTGATAAGACCAGCTAGGAAATCAGATAAGGAAGTGAAGGGAGTTGAGAGAAGCTGAAAATCCTAATACAGGCTGCACAAGCTCCTATTTTTCTAGCAGCTTCCACAGTGCCTGCTCAGGTCTCAGAGGAAGCAAATGCTTTTGTGATGATGTTTGTTTGGATTAGACATTTACTGAAATATTTGAAGGTGAAAGTAAATTCCAGAAAAGTTCCAAAAATTTCTTAAATTGAGAGAATTTTTCCTATATTAATGACCTTAGATCAGATCTGTGTTTTGAAATGTCACAATAAATGCAACACTGCCGAGCTGTTGGCAAGCTTCCCAAGTGATTCCGTACTGACTCAGACTTTTGTGGGACTGATTTAGTTTTTGAGGCATTCGGCTTCTTTGTGCTTTCTCCATTTACTTTTCTAGGTGAATGGCTTATGAGGATGTAATGAATAGAAAACACACTTATTAAAATACATTTCTGGGAACTTCGCTCAGAAACATGAATGTGTAATGAATATATAAAGCCTGCTGCTGGGGACTAATCCCAACCCGATCAGAAAACAAGAAATAATCCATCGGGCAAGTAGTTATTGCCTAATGGGAAAAATCAAAAAGGAGGAAAATATTTTAGTGAAATAAATTCCAGAGACCTGAATAAGCCAATGAAGAGATACACAGAATTTTAAAACACCATTCTGGAAAAGTCTGTACGTGGGGTTTATTTCTATAGGAAGCAGTGAGATACCATGGAAAGAACAGTAGGCAGAAAGAACAGGCTTACCCATCAACCAGCTGTGTGGTTTTTGTACCTCCTTTGACCTCTCTGTGTCTCAATTCCTCACCTGTAGAAGAGGGTCTTTAAGATCACTTCTGGCTTCCATATTGATTCTCCAGGCCTGTGACTAGTATTGAAGCAGTCTTCTCAAAAGTCTGGGTTTGGAAAACACAGAATGTATAGGCTCATTTCAAAATGGAGTTGTTAAAGGGGCACTTGGCTGGCTCAATCAGTGGAGCGTGCGGCTCTTGATCTTGGGGTTGTGAGTTTGAGAGCCCCATGTTGGGTGTGGAGATGGCTTAAAAATAAAATCTTAAAGAAAAAAAAAAAAGGAATTAAAAGTCACCCAGGCCAATGTATTGATGGGTGGCCAGTCATGGGCAGAGCTCAGAACAAATGGAGATATGATGTCCTTAGTGAAGCCACACACTGAGGTTTTATAACTGTGGATAATCGAATTGTACAAACATTGATTTGCAAGGTGCTTACTATGTGCCAAGTTTCAAATCTGCTTCCCTGGCTTTCTTCTCTGCACAACAGTGAAAACATTCACTTGGGCCTGAGGCAGAATCCTAAGAAATTTGCCTTAGTTTGCTTTGGAGCTCCAATGGCCCTGCCCTGCCCTTAGTGTGCTCAAACCACTCTCCAAGACTGTCTTCTCCAGGCCAGGACTCTGCTTTGATAATGAATCTCAAATGTGCTCTCAACACTGGGGCATTCTGCTTTCACTAGTCATTACTTAATTCTTTCTTCACACGTGTCCCAAGCTCTCAGACACACTCACCTTGCCCCATGGTCACTGAGAAAATGGAAGCCATTAGATGTTTCCTGTCTTCCCAACAGCCAATCTACAAGGTGACTTCTTCCCTACTGCCCTGGAGGGAGTGCCCCTCTACCTAACGTTCTGTTAATTAAACAATTAGACTGAGGTGGCTCTAAGGCCCTGGCGGCCTAGGTAGTAAGCAACCCAAAATATGGGCCTGTAAATGCCACTAAGGACAACCAATCACAAAACTTCCTTCCCTTCCACCTTTTCCCTGTTAAGTCTCTTCTTGAGCTCCTGTTGGTGGAGTGCTCCCAGCTCCTTTCTGTCTGGTGCTGCCTCATTCAAATCCATTTTTGCTCATATAAACTCTTCAAGTTAAAAAAAAATTTTTTTCTTAATGTTGATTCATTTTTTTTTGAGAGAGAGAGACAGAGACAGACACAGAAAGAGGGAGACACAGAATCTGAAGCAGGCTCCAGGCTCTGAGCTGTCAGCACAGAGCCTGCTGCAGGGCTCGAACCCATAGACTGTGAGACCATGACCTGAGCCGAAGTTGGATGCTTAACAGACTGAGCCACCCAGGTGCCCCTAAACCCTTAAAGTTTTTAAATAGGTCTCAGTTTCTCTTTTAACACTACAAACACATGTGTTGGGTTCACTTCCCTCTTGCCTTCTCAAAGCTTCCCCCCCTTAAAAAAAATGTTTATTTTTGAGACAGCGAGAGAGTGGGGGAGGGGCAGAGAGAGAGAAAGAGCATCTGAAGTGGGCTTTGCACTGACAGGAGAGAGCCCGATGTGGGGCTTCTACTCACAAACCGGAGATCATGACCTAAGCCGCTCAAATGACTGAGCTTCCCAGGCATCTCCCACCCCCACTTATTTTTTTAAAGTTTATTTATTTTGAGAGAGAGAGTGTGAACACAAGTGGGGGAGAGGGGGAGGAAGGGGGAGAGGGGGAGGAAGAGAGAGAGAGAGAGAGAGAGAGAGAGAGAATCCCAAGCATGCTCCCCGATGTCAGCATAGGGCCCAATGCTAGGCTCGATCTCATGACCCTGAGATCATTATCTGAGTCAAAGTCAAGAGTCAAATGATTAACCGTCTGAGCCACCCAGGTGCTCCTGCTCTCTTTTTTAATCACCCCCTGTTTCTTCAGCTTTTCCCCTCCCCTACTGTCCCAGTCTTACCAGCATATGAATCATGTCTTTTCTCCTTTAAAAATCAAAACGAACAAAAAGAAACACAATCCAAACACTCTGTTGAGCCTTCTAAATCTCCTTAAGATTTGCCTACATATCTGAATTTCCTTCAAACCACTCCAGGCTGGCTGTGGCCCCTACCCCCCCCATCACACTTGCTTTGCTAAGGTCACTGTACTGGGTTGAATGGTAACCCCCCAAAAGATATTTGAGTCCTAACCCCTGAAACTGTGAATGTGAACCTATTTGGAAAAAGATGTAATTAAGATCTGGAGATGAGATCATCCAGGACTTAGGGTGGGCCCCAAGTCCAATGACAAACGCCCTTACAAGAGAAAGGCAGGGGGAGATTTGGGACATGGGAGAGACCTAGGAGATAAGGCCGTGTGAAAATGGAGGTGGAGAGGAGAGTGATGCGTTTATAAGCCAAGGAATGCCACAGACTACTAGCAGTCAACAGAATCTGGAAGAAGCCTGGAAAGATTCCCCTCTAGAGCTTTCAAAGGAAGGGCACCTTTGCTTGATTTGGGACTTCCGGTCTCCAGAACTCTGAGAATAAATTTATGCTGCCTTAAACCACCACATGGTGGTAATTTGTAATGGGGGCCCTAGGAAACTAATGACCAATGAACTCCATGTTGCAGAATTCCAAACACCATACCATCTCCATCTTCCATTTTGCAGCAGTATTTGACTCAGCTGACTGTTCCTTCTTGGAGCATCTTATGGTCCTGGCTTCCAGAGAACCACTTCTTGTTGGGTTCTCTCTTCTCTTTGTGAATGCTTTATCTCAGGGTTCTTTGCTAGTTTTCTGCTTCCACTTAACCTCTAAATGTGTACTCTCCCTGCTCTATATTCTCTCAAGTAAATCCCACTCACACCTGTGGCTCTAAATATCCTCCACATACTGAAGGTTCTCGAACTGGTGCCTCCAATGTGGAGCTGCTGAGAGTTTCAGTCATGTGTATCCCATGCCTCCTTGACACAGCAGCCTCAGTGTTCCGGTGACACCATTTATGAGCCAACACACATGCACAAAACAGGACTTCTGAGCTTCACCAAACACTCCTCCTGCCTGCCCTCTAGAAAACTCCTCTGGTTTCCACATCTGAAGAAATGGCAGCCCTCTCCACCCAACACGATTGCTCTACCACCAACCTGGGAGTCATTTTTCCCTACTCTCAGATCCAGTTCCTAAGCAAATCTTGTCAATTTAATATGCAAGCTATATCTCGATTCCATTCACTTCTCTTTATCTCTACAGTCACCATCCTGAGACCACACGACATATCTACCTGGTCTCTTGAAATAGCTTCTGAGTGATTCTCCATACAGCAGCCAGTACTCGTAGCAGATTCTGCTGTGCCTCTACTTAAAGTCCTTCAAAGGATTCCCATTGAACTGAGCATGAAATCCAGACTGTGTGTGACCTTGCCCTGCCTTCTGTCCATCTTTCTCCCTCTGCTCCATCCACAGTGGATCTTCCTTAGGCTCCTTAAGATTCCTCAAGAACTTGCAAGTTTTTCCTAACCTTGGACCATCTCTGCCTGGGATTCTGTCCCCCACACTCTGTGCCTTCAGCTCACTTCCTCAGGGAGGACTCCCTGATAGCAACCCCCCCCCCCCCCCAATTTTACATTGGCTTCTCCTGTTCTTTTCTCTCACAGAACTCGATCTTTTCCACCATGGCATTTGCCACAATCTGTAATTACACATTTGATCATGTGTTTATTTATTTACTGTCTTCCCCACTGGGTTGCTTCCAGAAAGCAGCTGGGACTGTGTCTGTTTCTCTTCGCTGAACACAGAGCGCCTAGCTCAGGGGCAGCCACGACAAGATGCTCCATAAACATGTGTTGAATGAATTCCCTCTCTTCTAGCAAATGTGTATTTTAGCAGGAACGCTCATCAGGTGGGAGCACTTTCATCCAAAAGAAAAAAGAAATGACAAACATCTAAATTTTATGAAAACCCGAAGACTTTGTTTTACAAACATATAAATTATTTTATTTACAAAGCCATGTTACAAAAAAAAAAAAAAGCAAAAAAAAAAAAAATTACAATCGCTCACTGGAGAATGTCTCCAGGCCTGGTGCTGAAACCATGGCAGTATCAATAGATACGTGTTTGTTCTTTCCTTTTAAAACTGTAAGCCATAGAATTTACTATTTACACCTACTTTAGACATTTATTCTGCTTACAATATCACAGGCATGGAATGAATTCTATCTGGTAGTGCTAATATGTAAAGGTATGGGACAAAGAAGGAAAATACTTAGTGTTACAAAATATGGATCGTAGAAAAGAAACCCACTCCACAAGTGTGGCATTTGTTTAGAATGTTTGGACATGCTTTCTCCAAAATTCTTCTGGAAAAGGTTCTAAAAATCGGTAGTAGGAAAGGACAAATGAGCAGGTGCAAATCCTTGTCTGTGCAACAACAGTTATTGAATATACCCCATGACTGACCAGCTACGTGAAACCCACAGAGTTTTGTTAAAGTGCCATGGGCCGACGGCATAACAAAATATAAGGTGTAAATAGAAAATTTCTTTTTTTCCTTTTTGAAAACAAGAGTTCACTGAGAATCAGCAATAATAGAATATGCTGTAGAAACTATTCTCTACAAAGGTTGATCAGCATTATTTACAATTGGTACATTGATACAAAAGAAGGCATACAAGTTATCCAAGTCGCTTTTTTTTTATGGCTGACAGGTCTATGCATTGTGTTATGCTTAACAACCAGAGCTTTCGAGCCTCTATGGCTGGCGACAAGTCACGAGATCTTCAGGTAGATGGGGGGTGGGGTGGAGGTGGTGGTGATGTGTGTGTGTGTGTGTGTGTGTGTGTGCAGTCAAGGGGCTGGGAAGGGAGGGGTTGGGGGGGATGAACAGAAGTACCCAAAGGAGATCACCCTAATAATGCTTAATAGGCTGGTCCAGTTGAACTCCATTAAAACAAACCCAAAGAAAACCTTTTATTTGCATTCCACTTTTCAAGCTGTGAGTTTTTAATACATCGTTATAAAGTAAACCTGTGGTTGATTGTGAAGGAAGAAACACCGTGGGTTTTCCCTTTTTTGCTCCGTTTTCCAGCAATGTCCTCACCTTGGTCAGAGCCAGTCTTTCACCAAGTAAGCAGCATCGGTGGGGGGCCTCTTTATTCCAGCTTGCAATTCCAGATGGAGACAGCTCACACATGGAAACCTATTGAATTGCTCCGTTAGTCCCTGTCAAGACATTATTTCTCAGAAGCAGCCACTTAATCTCTCAACCTTTGTTTTCCCTCTTCGAGTGTAAGAGTTTATAACTCAGAGGGTTATTTTGTTGCTGAGATTTTTTTTTTTGTTTTTTGTTACTCCTGCAAGTTTTTACAACTTAAAATAAATTATAAACAAAACAAAAAAAAACCAACAGACTTCTTAAAACCGAACAAGACAAAAGTTGTGCAAAAATAACAAAGATATGTACATACTTTTCAGTTGGAATAAATGTACAATAAAAACATAATTCAAAGAACATTTTAAAAATATAAACATTGCTTAAACTTTCCTACGTTTCATATTGTTTCTGAAACTATTCTGGTCAGTTAGCTCTGTA
Organism: Herpailurus yagouaroundi; assembly: GCF_014898765.1. Taxonomy (NCBI): domain Eukaryota; kingdom Metazoa; phylum Chordata; class Mammalia; order Carnivora; family Felidae; genus Herpailurus; species Herpailurus yagouaroundi. The sequence continues at coordinate 82,022,310 of NW_024412391.1, forward strand.
ATATAGTAAAACATAAATTATTACAAAATTAACACTATAAAAATTTACTTTAAGAATATCTTCTAAACTTTTTTCCAAAGGGTCTAACCTGTTTATAATTTCTTAAACATTTATAAGTCTTAAAATCTGCCTTAACTTTTTTTTTTTTTTAAAAAGAAAGAGTAACCATCTTCCTTCAATTTGCAGTCTCTTTTTCCCAAGACGTAAATAAACCAGCATATAAGTGCACTTTTAACACTGTAGAAATAAAAATGAAATCGTCTGAACTAATGTCCTGGTACCTAATGTCAACTCCTGATTTTTAAAAAAATCTTCATTTTATATTAAAAATTTTAGGAATCCTATAAGAAACACTGTCAGTGCAATTCCATTGATACAAATCACTCCGTTTGCTTCCCGTCTTCCCAAAATCTAATGTGGTGAAACTTAACAGTAGTCTGATCTTTGGGTTGAGGGGATGGGGCAGAAAAGGGGAACTTGAGGGCCGGGATGAGGGTTTGGGCCCAGCTGTAAAACTGGCATTCATTTCTGATTTAGGGATGAAGCAAAACTTCCTAGGATCTCTTGCTATTATCTCGTCCGCAAAGTTTCATGATTAATAGCGCAGGATGCCTATGTCATATTGTGAATTCCTGATTATGATTCCCTCTTAGAGCTAATCGTATTGCTACTTCTTTCAAAACTCCAGTGTGAACAGTTTTGTAGCTGCAGGGCTCTGGCTTCTTTCTTCCCTCTCTTCCAAATGGCTCTTCCTCATTAGGCGGTGGCTGGGCTTACTATGCCTTTCTGGGGGTGGGGGTGCTGTGAGTCGGGGCTTGTGATAACCTAGTATAAGCTGATCTATGGGAATGCTGATTGCACGGGACCCTGGGGCCCAGGGCACGGAGGGGCGCGGGCAGTGCTAGTATTTATTCTCACCAGGCGTTGGATACTTAACCCTCCACGGAAGCTTTCCCTCAGACCCTTCCTGCACCCCCACCCTTGCGTTTTCTCCTCTTGCCTGGCCCCGGAGGGCAGCTTAGGAACCTCCATCGCTGTGGGCACTGGGGTCTCGTGCCTTTTCCCTGGGATTCCTCCCTCTCTGGCTCACCCAGCTTTGGGGCCCTTGTGCACGGCACCCGGGAAGGGATTTGGCAGCGTGGATTCCTAACAAGCTCCGATGATCAGTCACCCAGTTTCCTCGGTCTTTTGAGGGATATCTTCCCCTACCCCTACGCTCTGCTTCCTGTCACCTTCCAGGCCCATTCCAGCCCCTGTTCCTGACCCAGTATATCCTCTCTGAGCTGCACAGCTGGACAGTGGTATTGGGTAAACGACATAGTTCAGTGGCCACTTTTCTCCAACTTGCCCACAGCGTCGGGCTCCTACGGTGCTGGTGCAGCGCAGGAACCTGCTGGGGGCGCTCAGCCCGGCCCCGCAGCTCTCCGCTCTCGGCAGAGACACAGGCTGTTTCCCAGCAAAGCCCCTCCCCCAGCACGCTGTCCAGAGGGGAGCTCGTGAGAGCCAGCCCCTTCCCGAAGGCCAGTGGGGACCCCGTGAGCGGCAGGTGGGAGGGGATGAAAGGGACAGGTGGGAGAGGTCGACGGAAGGAGCACGGCGTGTGCTCAAGTTCAAGAGTTTCAGACAACGCCAACCAGGAACTGACACTTGCAGCGTCTGCTCTCCTGGCTGGAGCAAAAGGATGGTGCGGCAGCAGCATCGGCAGCTATAGAGGGCCGACCCCGAACTTGGAAGAACGCGTACACGTGGCAAATGAAGGAACCGACACAAAACACTGGTACTGTTTTCTGTGAATCTTAAATTCACGTTCTTTTGCCTTTTGCTTTCTCTTCGGAACTCAAAACCGGTCAATTAAAAAAGGAAGAAGAAAGGCCAGAGCCACCCGCCGGCACAGGAAACAACTCTCCCCGGCTGCGCACACCCCTCCCTCCTCCTCCCGCCTCAGCCCCGGGTGGCCAGGCATTGGTTTGGAAGTGGCTTCACAGTCTTGTTACGGAAGAGTCCTGATCCTGCCCGTTCTGTTGGTGGTCTTCTAGGAAAGAAAAGAAAAGCTTGTGTAGAAACCACACACTGGGGATTACCCGCAAGAACTCAAGAACGGAGCCTCCGCTTTCTCCGTCTGGCGTGACCCTTAAGGCAACCGTCCCACCTCTTGCCTTGGGCAAAGAAACGAGGCAAATGAGCAAAGGAGGGGCATGTGAGGTGGCCACAAAGATCCTAGCTTGGGGGAAAACACAGGGGCAAACCCCGTGGACATGCATATGGTGGGGTGGGGGTGTGGTTCCCTTCCCAGAGAGAGAAGTGCAATAATTAACCAGTCTTTTTTTTTTTTTTTTTTTTGGCCTCTGTTCATTTACCTTTTCCTATCTAACCTGTGCACCACACGGAGAATTATCTAAGGAAGAAGTGTAGTGTTGGATTAACATAGAGGCTTTGGGTTCAAGTTACTTAGCCTCTTCCCCTGGGTATCTCCAATCTGTAACATGAGGCTCATCACTGGTCCTTCACAGGGTTGCTAACAGGTCTATATATATGTAAAGGGCTCAGCGTGGCACCTGCAGAAAAAGCCACCACAAATGTGGCTATTTGATTATTATTACATTTGTTAAGGGTGACCGTGTGGCCTCTGGGTGGACCCAGCAACCCGTGCAGGAGGCTTGTCAAGATCAGAGGCAGGTTGCCAGGGCCCAGACCCCTGCCCCCACCTACCCCCCCACAGAGGATAGGCTTCAGGTGCTCAGGCACAAAGTGACCCAAAATGATGGAGACGCGCTCCTTGATCTAGGGATACAAAAACGGTTTTCCTATAATCTTCACCCACACACCACCCTGACATCTGTGGGGAGACCTCAAAGGCCGAAATGCAGACAAACACATTGCAATTTGTTCTCTACAAAACCTGTAGCCCGTTGAAGACAACATAACACCACCATACGTTTATTTTTTACAGTCACATGTAACCTACAAACCCCCATCCCCTACCCACCCTGGCTTCCCCCAGGGGCACGCACAGTCCCTCGTAGCAAATCATTTGTACACTGACTACTCTCACACCTCGAATTTGTAAAAACTGCTGCATCTACCCTGGATGTTCCCACCAGGAAACCACATCTTGAACAGTAGCTACAGCTCACCAGAGGCCTTGAGACAGGACTGACTGATGGGTGTCCCTAGCGAGGCCCTGCAGTCAAAACCATTAATTTTCTCAACAACGTTAGGAGGTAGGCATCACCTTTGCTATTTAACAGATGGAAACACTGAGACCCAGAGAAGTTACTCTACCTAATATCACACAGCTGCTAATAAAAATCAGGGCTCATACTAGTGTGCTATGTGTTAGGCATTTTCTAGAGGCTTTAGGTGAATAGATTAATCTTCACAAAAACCACAGGAGGTGGGGGCCATTATGATCCCCTTATGGGTGAGGAAACTAAAGCACAGAGAAGTTAAGTAACTCGACCAAGGGCACACAGCTACTAACCAGAAGGCCTAGCTTTGGAAGCCAGGAAGCTTTGTTCTTAGCTGGAGCAGAGATTCGAGCTAGGGTCTGCCCCACTGCCCATGCCTCTGCGTTGGTGACCCTGTGCACGTCCCCCTCAGTACCTTACCTGTCGGCTGTGTCCTGGGCTGGATATGCTTGAAGGACTGGACTGTGACAAAGGTAGGCTGCTATTTTTCCCAACCTGAAAGACACCAGCGAGGCCCACTCAGATCCGCCAGCCTGTGAAAGACCCCCGGGACCCTGCGCCGCCCGGGGTACAAGAGCGCCATCCCTCCCTCCGAGCGGTGCATGGCTAGTGTTTCCATCTCAGATGGCAGAGGAGATGAAAATGCCTTGGGGGGCATCTTGCTGACACCCTTCCCGTCCCAGAGAGAACGCAGAATGGAGGGGAACTCTTCATTCTGCTTCCCAGATGTAGACCGTGGGTTTCAGGGGGTGAGGATAAAGGCATCTGGCAAGAGGCCCGGCCCCTCCTGGGGGGGCATTTAACCCTGCAGAGGCCCCAGCTTTTCCATCCCTGACCTCGCAGAGCAGTCCCAGACCCATCTGGTTTCCGGCTCAGATTCCCTTGGACTAGCTCAGGATAAAAGCCTGCATCTTTTTCTGGGTCAGTTTTCTTGGCCAGAAGACATAGCCGACACCTTGCTATTCTTCAGAAAACAAGGCAAACGGCGCTGGGGGCAGGTGGGTGTGGCTATGGGGCTCCTTCCCTTTCTCTGTGACCGTCCTGGGCACCTGGGGAGCTGGTTCCTCAGGTGATTACCCTTCTAGCAGGCAGCTCCTCCTGGAGCCTATAGAGACCTATAGAGAGCATCGTCCTCTACGTTAACTCACCTTTGCATAAAGATGTTTGCCTTACATTGGCAGTCTGGTTTTGGTTCAATTTAATATCTCTGTGGCAATTCTGGTCTTATGCTTCCCAGACACAATTTAAGAGAGCCCTATTTGGTTCCCAAAGCCCATACCTTGAATTTCTCAACCTATGTTATGCTTCTCCAGTCTCCTAACGGGATCAACACCGATTGCAAAGGCCTTTCCCCAACACTTGGAAATCACCAGTGGTGACCCTGGACAAAGCCTTTTCTTTCTTTCTTTAAAAAAAAAAATTTTTTTTTTTTTAACATTTATTTATTTTGAGAGACAGAGAGACAAACCATGAGCAGGGGAGGGGCAGAGAGAGAGGGAGACACAGAATTTGAAGCAGGCTCCAGGCTCTGAGCTGTCAGGACAGAGCCCGATGCGGGGCTTCAACTCACAAAACGTGGGATCATGACCTGAGCTGAAGTCAGATGCTTAATCGACTGAGCCACCCAGGTGCCCCTGGACAAAGCCTTTTCTTAATGGCCTGGTGACAAGCACCCAGGCAAGTATTGCCTGCATTAGGGAGCCAGTGCTGGCTAGACCAAGGCAGCTGTTCAAGTAATCTGCTTTTTTGATTTCCCTCCTGATAAATACTCTGCTGGAGGCTCGTCTGCTCCTTTCAGGACTAATGCATTGTGTTTACTAAACTTTTTCATTCATTCATTTTTGACTAATTCATTGTGTTTACTAAATATTTCATAGAGTCCTGCTGACCCAAGAACAAACAGGGCAACATTAACACAGAGGCATGGGGGTTAAGCGTCTAGACTCCAGAGTCAAATTGCCTAGGTTTAAATCTCAGCCCTACTATTTCCTTGCTGTGTGACTTTGGGCACATTGTTTAACCTTCCTGTGCCTCGGTTTACTCATTTGTAAAATGGGGGTAATAACAGGTAACAATGAAAGGAATTAATATATCTGAAGTGCTTGGAACGGAGCCCATCCCAGAAGTAAGTGTTAGCGGCTAGAACTTTATATAAAGTGGGTGACACTAGGTGCACCTGGGTGGCTCAGTCGGTTAAGTGCCTGACTTTTGATTTTGGCTCGGGTCGTGATCTCACGGTTCATGAGTTTGAGTCCCACACTGGGTGTTGCGCTGACAGCACGGAGCCTCCTTGGGATTCTCTCTTCCTCTCTCACTGACCCTCCCCGGCTCTCTCTCTCTTTCAAAATAAATATATAAATAAATAAAAACTTTTAAAAATAAAATGGGTGACACTATAGCCTTGTTGCTCAGGGTGTGGCCTGTAAGCCAGAGAGTGGCACCCCAGACCTGTTGACAAAGAGTCTGCAGGTTCATAAGACCCCCAGGGGCTGCCTGTGCAAGTTCAAGTTTAGAAAGTCCTGGTTCTACCCTTCATCCTGAGGCCTGGAGGTGGCCCGGACCAGCAGCTTAGTCTGTGGGTGCCAGCCCCTTTCCTCTGCACCCCTGGAATTGGGGGCGGGGGGGATCAGATGGTGGCGCATCTGCTGCAGCCACAGGGCTCTAGTGGGAGGACCTACATCTCCCCTTGTCTCCCCTTGGCCTCAGTGTGCAGCCTGTCTGGCCCCCGAGAGCCAAACGTGCGGTTTCTCAGGTGTTTACCTGTGATTTGTGAACCCCCCCAGATGTTCTCTTTGTGAGGTTGTAACAAGTCTCATATAAAGATGACATAAAAATTAAAACATCTGTTTAACTGCCTCTCATCCCTCCATAGTCCTCTTCCCTAGACAGGGCTGGCCTTAGGGTCCGGCCCACTTCATTCTAAACGTGGGCAGCTGTAGCCCCCTGTTCGCCCTGCTGCCCCGGTGGGGCTCAGGCTAGGGATGGGCCCTCCCACCACCTCTGCCCTCTCCTAGCAGAGTCTGGAGGGGGTGGGCATTTGCTAAGTAGCTCCCCCGCCTGGGGGAAAAGATCAGATTTGAGGACGGCTGGTCTTGGGCTCTTCTCAGACCACGCCCCACTTTCCCAGACTTCCTCACAACACACCCTATTTGCAGGTGGCATCGGACCCTTCTGTGCCTATAGGTGTGAGATGCAGTTTTATCATAGGAGGAGGTGGGGCCGAGGTTGCCTGGAAGAGTGGGGACAGTCAGTCACCCCGGGAGGCAGTAGCACCGCCTACCATAGCCCAGGTGGCCCGGGTCATCACTGGACCTGCCTGGGCCTCGGGCTCTCACGGAGGGGATTCCCATAGACCAGATGTAATGAAATTGTGCTCAAAACTCAAGATCCAAAAGCGACAGAAGAGGAGGGGGAGCTCAGACTCTCCCTGTGCCTCAGCGTCCCCATCTGTAGAGTGGTGCTGACAACTGCACCGACTGCGCTGGGTGGTGAGGTTTAAAGTAAGTGACATGCGCGCAGCGCTCGCTCGCGACAGCTTACTTAGCACGCAGCGGCAAAGTACTCAACTACTCGGTTCTCGGAACGGAGGCTGCTCTGTTACCTGAGCTACCTGGCTGAGCAGGGGCGCTGCCCAGCTCCCTCTGCCCCCCCAGAGCCCGTGAAGGCAGCGCCGGGAGGCCCCTGGAAACACGGGTCCCTTACCTGCCGAGAGGAGGTGCTGTTAACGGGATCGGGCACCGGTGCGAGAAGGCCGGGTGGGTTCTTTTTGTGAACGCTATTCATACCAGGCATTTTAGTGATTTTACAGGCTTTGCTACTAGAACTCGAGTTCTTACGCTTTTTTCCTTCTGATTTGTCAAAAGAGAGGGGCAGCGAAGACACGGCATTGTGTGAGGCCAGAGAGAGGTCCCCTGCAAGGGAGGGCACAGAGAGGGGACAGGAGTCACTGCTGCCGCCCACCGAGCCCACGTGTCTCACTATGTCCGCGGGGCCACTGGGCAGCGAGGTCCGTCCTGAGGGCTCCAGTTTGGCACTGAGTGGGCTCACCCCATTGTTGGAGTTGTGCACAGACAGACTGTTATAGGGAGGGGCCGCCTGATAGGAGTTCAAAGCTGAACTGGCATTCAACACACAGTTCTTTTTGTGGGGCCCTGATAATGGAGACGAGAGGGATGTCTGCAAGGATAATGAGGAGGAGGAGGAGGAAGTCGAAGGCTGCGGCTTCCTCTTTTTGTTACTTGGAGACTCGTCGCTACGGGCGGACAGGTCTTTGACTTTTGAGGATTTGCTGGTTTTGGTTTTGGATGGCTTGTGGGATGGGGAAGGGATGGCGGCTGGTATCGGGGACACGGCGGATGGGGCCTTGAAGGTTGAGTCCATGATGCTGAGGGTTGCAGCCACATGGGGGAAAGCTGTGGTGTGTGACATGAGGGCGCTCGGGTCCGGCGACGCCACAAAAGCTGCGTTTGAGAGCATGGCTGATGTCATTATGTAAGAAGAGGTGAGTCTCGAGCTGATGGGGGCTGAAGGAAGATACACAGCACTGGGGTTGCTGAAAGGCTGTAAAACGGATGCTGGAACGGGGGTGGAGGTGTGGGCTGCTGGCGAGGGCATGGGGCTATCTGCCGCAGGAGGGATCTTCCTAAACATGAGAGAAGAGTGAGAGAGAAACCGTGAGAAACAGGCTTGGCACTGCTCCAGAGGCTCGAGTAAGCATGAGCCTCAGGGCTACAGAGGAACCCCAGTAGAACCAGACTATGGAGGATGAAGCCTTGGAGGATGGCGGACTCTGAATTATGGCCCTTCCCTGTGGCTCCCCCCATTGCAACATCCAGCAACCTATATTGAATGCTTTCAGGTTTTCACATCCTTGTCTCCACGCTTGGCTACTGGATAATGGCTGATTTGGCTTCGTGAATAAAGGCGAATGTTATTTAGAATAGAAGTTTCCCCAACAGTGTTCTCGCTCTTTTTTTTTTTTTTTCTGGCAGTGATGAAGGTGGTTTTTAATGAGCAGTAGTCATTTCACAGTTAGGTCCTGGCTTGAAGTAAGAGGTGTGAGGACAGGGCTTTGCCACCGGCACCCCGGGGTCACCCCTGCACACTGCCGCTCAGGGCTTCCCAGCCCCTCCTGTGCCCTGCCTCCCCCCCTGCTCCCAGGCCAGCATTCTCGGGCCTTTGCTGCCTGCAGGCTCCGGTTTACTCCAGAGAGGCGTGTCCACGTGGGCCTGGGGCTGCTGTTGCCGATTTATTTCTATTCACATCACCCAACCTTGGCTCTCACTCTGGGGAGCTACAGTGGGGGTGTGGCTGCCCTCCCACAGGCCTCCCCATCTCTGTGTCAGGGTGAGGTGAGAAGATAGGGACCCGCATGTATCCAGACAAGGGGATCGGGACTTTCCACTTTGTTCTGAAGACAGATGCAGGATGTGGGCACAGGAGAACACAAGGTCGGGGGGAGGAGGGTCTTCCAGGAGGTTGGGGGTCCCTGGGAGCAAACTCCCTGTCTCCTGTACTCTGTGGAACCAAGGGCAGCACCCAGTGGCGGGTCACTCTTGGGGCCTGCCTATAAACCCTGTCTTTTGACTCCCATGTCCAAACCATGGCCTGGGTCAATATTGCTGCTACTCTGGGAACCAGGAGGAGGAGCATAGGGGCTTTGGGGGTCACCGTTCGTTCCTCATTTTATTCTGCAGGAAGGGATACTGACCTCAGGAGCCAGGTGAGTATTTTCAAACGGGCTCTTTCCTAGTTCTCCCCTTGCTGCCCGCCCCCCACCCCCCGCTTTTGCCTGGAAATCATTTTCAGTGTAGCTGAGCCCCCCACCCCAGCAGTTAGGAACTAGCTCTCTTTCTTTGAAAGTGGTACTTCAAGGTGGGCAGGCTTGGGGCCTGCACCCCCATAGCTTCGAGCAAGACGTGAGACGAGGCCTCTCGAAAGCCCTTCTGTCCTTGGAGGCCACTCTCTTGGCTGCAGCAGCAGGATGAGGCCCCACTGTGAAGGAAATGCCTCTCCTAGCGCTGCCCTGAAGATTCAGTGTCCTGCCTGCAATGTGGTGGAGCCTATGGTTTCCATCTTTAGGGTGGAATCCAGAGGAGTCCTTGAATACAGAAGCACAGTGTCCTTGAAAACATCAGATCAAACAGATCAAATATAAGAGAAAAATGTTGCCAAATCCACTGTGGCCACGATGACGTTCGAAAATCTACTTTTTCTTAGGCCTAAAGAACGTAAAAGATCCTGTCCACACTAAATCAGTGCTACGTTAGTTCTTGTTGCAATGAACTAATGAGTGAATGGATGGATGGATGGATGGATGGATGGGTGGGTAGGTGGGTGGGTGGCTGGATGGGTGGGCAGGTGAATTCTCAGCAGCAACATAACTAAGCATGCTGGGCAAGGACTCCCATGATATCAGACCGGAAAGGTCTAGACACGCCCTTAAAACTGTCTGGCACTGCACAACCCCTTCCTGATGCTTTAGGGGCGATTCCTTGCAACGTGTGGCATGAGCACACTCTCCCTGCTGTCTCTGTTCCTGGCTGTGGTGCCACAGGCAATCCACTCCATCTTTCCCTGACTCAAGTTTCTTACTAGCTAAAATGTGGATAGAAATACACGTGGGCAGAGGTTTGCAGTTACTTGTAATAAATGTTATTTTCTGAATACCAGATGGCTCATTTAGAGAGGACCCCAATCAGTGCCCTTCAGTGGGATCTACTCTGAACGTCCCAATTTGTAACTTTCCCATTCAATAGTATAAATGTGTGCTTCAACTTGTGTGGACAAGCAGGGCTGAAGTCCCCAGTCTTGCCCAGCTGGCACTCAGGACTGGGATGGATGCTACTTTTTAGCCTACTCTCTATCCCTTTCCTTCTTTTCCCGCACTAATCATAAGTGGATAGCAGAGGCAGAGGGGAGAGAGGGCAGGGGAGTGAGGGGCATGTGGAGGCTCACTGTCCCGGGGGGCCCCACCCCCCCCCCCCCCCATCCCGTGCTAAATAGTTTATATGTTTTTCTAGGTGCCAAATGGCAGCGGATTTCAGCTTTGCGGACTGTGCCCTGGTTTAAACTTTGCACGCCGGCCTAGGGAAGTCCCGTACAAAAGCCCACAGATGCGCATAAATTACTGACAGTGCCCATCCTCCCCTGCCAGCTGGCATGGAGATCCAGATGCTGACCTGGCTGAAAGAGAATACTGTGTTGGCGTCTCCTGATGCAGAGTTAAATGCTTGTTAAAGAAAAAAGAGTCTTGGCCGTTCCTTTTCTTCCTAATGTCTTCCACGCCCCCATCGGCTGCCATCCCTCCAGGTTCGGGCCCGTCGGGGCCTGGGGTTTGGGCAGCGAGGTTGAGAGGGCAGCGGGGTGCTACGCTTTCCAGAGTTGACACCCAGGCAGCCCCAATGTTGCTCAGTGACAGCAGATTGGTTAGGCAAGTCCTGAAAAGGGGGGAGGGACCTGATGCCCTGTGGCTCGGGTTTCTGTGCCTGAGGAGGAAAGGAATATGGAGCTTGAGCTGACAGGACACCAGGTAGCGAAATACAGATCAACACATTCCTTCCACGTGTCCGGGATTTACACTTCCACAACACAGGAGAGCAAAGAGCGGAAAGAATCACCGGGGCGGGCTGCCATCTTGGGGGAACAAGTGCAGAAGGATAAACAACCAAATAACTGAGAACACGGTAACCCCGCATGCAGCGCCCGTGTGTTGGCGTTTAGAATGGACACAGGCAGAAACCAAGGGTGCCTTTTAGACACACTGAGCAGTCGTTTCAGTGGGAAGAAACGATAAGCTTCTCTTGTGGCCCTTTCCTACTTTGTGGCAAGTGTCAACGTTGAGTCCACTAGGCCAGTTTACGGCACACACCGTGGGGCTTGTTTCTGCTACGAGCTTGGGTCCGGAAGCTCTTTGGGCGTCGTGGTGAAAAGGAGCTGCCTGGGAGAGAGGAGGGAAGCTGGGGGAGGGGCAAGCTCTGAATTCTGTTCCCAGGCCCGCCACCCACAGCACCCTCCTGTGTCTCAGGAAAGCCTTCCTGCCCTTCCTGGGCTTCCCTGGGCAGGCAGGGTGAGGGGTTTGGCGTTGGCCTTTCCTGGGCCTAGACCTGAGGGATCCATGACTCTAATGGGTTGTGAGGTCTTAAGAGCTCACCTGGGTAGGGGTGGGGGTGGGGGCTGCCAGTGGGCTTGAGTGGCCGGCACTGGTGCTCCTTATGTGCCGTGGTTGGAGAGGGTCTAGCTTGTCATTCTCTCATAGTGGCATTTGCCTAAATCAGGAAGTTTTCTTCCCTTTTTATGACTCTCCTATTGGGAGGTGTTGGAGAACAAAGGGGGCTCAGAGAGATGGAATAGAAGCTGGGGTTTAGGGTGGAGAGAAACACAGGGAGAGGCGAGGAGAGAGATCTAGCTAGGTGGGAAGGGCCAAAGACAAGCTTAACCAACTTCAAACATCGCCTGGGCTCTGCCTTGTTGGCCGCTGTACATATTTTTTCCACAGGACATTAAACAATTAGAAATTGGTCCATAACCATAGTGAAGTTTTTAGCATCGACACTGTAGCATTGACATTACAAACAGAGGCATATTCTTAGTATCCTTAGATGTTCTCAGTCAGAGCATAAAGGCCCTTTAACACTCTTGCATACACGAGATCTTATCTACTACTCTTTTCACCTAGTTTAGAAGATTACCAACAGAAAAATGATCTCCAAAGAAAGACAAAGCATACCATATATCCAACGCGTCTCTGAAAAACTGGGGGCAAGGCATTAAGAAGCGCTGACATTAAAGAATTAATCATGGATCCCGTTCTCAGAATCATTTTGCTCTACGAAAAGCCAACTACCAACATTGATCTAGAAAGCTGGGGTTCAGACCATCGTGGGGCAGCTCTGAGCACATACAGCACGAAAACTGCGCACTTACTTCCACATCTGGGAATTCAAGTGTTTTTCTACCATGGAGTTTAGTGCGAATCGAAAACGATCCCATCTTCTATCAAACACATAGTACCCTCGTCCCATGAGGCGACTCCCGAATGAGCAAAACTGTGAGGGAAAAAAAAAAAAATTTAAATTTTGATTACAGGTTAATAAGCTAATATAGACCATGCAGAGAAAAATAACATTTGCACAAAAACACACAGGGGTACAATTTTACTCAAAATAAAGAAGCAAATAGTTCCGAAGCCAGAAATATTTCTGCGGTGCTTTCGTTTGTGTTTTAGATTTTCTGCAGAACTTGTTGTTATGACTCAACAATAGTGACATTCAGTTTTCTGTGGCACAGAGGGCTACCTTCTCTACACCTGGACCAAACCAGCATTTTAGGGTAAAAAATCCCCGCAAAAAACAAAAAACAAAAAAAAACAAAAACAGCAACAAACCAAACCAAACTGAGAACAACCAGCAGCCAGTGTGATTTTTCAGCACCGCCCGCTTACGGTGTCATCCATCCATCTTCTCCGGGGACTCGGCGGTTCCCTGCCTCTCATTACGGTCACAGAAGCTGCTTGTCCTGATGCAATCTGCCATCTTGTTGGAGCTTTCCTATCTGTTGTCAACAGAGCCACTTGACTTCCAACTAGGCTGAACTCCTTCCTTCCCTAGTCCTGACCTCACGTCCGCCTCTCAGCACTTCTAGGCAACATGTCACCACCACCAAGCTTCCATTCGTGCTGTTCCCTCCGCTGGCCACCCCCTTCCCTCTTCTCTCGCAGTCCCAATTCTCCCCTCCCCCAGTGCCGTAATTGCGACTCTCATTCCCAATGGCCCTTATCTGACCAACCTCGCCCCTTTGAGCTCTCACGGCACACCTACTACATACTTTACTACATTTCACCATGGAATCACTACATGGCTGTTTTGTGTGTGTGTGTGTGTGTGTGTGTGTGTGTGTGTGTGTGTGTGTTTAATGTTTATTTTTGAGAGAGTGAGAGACAGAGCACGAGCAGGGGAATGGCAGAGAGAGAGAGAGAGAGACACAGAATGTGAAGCAGGCTCCAGGCTCTGAGCTGTCAGCACAGAGCCTGCTGTGGGGCTTGAACTCACAAGCTGTGAGATCATGACCTGAGCTGAAGTCGGATGCCAACCAACTAAGCCACCCAGGTGCCCCGGCTGTTTAACGTTCTATGTAAATACTGCCTATGCACCTGGCTTGATTATAAAGGTATCAAGACTGAAAACCTCATTCTCCTCTTCCTCCTCAGTATGAGGTTGGTAGGGAAGGGATTTGGGCTAAAGAATGGATTGGAGAGACAAGGTCCCACACAATGTTTATAGCAAATCATACATTTAAAGCACAGGGCTGAAACATGAGCGGTAAAGATGTTTAATGAACGTCACTGGATTATGATGTTAGGGCAGGCAGAAGGCCGGTAGACAGAAACACAAGTGGACTCTGAGAAGGTGGCATGTGGCTGGTCTAGAGCTCAGGCGAGTCTGCATACGACTCTATAACTCAAACACAGCTTCTCCTCTTTCCCCCAGACCTCCCAGCAGCTCCCTGGCCTCCGTCCCAGACACAGTGCTGGGTTTGGACTCATTCCACAAACCCTTCCTGGAACCAGCCTTTGGAACAGTTCTTAGGAGGAAATGCAAGACCTTCCCTTTGTTTTGTTTCTGCTTATGTTTTGGGGGTTTTGCATTAGAATTTTGCCACCCATCAAATCTGGTACTCCTGATGAAAAACTCTTTCCTGCACTCTGATTATCAAGTGCTTACTGATTGAGCAAGAAAATATACAAAGGGGATTCTCCAATGTGGAAGCTGGTCCCCAGCAGCATGTGGGACCTGTTCCAGGTCTAGGCATCTTTTCTTCCTGCATCCCAGTTGCTAAAGACACCCTGAATGACTGTTTCGTTACAAAAAATGATTTAATGTATCAATTGACCATGAGAGAAAGGACAAAGCATAGAAACAATCCATGGCCTTTCCATTTAAATCAGCAGAACATTAAGGGCACACAAATCTGCCCTGCCCAGAGTTGAGCTAATCCACTGTAGCCTGGCAGTTTGTCATTTGGAAAAATATCCTGCACTCTGGAGTCTGGCCTTCTGGTAGAGCCCAATCTCTTTTTTAGACTTGGAAGCTGGAGGCCCTCTATGTCTCTCATGCAATATAGCTGCAAGGTTAAATGCCCCAAGAGGCTCCTGTTCTCGGTCGCACACTGTGCCCTCAGCGGAGCTATAGGTCTTCACTGCACGGGCCACCATGGCAGACTCCACTGGTAGCCGGTCTCATCAACCGCCATCCCACCCCCGCTTCTCCCCACCCTTTCCTTGCTAATGGATCTGCACTTTTGTTCTGATATCTGACATAGAACAGGCAGCACGGAAAGGGGGGTCTCTTCCCAGAACCTTGAGAAGAATCATGGCTACTTTCATCCCGTGTCACTGCAATCCCATCCACCAACTGGTGTAGGAGTGGGCATGTGACCCGTTTCTGCTAGATGTGAATGGAAGCCTGCTGGGGGAGCTCACTGGAAGATTTTCTTCCCCGAGAAATGACAGAAGCTGGCTTCTTAGAAAGACTCCCTTTCCATTCGTCCCTTTCCACTCTTTGGAGAATACTACTGGGTGAGGATGTGACCAGAGCTGTTGCAGACACAGTGAGATCATGTAGGACAGGCAGAGAGGGTTGAAGGGATTCTCCCTCAGAAACACCATATTGCAGGGGCGCCTGGGTGGCTCGGTCAGTTAAGCGTCCAACTTTAGCTCAGGTCATGATCTCACAGTTCATAAGTTCAAGCCCCTCATCAGGCTTTCTGCTGTCAACACAGAGCCCACTTCAGATCCTCTGTCCTCCCCTCTCTCTGTCCCTCCCCAGCTCTTTCTCTCAAAAATAAATAGACACAGGAAGGAAGGAAAGAAGGAAGGAAGGAAGGAAGGAAGGAAGGAAGGAAGGAAGGAAGGAAGGAAGGAAAGAAACACCATATTGCAGAGATGCTGAGCCAAGCTTGGAACCACCTATCTCTGGACATCCTGTTAGGTGAGAGGAATAAACAACCATAGTGTATATACACTGTATGGGTTCAATTTTTTATTCCTGGCAGTCAAAGGCATTCCTCATTGTCCCTATTTCTGTACTGGCCAAGCAGCAAAGTCTTAGGCTGCTTGTGAACCACAGGTCAACATCATCCCCAGAAATAGGAAGTGAATTGGCCTTCATTCATCACACAGATAGAAGGGAGGAGGAACTCACTCCATCCTGATGCATGATTGATTTTTTTTTTTTTTTTAAAGATCTTCTTTATTTAAATAACCTCTCCACCCCACACAGGGCTCGAGCTCACAATCCCGAGATGAAAAGTCGCGTGTCTCACTGACTGAGCCAGCCAGGTGCCCGATTCAGGATTGGTTTTATCTACACAGCCCATGACACTGAGGGACAGTCGAAGCTAACCTTGCAGGGCTCAAGCTGGGAGCAGAGCAACCTGGCCGTGGGGTCCCATGTTCCAGGACCCCCTGCCTTTAGCTCTGTGATGGTAGCACCAGGCAGTCCCTTCTTAAGTGTTTGGAGGGCAAACATAAACAAGCCTTCAGCTCATGCCTCCTTACATTTCCCACCTTGATTTCAATGACCTTCTGAATTGTCAAAAGTGGACTCTTTCAAGGAATTGGGAAGGAATTGTACCTTAATGTTAATCGCCAATCATGCTGACATGAAATGCTTCCTCCTCTCCTCTCCTCTCCTCTCCTCTCCTCTCCTCTCCTCTCCTCT